>NC_139243.1:59540217-60140217 GCF_977018435.1 Lepisma saccharinum | reverse complement strand
ATTTGAACAAGTAAATGCAAGTATTACCAAATTACGAGAACAGTTTCAATCTTTCGAGATTCCTACACTGGAAAATATTAAAATAGAACTGCAGACAGATGAACTGCATTCAGCCATAACCGAAGTTCAAACCAAACTTCAAACATTGGAAGATTTTATTCATAATTTGCCTTCATCTACTGAACTCAATGCCATTGCTCGTAGTGTAACAAACATTAAATTGCAGCTGGAAACTTTTGAGGATTTTGGTAAGATACAAGCAACCATAGCTCACATCGAAGATACTCTTAAAACTATGAAAAATGAATTAATTACTGTACAGGAAACTCTGGAATCAAAATTGCCAGGTATCACCGAAACTTTAGCCCTAGTACAACAACAAGTTGCTAAATTAGAAAATCTCAATACCGAATCTGAATTATCTCATTTCCACCATCTCATAGATGACATACAGAATAAGTTAGAAACACTGCAGCAATCTATGCCTACTCAAGATGACATAACCCAACTGCAAGAAATTTTGAAAACTGTTGCAGATGCAAACGAACTGGATGCTGTAAAATTAACTCTGACCACACTTCAGAATACTGTAGCAGGGTTGCCTACTTCACAGGAAATAAGAGCCATGAAGAGAGCGGTAAATCGAATACTCAAATCTGAAGATATCAAAAATATTCAGGGGGAAATTGCACAAATCAAAGAAACTGTTGCTAATCTTCCCACCAACCAAATAATCAATGAACTAAACTTATTATTTATGGACATCAGAAATCAAGTACACGATCTCGCTAGCCAGAGTTCAAAATTGAAACTAGTAGAAAGTTTACAGCAGATTATCTCGAACATTAAGGTGCAAATTAGCACCATTGAAGCAGCACAAGAATCGAACTTATCGAATTTCGCCAATCAATTGCATGATTTGAAAGAACAATTCAAACAGGTATATGTGGATGTGAAAATTAAACCGGGTTACGATGAGTTGGTTCGTACTATCAGCGAACACCTAGAACCAGTATTAAGCAGATTAGACGATGCAGATTCTCGTCAGTTTTATTCTATGGAAATTGTTAGGTTACAAAGTATTCCAAACACTCGAGGGCATTGGACATATGTTAATGCAGGTAATGTTTATAAATTATACCCGTACGCACAGGCACACGAATTTTTTGTTGATGGCCAACTTAGATTTTTGAAGTTTAGATTTCTAAATAATATAAAACATGTCGAAGTTCCCAAATTTACTATAATAAGAAAAGATGGTATACACAAAGCAGTTCAAATACCTATAGCATACTGGGATGAATCTGCCAACAAATATAAAATACATGAGGATGAACAATTATCGCTTTTTCATATTGAAACTGGTGATAAATTAATTTTTGACATAAGACAATTATACCCTGAGGTTAATCCATTTTATGTAATATTTTCTCTTCACACTAGATGTCTAGACAAGGTATAGTTAATGAATTACACAGACCAGCCCATCGTAATTACAAACGATTATCTGTGGTAACAAAAAGCATAGATGATCTGTGGGAGGGTGATCTGATAGAAATGTCTACGGGGGTTTTAAAAAATTTACATAAGATAAATCATGGTTACAAATATTTACTTACCGTGATAGATACATTTAGCAAATATGCATGGGCAATTCCTATAAAATCTAAAACAGCAACTTGTGTCGCTGAAGCTTTCAAATTTATTTTCGAGCAAGGTAGGATACCGAATTATTTGCACACAGATAGAGGAAAAGAATTTTACAATTCCACATTTACCAAATTAATGAATCAACATAATATTAAACATTATTCTACATACAGTGATCTTAAAGCAAGTATAGTAGAACGATTCAACAGAACATTAAAAAATCTCATGTGGAAACAATTTACTCTACAGGGTAACTATAAATGGGTAGAAATTTTACCTGACCTAGTACATAATTACAATAATTCCATGCATAGAACCATACATATGAAACCTGCCGAGGTAACTAAATCTGATGAACAACGATTGATTTCTACTGTTTACTGTCATAAGTATAAATACACAACAGAGAAACCCAGATTTAAAATAGGAGATAAGGTGCGAGTTAGTAAATTTAAGCATTTATTTGAGAAAAGTTACACAAAAAATTGGAGCACCGAATTGTTTACAGTGGTTCGAGTTTTACCAGGCAACAGGTATACTTATATATTAAAAGATAATTATAATAAAATACTGAAAGGAAGATTTTATGAAGAGGAACTCAGTAAAACAAAATATCCAGATACATATCTTATTGAAAAAATATTAAAGAAAGAGAATAACAAATTGTATGTAAAATGGCTAGGATTGCCAGAAAAAAGTTGGATAGAGGCAAACCAGGTGATTCTATGATACCAACTTGGAAGGTTGTGCAACGTTTGCCAGAGTTAGTAGAAACTAGTAAAAAAAATGGTGAGTTGTTACCAGACAATATTAGGTGTCTTATTGTAGGCCCATCCGGTTGTGGTAAAACTACACTGCTGGTAGATAATTTCTTGCTTGCACCTAATTGGTTAGACTGGAAAAATAGGCACCTGTATGTATTCTCAAAAAGTTTAGAACAACCAAAATACCAGCAACTCATGAAATTGTATAAGGGACTGGGTATAGCCACATTTGGATCAGAAATTAAACCTCTCGACCACTGTTTAGAAAATTCTGTTGTGGTATTCGATGATGTGATTCTGGCAAATCAAAATTTAATTCGAAATTTCTTCACTCAAGGTCGACACAGAGGAATAGATTGTTTTTATTTGGCTCAAACATATTCTAAGATTCCCAAACAGTTACTGAGGGATAATTCAAATTTAATATGTTTGTTTCGTCAAGATCACACTAACCTTAAACATGTTCATGATGATTATGTGGGGGGAGATTTAAATTACGACCAATTTTCCAAATTTTGTTCATCCTGTTGGAACGATTATGATTTTGGATTTGTTACAATCGACATGACTAGAAAACCTAACAATGGAAAATATAGAAACAAAATCAACGATTTCATGAACGTTAAATCGATATAAAAAACGTTAAAACGTTATAAAAATAACCTCTAATCAAAAAAATGACAAAACACAAAATAGAAGACAATTCTAAATTACGTGAGTACCTCACCAAACGATTCAAAGGTTGGAAATCAGAAAATCGAGGATTCTATGAACAACACAAACGTCAAGATCAACCAATTATAGATGCAATCAGTGGTCTTGGTAAAGAAATTAAAGGTGTCACAGAACAAAATAAAAATCTCATAAATGAATTGGTACCTCTTACTGCTAAAAATTATGCAGATTTTCCTCCTACACCATTATCTAGTATCCATACTCCCCTAACACTCCAACAGCCGCCTATTAAAACTATAGGTGAACCTGAGAAAATTGAGTTGGGTCCTCTGGCAAGAGATTACCTAAGTACTGGAAAATTTGAAAAAGATGAAGTGTTTGGATTGTATCCGACCATGGAACCAAATGAAGGTGTAGTATGGAAAATTGGGAAATCTAGAGTAACATTTCAAGGCGATGATGTGAAAATAAATTTGGGTGAAAGAAATAGTTGGTCGAGATACCCGGGAACTATAGGGTTGTGGGAACTGATTACCAAGAAACACCCTAAAGATTACACAGATGAAGATTACCAGAGTTACTCCGAAATGTTGATATTGTCCGATGCTCTATACCAAAATAATGATGCCAGTCAGAATAGAGTTAAATCGAGCAGTGGCGACAAATACAAAAATCTAATTAAACCGATCTGGAACCAACTTAAAACCGGTAGTGGTATCAAACAATATAATACTCTACCTAAAGAGTTTGTCTGGGTGGATGATGTGAGAAAACTCATAGATAGATTGCTGGTTATAGCCGGAGAAGAAAATGCTGGGAACAATAATTTCTATAATGAAAAAATAGGTATTGTAAACATGATCAGTGATAAATTAGCCAATTTTATTGTAAATGATCCAAAAGGTATTGGATACTTAATTAAAATTATCAATACTCTACCTCCTAAATTCTGGAATGTATCAGAAGGTCGAGGTTTGGTTAATGATATTATAAATAAACTTCCATTCGAATTACATGTACCTGGTTACCAGTACTGTGGTCCGGGCACCAAACTTGATAAACGATTAAAAAGAGGAGATAGGGGAATTAATCAACTTGATGCCGCTTGTAAAGATCATGATATTGCATACAATACACACACAGACCTCGACAATCGTCATGCAGCCGATCAAAAATTGGAGCATGCAGCATTTGGAAGATTAACCAGTAGAGATGCTTCTTTGGGTGAAAAAATAACTGCATTGGGTACAACAATTGCTATGAACACAAAACAAAAATTAGGGTGGGGTTTGTAGAGAATTAGTTAATTTTAGTTAGTAATTTAGTTTGTTAATATATAAATAAATACCCTTAAAA
Source organism: Lepisma saccharinum (assembly GCF_977018435.1). Taxonomy (NCBI): domain Eukaryota; kingdom Metazoa; phylum Arthropoda; class Insecta; order Zygentoma; family Lepismatidae; genus Lepisma; species Lepisma saccharinum. The sequence continues at coordinate 60,135,772 of NC_139243.1, read as the reverse complement.
ATAATTTTAAATAAATATGAAACCGAAAGGAGTAGTATATCAAATTCCATATCGGGATCTCAAAAATTTAAAAATTGTAAATTCAATTTTAACTAAAAAACAACAGGAGAAAAAAAAACAATGTATATCCAAAGGAAATGGGATGAAGTTATTACTTAGTACACCACAATTAAAACGATTGCAAAATATAAGAAAAAAAGCACATAGTGGTGGATTCATATTCAGCATTCCTGCTATCCTAGCTGCTTTGGGTGCCGTGGGAAGTTTAGCTGGTGGCAGTGCTGCTATTGCAAAAACTGTACTCGATTCAAAAAAAAATAAAGCCGAATATGAGGAACAAAAACGCCATAATCTGGCTATGGAGAAAAAATTAGGCAGTGGTGTGAAATCCAGAGTACTCAGAAAATTAAAAAAAAAGAAAAGCCGCTCACGAACCAAGACATTGAATCTTTAGTTAAAATATTTAAAATTCAACATTTCAGAGGAGTTTTCATGTCGGATTCTCTCCCTAAAAATAGTCACTCTCGAGAATGTGGTATGGTCAATTTGGATAAGTCCGAAAATATTGGTACCCACTGGATCTGTTATTATAAACAAAACAACAATGTTTTTATTTTTGATTCTTTTGGAGGGAGACCACCTAGAGAATTAGTTAATTATTTAAAATATTGTAATATTTATTACAACGACCAGCGCATACAAGATTTTGATCAAATCATATGTGGTCATATTTGTATTACAATGCTCAGAATATTAAATAAAATACCACACATAAAATTACAAGATTTTCAGAAAGCAGTATTATACATAAAGTATGGGAATTTTTCATCTTTCTAGTGAAACTTCGATCTTGGAACTGCATCTCCACGATGATATTATATATCCAAAATCTATAGCTCTGAGAGCATTCTACAGCATGTATCTGATTCCGAATATAACTTTATACAACAACAGTATATTTGTAGGTAACGAGAAAATTATTATTCCTCCTGGACAATATAATTTATCTACTCTACAATCAGAATTTCCTAATACTGTACTACTCTCTCAAAATTCTGTAACACACAGAGTAGAGATTGTATCGACCAATGAAACAGTAGATCTATCTAACATGGGTGAACTTTTAGGATTTGAGAACAATTCAAAATTAGAACCTGGTACTAGACACATAGGTAAATTTATACCGAAATTCCTAGCTATCGAGACGTTGAATGTTCACTGTAATATTGCTAAAGGAATGATTATCAAAGCCGAAAAAAATTCAATTGGTACTCACAAGGAAACAGGGATTATTGCTATATTTAAACCGAATTCTGAATTTATGGAACCTATTTTCTATTCCCCAATCTCACCAATCTATTTTCCTGTTTACTATGATAAAGTTAATTACATAGAGATAAGAATTACAAATGAGAAAAACGAGATAGTCGATTTTGCTGGTGCTAATACCACTGCAATAATAGAAATTAATATTTAAAATTATATATATAAATACCAATGGAAAATATCGAAAGTTATGAGTTCCAGTCATTCCCTCCAAACAGGAGGACATTTGCTAATCTTAATCAACCGAATAAGGAAGTACAGTTTGATATTTCTGTCGGGGACGGATTTATTCATCCTCATAGATCCGATCTGTATATAAAATTTTATATTGTAAAACAAAGTAATGGTGAAGAATATCCCCTCCCTGGGGCTAATATAAAACTTATAGATAATTTTGTTCCATTCTTGTTCTCACAAATTGAAGTCAGGAAACATGGTACAGTTATTGACAGAATTGATTATCCTGGAATTACATCCACTACTGTGGCAACATTAAAATTATCAAAATCAGAAAGTGTATATTATAAAATAGGTGGATTCGAAGCTGGAACAAAAATTATGACAAAAAGTCACACAGTACTGTTCCCCATGAGATTGCTATTTGGTTTTTTCTCCGATTATAAAGAAATTATGTGGAAAGGTGGTTTAAGCATCATATTTCGCAGATCACCCAATGATTATAATGCTATAATGAGATATAAAACTTTAAATGCAGATGGAACAGCCAACGACGCTAGTTTACCCGAAGTTGCAAAATGTGTGATCCAGTCTATGGAGTTACGCATGCCTATAGTTGAATATGAATCGAATTATGCTCTGAAGTACAAATCCAACATTTTGAAAAATCCTCAAATTCCAATACAATTTTATACATATCAATGCATACAGAAGCCTGTGGAGGGTAAATTTTTCGAGTACGACATTACTAATCAGTTCCAATCTCTACAATATGACATGCCAGAATTTGTAGCCGTATTGTTTCAGACAGGGAGGGATGACAATCAGGAAAAAGATAGCAGCAAATTTGATAACTGTAAAATTAAAAATATATATCTTAAGAATGGTAGGAATGAGGTATTCCCACGTGAAAATTACAATTTAAATATTACAGAACAAGATTATTTAAAATTATATGAAGCATATTCTGCATTTAAAAGAGTAACTGAAGGAAATATCGATATGTATTATAACCCAGACGAGTCATAGTTCACAGACCTATGTTTTTAATAAATGCATCAAAAAGAAAATTGGTGGTTATCAATGATCGAACTAATATTAAGTTAATATGTGAATTTCATGAACCATTACCTGAAAATACCATATGTAGTGCAATTTTAATTGTGGAGAAATCATACATATATGATGTAAAAAATGAAAGAGTTATAGAACAATTTTAACAAAATAGAATAAAAATAGAACAAAATATAATAGAACAGTGTTAGCTTGCTGTATTATTTTTTAAAAAAATATTAAAAAATTTAAAAAAAAATTAAAAATTAAAAAATTAAAAAAATAAAAAAAATTAAAAAAATTTTTAAAAAAATATTAATTATATAAAATAAATTATGTAATATTTGCATTAATTTTTGAATTTATAGAATAATTTTAATAAAAATATAATAGAATAAATAATTTTAAATTGTTGTAATATTTATGTTAATTTTTGAATTTATAACATTTAAAACAAATTTTTAATGTATTATAGTGTCCATATTCTCTAGTATGGATATGGCAATTTAATACTTGCAATTTATTATCATTCCCATCAAGAGCTATTTTATTTTCTATTGTATATAAACACCATCTAATTTACTAGTAAGATGGTAGGCAGGCATATATATTTTTTTTATTTTTATTTTTTAAACATTGTTTGAAATCATCTGTTGCAAGTTTTCTTGTACATGCCTGTTTTACACCCTTAGCTTTTTAATTTCTTTTTCTTCCCCATCCATTTTCATGCAATACATTTTCGATCTGAGTCCAAAATTCTGATATTATGGACCCTGCTGCCTCATCTTTCATTTTCCCAGGGATCATCTGGTTTTCAATATTGTATAATGGATGATTTTCTGGATAATTGCTAAAATCAAAATATTTATTTATAGAGAACAAGTCATTGTATAAATTATTTGTTTCTATCTCATATACAAAACTATCAGTATCCATATAAGCTACTTTAATTCTATTTTTGTATTTAGGTTTCATAACATCATAATGAAATTTATACATTTCCAATTTTGATAATTCTAAAACTGTAACACCGACAGCAGACTGTACTCTTTCGAACACATTTCCCATCCTTTGAGATATCAACACAACACCGTATCCTACATAGAGCAGTTCCGGAAAATGCCACCAGATGGTATATCGGATAATTTTAATCGCGAATTGGGGAGGCCAGAAATATTAGTCTTGTTTCTTATTTTACAATAGGTAATTATATTTTTCATGATTCTTAATAATAGTCATGTTACTTGTGGAAATCTTGCAGTCGATAAATGATTGGTGCGCTTTTTTTTTTCATTTTATCGCAACTGCTCCAGTGCAACCAAAGGAGTGGTGCGATTTTTTTTCACTTTATCACAACTGCTCCAGTGCAACCAAAGGAGGCATTAACCCCCCTCCCCCAAACCTTGGACTGAAACAAATTCTAGGGGGCAAACATTGAAGAAAATCAAAACTAACAGAATCGAATTAGTTATATATTTCTTGCATTTTTCTTCCAGATGGCAAAGAGCACCTGCAGGGGGAACACACAGGGGCACCCATAGATTTCAAATTTTATGCATACAAAAATAAGTTCCGTAAAACTTGCTTTCTTTTTTCTAGTCTCATCAAGTTCATAGCTAGGGGGCAGTAGGAGTCTTACCTGGGCACCGAACTATCTAAACTAAAAAAGGGCCTCAAGTTCCTTTTGTTTTATTGCATTTTTTCATCATACTACAAATTAATTTTTACATGATTCGATTTATGTCTGTTAACACATACTGCAGAGTTTTACGATTGCTTAACATTTTGTTCAATATATGCTTTCGTGGTTAGCTTAGGCAATTTGGGTTTGGTTCTCTTAGCATTAAAATAAGGCTGCGACTATAATTCACCATGTGGTGTGAATAGCATACAGGGCTATTTCACCAGGTGCTGAGGAACAGCATGTGTGTGTATTTGCACCAGCAAAAGTAATTACCTGAATCATATCATGACATTGCATTTTATCTTATTACATTCATTGACAGTGTTGCTGAACTTACTCCTAATAAGTTATTTTAAATTAAAAGTGGGTCTGTCACCAGGTAAAGAGAATAGCATTAAGTGCTCAAGACCAGATATTACATGATCAGGTGTTGGTAAGTATTTATAGAAGCAATTTTAATGCTAATAGCCATAAACCTGACCTGCCTAACAATGAAAGCAAATGCACACCGATTTAAGCTTAATACACATCAGCAATTAAAGAAAACCCATCCATTTAGCAGGCCAGGCCAGATTGTAGATGACGCACATGCATAATGTTTACCAGTCAAGAAAGTCAAAAAATCAACAGGTGCCAAGAAAAAGTCAAGAAATAATGCATTAACCATTTACTACAGGGAGGTTATTGCAGCATGCCACCGCTTCAGCATCGGCCGCTTGCCGGCCCAGTCATGCAACAGGTGCCGGCAAATTGCGTAACAGATAGCCCGTAACAGAAACCGCTTGTTTTGTAATGTTTCCACTTTTCACAATTACAGTTACAATTACAATTGAAATAAGCACGTACCTTGTCGCACGGATGCAGGAAAAGGTGTCCTCCCAAATACAAATATTTCTGGCACCTTATTTCTGACGTCTAATCTTAGATTAGTCATCGCTACTTTATTCTCAGTTGTCGCGACAGCGCCTGCAGCTTATCGGGGGTTGGGTGAGTTGTCAGCCGCGAGATGGCGCTTCATACTGCACGTGTCGGCAGTGATGCCAACCGTAGGGACATGTCCCTACGCATAGGGACTTTTCACTAAATTTCGCCCGCGTAGGAACGTAGGGACAGATTTTGCCAAATGAGGGAAAACGTAGGTACTTTTTTCAATCTTGGTAAATTACATTTTATGAATTAGTTTATCTGGATACTTTAGCGAGGAGGAGAAAAAAGAACTAACTAACAGATCTCCATCAGAATTTTGGAACATGTTATCGGTTACCAAAAACTTTCAAGGCAAGTTCCTTTTTGAAAACATTTCCACTCTCGCGAAAATAGTGCTAACATTGCCGCATTCTAACGCGGAAACGGAAAGAATATTTTCAATGTTAAGTGATACAAAAACAAAAAAGGGAAATAAAATGGGACCAAAATTGTTAAAGAATGCAGGAAATACAGCATCACCAACCAACATCTATCTCTTCACAGCAGCAGCATGTATGACTTCAAATAACATAATCAACAGTAAACGACTCAACGTTATTCATTAGGGGTGTGCTGGATTCTTTACTTTAAAAAGTCGTTAATTCTCGACGTTTTCTGCCTTGTAAGTTTCTGGAACTTATCGAAAGTTGTAAGTTTTTATTCTAGAAATGCAAAAACAATCACTTAAAGTGAAAATGACTTGTAAAATTCGAGATTTCCAGTGCTTCGGGAAATTTCGAACATTTCCCGTCCAGAAAATTTTCCGACTTGGTCGGGAAATTGCAAATTTTTCAGTCCCGAATGTCGGGATTTAAAAAAATTACCGTCCCGATCCCGTCCCGACCCAAAAAATTCTGTCCAGCACACCCCTATTATTCATTAAGGCAAGAATTTACAATACCGGACCCTTCTGTAATTTCTATGCTACGTCTTATACTCACGAAATAATTATTCGTGATGATTTATCTCAAGTTAACATGTTGGGGTGAGGGGGAAAAAATGTTCATTAACGTGTAGAAGTTGTAAAATAAGCTTTTCAATTCTCGCAATGATTCTCCGTATACAAGTATGGTAGCCATATTTGTTGATATGAACAAATTAAAATTAGTTACGCTGTCTACAGCGTTGCCACACTGTTGATTTCATACTTGGAGAGCATGGATCGTGTAAGAATGGCGGAAGAGAACAGTAAAAAAGTTGTTAATGTTGTACAGATTGTTAGGTGGAGTGTGCAGGAGGATGGCTGTGGGCTAATTAATAAACTTATGGATTTCAGTATATTGCCCAAAGAACGTGCTTACATGTGACAGCGACAATCACGATGTAGAAGAACTGATTTGATTACAGGTAAATTTGGCAACAGTACATCAATCATAAAATTGCAGGATACGAAAATGGCCTTCGATGATGAACGTTTGCCGTTAAAGTGCTACGAAAATAATATTTTTTATCGGTTCGTAATCACAATTACCGCAAAACCATTCAGGAATAGCCCCACTGACCATTCTCGGTAAGTTTAGGTTAAGTTAGGTTAGGCAAACATAGTTAAAATTTGGGCTCGAAAAAAACATGCACGGGTAGCCCAACAAACCATTGACGGATAGCCCCACGAACCATTCAGGTACGGTTAGGTTAGGTTAGGATAGGCAAACATAGTTAAAATTTGGGGTCGTAGTAATATCAGGAATGTATATTTCGTTTTTTAAGTATTGGAAACACAAAATCTTCCGGTAAATAATAAGCAATCGTGCCGATCGCGGACCACTCAATGTCACTTATTTTGCAATTTCTACACGTGACCCCCCAAATTTTAACTTCAAATTCGTGATTAGGAGGCCTCAATTAGTGAGTATGCGAAATATTACAAAAAATCGGGGAGAGGTCCTGTATTGTAAATTCGCTCCTTCATTAATTGTGGAAGCACCGAGCAGAAAGATTTGGTAAGTAAATGTGTATATTTTATCTTCTGTTTGCATGCTCATGAGGTGTTTTTTTTTTAGTCACTTTACTTGGCGTAGGGACATTTGGTCAGTTGTAGGGACATTTTGACTACGTCTGTAGGGACATTGCCGAAAAATGGTTAGCAACACTGTCGGCTACCAGACAGTGAGTCTACGCTCATTCATGTTCACTTCTGTTCGCGTTTATCAGTACGCGTTTTGTTTATACTGTGTTATTGAGTTGGTGTGCTAGTGCTTTATTGTGTGTTAATTGTTATTCATTCATTACTTATGTCGTTAAACAAATATAGTCTTGAACATAGAGTTTTTATGTACGATAATTACGTGAAAACGAATTCTTGCAGAAAAGTGGTCGGGGATTACGATAGACAGGATCTCTTGAACCTAAGAAACGTGTTGTATTGCTGTTGAAGGAAGTCATTTTCAACATCTCTTATAACACAGGAGGTTAGTGATCATCATTATTATTACTTTTAAATATCATTTTACGCTTTCGGTTTGCTTTATGCGCCGGGATGCTGTCTTCCCTTTCTGTCAACTGAGGATAAAGTAGCGATGTCTAATCTAAGATTAGATGTCAGAAATAAGGTGCCGGAAATATTTGTATTTGGGAGGACACCTTTTCCTGCATCCGTGCGACAAGGTACGTGCTTATTTCAATTGTAATTGTAACTGTAATTGTGAAAAGTGGAAACATTACAAAACAAGCGGTTTCTGTTACGGGCTATCTGTTACGCAATTTGCCGGCACCTGTTGCATGACTGGGCCGGCAAGCGGCCGATGCTGAAGCGGTGGCATGCTGCAATAACCTCCCTGTATAAGGTTAAGTTAGGCAAGCATAGTGGAAAAAAGGGGTTGGAAACACTGACAGGCGTTTACGACACCAAACATACACAGCATGCAGTTCACATAGCTGAAGCAATAGCAATTGTGTGTCGGTGAGATATTTCTCTTGAAAAATACATGATTTCCTGGTCAAATATATTCCACGATGAAAGAAAATACCTCAACGAACGTTGGAAAGGTTGCAGAAACTCATTTCCGTAAGTAGTTTCAGTATGAATGAAGATGACCAGACCCCTCTCAGATTTTCTTCATTTTTGGCATACTTACTAATTGAGGCCTGTTAATGAAAATCTGAAATTAAAGTTTGTCTGAAACGTCTAGGAATTTTAAATTAATTGCGAACCATTGACGTGTGGTTAGGTTAGGCAAACAGTTAAAAGTTGGCATCATGATAGTATCAGGAATATAAATATTTGCTGGTGAAACAAAAAAACTTCAACAAAAATAGACTGTTTCCATTCCGAAAACTAACTCCTTATTTTCGCTTATTTTGCAATTTCTAGACATTTCTGACAAATTTTAGCTTCAGATTCGTGATTAGGAGGCATGAATTAGTGAGTATGCCATTTCTACTGTAAAAATTAAAAATGTGCATCCGATATACCAAAAAATGTCAATTTTCTTAATTTCCAACCATACCTAAGTAGGTGATTAAATACATGCTAAGAAATAGAAAAAAAAAGGTAAAGAAGTTTGGACTTGTTAATTAATTAAACCCTGACATGCAGCTTAAAATCTGGTGAAAATAGCTCAAAAGCTAGCTTCACCACCTGGTTAAAATAGTCACTCCGTTAAAATAAAGTCCCTAAATGCATTCTACTAAGGTTCTGATTTGATTGTACATTCATTCCCACTAGTCTATGATACTTACTGTCGCTTGTCAAACTGAGAATACCCTTGTCCATGGTAAGCATGCATGCTTGCATCTGGTTTTATTTTTCAACACAAGAACTTGCCGAATGCAAACCATTCTCGTTACTTTAAGGAAGGTTAAAATTTTGTGTGACAATGATTTTCAAAATTCTAAGATTTGAAAAAATCATAAAACAATTGAAACGGTTACTGAAAACATTGTAAAAGAGAGAATGCCAAGGCTGTGCCCTAGTAAATCAACATTATTTTCAGTTTGCAAAATTTGAATCTAAAAATGTTCTTGCCTGCTTCGCTAGCAATATGATGCTTTTCTGTAATGCATTGTAAATTATTAAGAGAGAAGCAAGACCAAATATGTACGTACATCAGATAGTTGCTGCTAACAGTTTTGTTTTAGAAGTATGGGTAACAGTTCGTTATATCGGAGACACTTCTTCAATTTTACACAAGAAACTACTTACAGAAATTAGTTTCTCTAAGGTTCCTAATGTTCATCAAGGTATTTTCTTTCATCGTGGAATCTCATTTTACCGGGAAATCGTGTATTTTGCAGGTGAAATATCTCACAGACGCAAAATTGCCACTGCTTTCCTACGTGAACCGGATGCTCCATACATCTGATTACATAACCCCCTGTCAGTGTTTCCAACCCCATTTTTTAAACTATGCTTTCCTAAACTAACCTTATCGGAAATGGTTCGTGGGGCCTTCAGTCAGCTACCCGTACATAATGTGCAATTTGCACATGTGACAAACACGATAGTAGGTATTTTTCAGTGAATAAGGTTGGAAACCCTGCATACCGACAACTGTATGTCAACGTGTGCCCACCATATTGTATGTTAGGGAAGCAAAAAAAGTAATAAAAACTACTCTCTATGTAAAAAATTGTGTTTTCATGTAAAAAGCATTATGCACCTTGAACTATGTTCCACACTACACAATTGGTAAGTACGAACCATAGAAAACACAAAATATCAGATTTTAATGTGTCTCCGATATAACGAACTGTCACCGAAGTATGAATTATTGTTTTGAGGAAAAGGAGCATAGGTACTTATCCGATAAGGCCCGAACACCTCTCACTCTTTTTATTTCCTTAATTTTAGCATTGATACTTACTTATTCTGCATTGCGGAAGATTCTTTAAGGTGAAGTTATGCCTTTTTCCATAAAATAGTGTCAACTTTTCATATTACAAGTCATTATTTGTTTTCCTTGTTATGCTTGGGTAACAGACAATATGCCGTGCACTAGTCATGGATCATCGCGCGTCGTGCTTGTGTTTTATTGATTTGGAGTGGGTATGCAGTGTTTCAACCTTCTTAACTGAAAAATACCTACTTTCGTGTTCATTATGTCATCATAAATCATTGACGGATAGCCCCAAAAACCATTCACGATAGCCCCACGAACCATTGACGGATAGCCCCAAAAAACATTCACAATAGCCCCATGGACCATTTCCAGCAAGGTTAGGTTAGGTTAGGTAAGCATAGTTAAAAATAAAAAATAAAAAATCTCGTAAAGAAATGCACGTTTGGAAACTGGCAAGACTGCGTGACTTTCGACACTCGCGCGATCTGCACGTACATAATGGAAACAACGGCCTAATGTTACACAAGATGCAAGTTCCTTACGTAACAACTGATTATTTATTGTTCTGCAGCATTCTATGGTGAAGTTTTTAGTTTTCGCGAAAGAAAATACCTCGAAGAACCTCAAAACTAATACAGAAAGTGATTTCAGTAAGTAGTTTCTCCTGTAAATTTGAAGAAATCCGTTCGGGCGATATCAGATAGTTACCGGAGCACATACACATGAGAAACAATTTATATCACTTTTGCTGTTGGATTGTTATGAGTCAGATGAGTTGATTATGTATTAAAGAAACAGTAAAGGTAAAACAAGGTAAAGTGTTCCCCTGTGCATAACACCACGCCATGAAGGCGTATAGGGGGTGTGGGGGTAACGCCCCACACTTTCTTGATCCGGTCGTGAGTGGGGGTGATGTGATCAGCATCACGCCCCTAACCGCCTTTACCCCCCAGGGTTTCCCCTAGGTACCCATGTTATTCGACGCTGGGTGGGCGCCGGGGCCGCTTTCACCGTTAGAAAAGTTCCCGGATTTGAACCGGCCGGGGATCGAACCCGGGACCTTGAGCATGGTAGTCAGACGCGTTACCGACTGAGCCACCGTGGTTCAGTACATGCACAATTTAGTGTTAACATGTTGCACATGTAGCCCATCTTATTTTACGTCGCTCCATGTCGCATATGCGTAAAACATGTTCTACATGCAAGTTACACATATGTACAAAAAGAATTGTTTTTGTCTTTCAAAAATACCAGGATAGCATGCAAAAATAAAGACACCAAAATTATGAAGCACTGAATTACTTGGTTCATTTACTACGAACGTTCATTCGATTAGTTCCATAATGTTCAAACAGCGGCACGCAATCTAATCATTTCGTGCAACAAGGTCGAATTTTACAGTTCTAATCCATTTTGTCACTTAACACACCTTATCATTTTCTGGTTCTTGGCAAAGTCTTCTTTTCTCCTGTTTGAGGAAATATTGGGCCCGATAGATCACGATGCAATTTTCTTCTTTTGTACTTGTGGTAGCAACGTGCACGGACTGGGGATCACTGGGTCAACCACGTTTCCGAATTGCCTGCTACAACCATGATTCAAGTAAAATTAATCTAAAGTTATATAGCGATAAATAGTTACTTACATAATAATATCATGAAACATGGAGAGCCAATTTACTTATCAAGCATTTTCTGTTATTTGCCTAACCTAGTGGAAACTAATATCTTTTGCCCTTGCTGGTGAACTCTGTTCCTGCAAATTCAAGATGGCATTTTCTAATTTTCATTTCTATTTGGGCCGACAACTCCGTGGTGAAGTGGTTATCAGGTTACGCTATGAAGCTGAACAGGCGCGGTTGGCCCTATAGCGCACAGGATCAGTGAACCCCCAGTAATATACAATAATCACCTCGAGAATTAGCAATAAACAATGTCTTTACATTTTCACATTATTTCACTAAAAATTCTACACAGTAAGTCATGTATTTGTGCCCGTAATACGGCAAACTCTTTTGCTGAGAAGAAGAAACCGCGAATCGGCCGCCCTGATACAGACCCTCAGTTGAACCCCCACAGGACAGCTCTTGCCATTGTGAAAGCTTCGTGTGGGAACAGAAGCTCGAGGAGGGTATAGGACAAAATACATGGAAGATGATATTGCAGAACCTATATCTCCACCCAACGGTCATGCGCAGTTCGTTCTCTCGCAGAAGCCGCGGGACAAGGCTCCTTTCTCGCTGCTCCCTCCCTTCCAGTGTTGCTGTGTGGGGTTCAAGTTTGAGCGCACACATTACATATTCAATCTTCTCTTTGTACCGAACTTCTTGGAATAAATGCAAGATTGTGGCAGAGATGGATGAGTGGAAACAAACAAAAGCTGGAATTAGATGGGATGAATTAAAATAAAAGAGATACATTACCAAAATAGCTCGTGCATGCATTCAGGGGTTTTTCCTTAAAGGTGGAAACACTCTGGGTTCGCGAAAGAGAAAGAATGGCGCGAAGACGTGACTCGCTGTCACTCGGTGTCAATCATCTCAAGTTTGTTAGTTTTTGAAGTGCTTGGATACTTGTTGGAAAGTATTAAGTGATGCTGCGAGTGAAGCGAGGGATGGACTTTACATAGGTTATGTCATTTGATGCAGTGTAGGCATTGCTGTCTGCGCAGAAATGCACATAATTAACGTAAACAAATTTCCTTGTCCACTGAAAAAAAGCATGTGCTGGTCGACCAGCCCCAAATTTGAACAAACCTGTCGCGTATCAATGAAAGGGTCTCAGGTTCGATTTCCAGTATGCACATGCCATTAGTTGCCGTTTCACTTTAATAAATGTAGGACCAGTTCTGATTAGTCGGCATGGACGTCCGGAAGGGGAAAAGGGGGCTGCCCCCCATGGAAATTGAATGTAAACCAAAAATTATATATTACACCCATATAATTTAATTTCAGTCACAGTAATTTTTGGTAATTATTATAAAAACATTGCAGTAACTTCAGACTGAAGGAGTGTTTACTCGTGCATGAACTGTTACATAACTGGCGAAATATATTAGATCGTAAAGGAAAGCAATACATTGGCATTATATCTCCAGACATCAGTAAAGCATTCGACAGTGTTCAACCAAATTTATTAATACAGAAATTACATCAGCAATTTAATTTCTCTGCCCTCGCATGCAACTGGATCGAAAGTTATTTATGGAATAGGAGTATCGATACAAAAGTAGGCAACTCGATTTGAAACAGTTTAAATGTATCTCTCGGTGTACCACAGGGATCTATTCTAGGTCCTAAACTGTTTAACATGTTTGTGAATGACATCGTGGACAGGGAATTTGGGTTTGAATTATACTTGTATGCAGATGACTGTCTCCTGTATTGCACGTCAAGCAAATTAGAAAAAGTAATTGCAAATATTGAGAAATATATGCCCGAAGTTCTTGAGTGGTATCAATCTAACATGTTGAAAGTGAACGAGTCTAAGACGCAAGTATTAATACTATCCAGTGAAAACAATAACAATACGATAATTGACAAGATTAAAATAGGAAATTCCAATATAAAACCATGTGAATCTCTAAAATATCTTGGTATGCACCTAGATAAGAGTTTATCCTTTTCACATGTAAAAAAAATGTGCGCCCGTACAGCCCCTAGAATCAAGTAGTTTCAATTTGTCTGCAAATATGTACACCTTGCCCACAAATTAGCATTCTACAAAGCTTTTATTAGGCCGATTACTTGAATACTGTTCCTCTGTACTTTATGGTATTAATAGAAATAACACCACGAAACTAGAGAAAATGCAAAATTGGGCTATTCGTAGCATAAGAAATACGGCACACACGACCTCACGTGCAAGCAGAGAAGAGCTCCAACTACCCACGCTGGAATCCAGACGAAAATATGCATTTCTACTAAAAATTCACCAGGCGATTAACACGCACCACCACTTATTAAAGGACAAAGTAATGATATCTAGTAACATACATTATCCCAATCTGCGATCCAACAACACCAACAGTATCCGAGTACCAAAATGTAACAAGGCAAGATACGGATCAAAATCCCTGTCATCTCTGGTAAGTAAAGCGTGGAATCAACTGCCTGTAAATTGCAGAAAGAGAAATTTGGCCAAATTTAAACAAGAGATTAGAACATTAATCTATGAATACTGACACCGTGCCTCATTGCCTCCTTCATATAACGTAGCTGCAAAAATGTTTATTTTATTCTATTTCTTATATTTTCAATTATATAAATTTATAATATTCCATTTTATGTATACTTATAAACAAATAGCATAACTGTATATTAATTCATGTAGGGCAAAAAGCTGTTTTTGTAGTTCAGAATCAATGTAAAGAAAATTGTAAGCTTAACTGTAACCCTACTTTAATAATAATAATAATAATAATAATAATATAGCTCAAACATATATAAATCAGGGAATGCAGGGCATTCTATAATGCTATGTCACTGTTAATTGGTTCTATTCCTGGTGAAAACAGCTATGCAATCTACTAATGAAGGTATGTAAAAGCTTTTTTTCCTATGATAGGCATCCATTATTATAGTTCATTTTTGAGACGGAGCTCCTAGGTTTGATACTTTGGTAAAGCATGTCAGTTTACTCATGTATTTTATCAATTCAATAATACTTTTTCATACAATTGTAGAATCTAAAATAATGTATACAACAAGAATTCTAGTTACATTTGTTTCCCATAGAAGGTACTCCAATTGAAAAATAATGAACCTCATGAAAGGGCATTAAGTTAGAATTTGTTAGTGGATATTTTGCCATGAGGGTACATAACAGTGCACACATGTTCAGAGCATCATGGACATAGAAATAAAAAGCATCTTCATTTTTAATATTTATTAAATTCAGTAAAGATAGTAATACAAACATGGAGCACATAATATCTGTAAAAGAACTTAAAATTCACAAAAGGTTCAAAAATTCATCGACGTATAAAATATATTTTTCATTATATCAAAAGCCATTGAGGAATATAAACTCGCAGGGCACACCTTTGATCAAAAGGATCTCTTACTTGTTACTATATATCGTTCATTAACACAGTACATTTAATTAAAATTACAATTTTTCAAAAATATATGTGGCATGCAAATCACATAAAGCTAACATTGGCTATGTTCTAGTTTACCCTGAAAATTGCACTTTATTAATAATGAAATTCTTTTTGTTTCATATATTTATGCAACAAGTGATATTTTCTGTGAAATTGCTACCCTTTACAATATTTTGAACAGTTACAAACTTTTACTTTCACAAAACCATGAAAACATGCAAGTAAACATTTTGTTATGTCTAGCCTATAATGTCTGCTTAAGGAATCAAGTTACAAAACTGTTGAATCAAAACCAACCAGATGTTATTCAAGTGAACAACTTGAAAAATGTTCAACATCAGTAGAGCTCTTATTCTCATGTACTGTATACGAGCGTCATCAAGGGCCTCCCAGATGGTGCAGTGGTAGCATTGCTGCCTTGTAATCAAGAGGTCCCGGGTTCGATACCTGGTGGATGCCCAAAGTGGTTCAGATTCCACTTTAAACTGTAGGTCCAGTCTCGATTAGCTTCACTGTGCACAAAGTGGACTTAAAACATCAACTCAACTCAAATGAGTGTCATCAAAGTATTATTCAAGCTTATAAACACAAGAACAAAATGCAACATAGCTTTATGATATTAATATTTTAGAAGAAAGAATATTTGACTCACAGGTACTGATTGATAATTTTGTATTGATGCAATATCTAACTAAAGTGCTAATAAATTCAAAATAAAAATAAACCAAGAAATGAAGTTTTCTCAATGCAACATATCTCACAGAGATTGAATGTGTAAATACTGTAAATAAATGCATATATAAAAATGAATTAATGATATTTTGTCTAGGTTTGAATAAATGCAGTTTAATTGATCTTCTTACATTGCTTGCAAACTGACAAATTGCATACAAACATGTTTCATTGTTTGGAAATTGCATAAATTACATAAGCCTTTTGAGTTATTTCTAGAGATGGACTAAATCGGAAATTTGATATCGCGATATAGCATCACAGACAATACAATATTTTTCCGTATCGTGATATTGGCGATATATCATCCCCACAATACATAGACAAAATATCGTGATGATATATCACAGGAACGATATACATATTGGCAAAATATCGTGATGATATTTCGCCAAAATAATATGACAATATATCACCGACAATATATATCGCCAAAATATCGTGATGATATATCATCTAGTTGATACCGCCTGGATGATATTCTTTCTTCAATATTGTGATGTATTGTCTGGCATCGCGAAATACTAGTTATTTCCTTGTTTGGACACTAGCACATACAGATATATATGTCCATATTGTCTATCACCAATGTGTTGTTATGGGATTGAAACTAAACCATAAATACAGGTGAACATATGCGTTTCAAGTGAGCTGAGCCAATATAAATGCCAATACTCTTAATGATAATCACTAATACTGATACCTGAAAATTTAATATTTCAAAGCATTCAGAATATTTGTAAATGTTAATCTATACATTTTCCATGGAATAATACTGAATCGGTCTACAGTTTTACTTTAAAATATTCATAACTTCTCATGAGATGACAACTGAATCATAACACCCTTTATTTTTCATAATGTTTTTGTAAAAAGCAGTTAAAATTAAGCATTTTGCATAATTTCCAGGATATGCTGACTCCATGACATGACATTTTTGTTGTATCTGGAAAAGTAACAGTCGATAACAGTACATCAGTATTGACTCACCCCTATAATATAACAATTGCTTTCAATTTTTAAGTCTCCGCTGAAGCCAACAAAGCTGTTTTTGAAATTCTCCCTTGTTTCAAAAACCATAATGAATTTCCACAGGACTGAAAAATTACATCTGTTTAGAATTCCTTCTACAGCATAGTTTCTCAACCTATGGGGCATGACCCAAGACTACTAGAAGGAAAGGCTGGGGTCAGACACTCCTCTTTTCGCGATTGGCGTGGGTGTGACGTCATCGGCGGAAGAAACCCAGATGAGCCTTTACCCCATATGGAAAGAAACGTGTAAAGGCTGATCGGTTTTCTTCTTTTCGCTCCTTCTTCTTGTATATCTGTATTGTTGGGTTGTTGCTGTTTATAATGCCTTCAGAGTGAGGCGTGAGACATATGATCTGTGACGAAAAAAAGAAACAGCGAGTGATAATATATTACTGAACCGAATGCACATAACAAGACTTGTTAGTGAATGCGATATCAGTAGCCTCATTACACATCAGGCTCCATACACTTCAATTGGGTTATAATTATTAGAATAAAAAGTGAATATTGTAATTTATAATAAAGATTGTCACGAGTATATACAGAGTTCAGTTTTGGTTGGGACGGTGGTACACAACAACAGAATATCTTAATAGTATCCATGGTAAGATATTTAAAAGAGTACCCTTGGCACTTTTAGGAAAACAGCGAATCAGTATACAAATTTTATACCACATCGCTAATTTTTCCCCCGCCAAAGTTTAATGTTCGACCCTGCTACTTTACAGAAGTCAATTGACCATGTAAGATCAGAGCTGCATATCCCTCTTCCCCCAATTTAATATCCAATCCCCCACTAAAATTTCCATACCAATTTTAGGTTCAAAATTCCCATACTAAAGTTGGATCCCGTTTGATACCTGGTGGAGAAACATAGTGGTTCGGATACCAGTTAGTGGTAGTCCCGATTAGCCTTTCTGTGCATAAAGTGGACTTAAAACAACAATTCAATCAATCAAGTACTTACAAGTACTAAATGTTAGCAAAAATATGATTATAAACTGGATGCAAACCCCTACAAGTAATTCTGCCAGCGTGCATGCTTATGGGTTGCATGAAGTGTAATATCAATCAAGGTGGGTACCGGACTGAAAAAAGTTGAGAACCACTGTTCTAGAGCATTCACATGAATCTTCATGTACTTTGTTTTTGCTGTTGTGTAAATATTTGCAATAGCGTAATGGACTCATGTACCCACAAAACTACCTAGACAACAGCGATAGCAAACCACATAAAGATTTACCTCAATGCTCTGGAAGGAATTCAAAGGAAATGTAATTATTCTGATTTTGGAAAATCATAGTTGTTTTGCGAAAGAAGAGGGAATTTCAAAAACAGCTTCGCTGGCTTCAGCCAAGAAGGCAACAAGAAGAACTTTTACCATTGTCCATATTTCGATTTGATGAGTCTTTTGTGAAAGACGTTAAAATTTTACAGAAATATTACATTATTTCTATTACAATGATGATACTCTTGCATTCGATAACTGGAAGAGAATATTTGCTTCAGGATAACATTTTGAAAAACTTACAGCCCACGATGTAATGACAGGTCTATTACAATAAAAAGTGCAATCTCCTACTTGTTCCCACAGATATTTCAGAGTTCTGAAGCCCCTGCGTCATACACCCATGACTGCAGTTGTGTAAATATGTATTCCATAAGGTTATTTCAATGCGCAGTAAATGTAGGGATGGTCAATATGAAATTTTTACCAATACTCGTCAAGTACCAGTATAATATACCGTACTGATTTGTTACAACTTTGTAATTTGCAGCATGTGTTTTCTTTTCTCTTTCTTTTTTATATTTTATTAGGGCTTGTTGTAAGAATGGCCTTCAAGGCCGGAACACCTTTGCTGAATAAAGGCAATTTTATTATTTGCATTTCTTATAAACTAAATTATGTGGCACAACAACCATCTGATGGGAGGTGCATACTTGAATTTTGCCAGAACTTTCTCCATGTTGCAAAATATTCCATTATAAAGTGAAAAATCATTGAATATGGTCCTAAAACTATTGTTTTTTGTTTTTTTTTAATATCATTGCTCAAAAAAACGAACCTGATAATTTGTATTTGTTGATATATATGTGTTATACACAGTGAATACATGCTCGGTATCTCAAAACTGTTTACAATAGGTGCCTCCACGATAACTCAACATAGCAGCAAATGTTGACCTGCTACATCACACAGTTTTAGGGCTTTTCCTGGATGCAGAGTTGATTAGCAAGAAGCATCAGCTGATAACAGTTGAGAATCATCTTGTGATCCATGCTTTTCACACTGCATGTCAAACTTTACTCAAGGCCCAGAAATGTTAACAAAGATATTTATTTATATCAATAACTACGGACAATGTTATATAATGTATTTAAAATTAAGCAAGCATTGATGGCTTTAGTCAGAAGCCATCTGTTTGTGCAATATACCCTAAAAGCTATTCTGCATGTAGTCCCTGTCCGCCATCTTGCCACTAGCAGAATACTAAGTTGACCACAGGTAGCACATAAAATCCTTACAGCCTGAAACAGCAATTGCTATCTTGCAACACCCAGGTAGTAAGTGCCTCCAGAGACCTTGCTACCTGGGTTTGCTCCAATGTTGAACATTCCTGGAGGCACCTGATGATTTCCGGTGAATATTGAAAAACCCACGTGAGTAAATTTTTATTTACACCTCTTGATATATATATATATATGTTATACACAGTTTCCAGGAGTTACTATCATCTGTTTGTGACAGTTTCTGTAGTTGAAACAATTTTTAAGAAAGTTATTTTTCATTATTTCTCCCACGACAGACAAATACCGCTGTATGCCTCATGTTTGACAGGAGGTGCATGCTCAATTTCTATGATGGTGCTGCTTTTCTCGATTGCTCAAAATGTTCTGATACAAAGTGAAAGATCATGGGAAACAGCTACTTATAGGTTGTTTTTTTCTAAATTACTATTACTAAAGGAATCCAACCTAGTAATTTGTATTTGTGCCTGTTGATATTCATATGCTATACGCACTGACATAGTGAAAGCATGTGTCGTTTCATGTTGGCTGTCCGAATTATTCCATGAATAATACGCACCATAGTTTTTTTAAGGGGGGGAGCAAATGTTTTGGAAAAAAAAAGTGTGCATTATACATGAGAAATTATGGTATGTCAACACATGTTAACTTGAATGAAAATTCACACGTATGTCATCAGATTTCCATTAATTTAGTTTGAATTCACCCATCAGTTCCCTCACAAAATTTTGTTACTTTTGTGTGGGATTGGTTAACTATTAATTCTTTTGTTCCAGCAAATTTTATATTGACGTTCTTTTAATATTTGTAAACATTTCATATTTGCACACACATCCCTGATTTGAGTGGCACTGTTGAACAGCAGTATTTCTGGATTGTCTCAAAAACCAAGACCGAATACAAAACCAGCAAGTTTTGCAGTCAAGAAAGCTACTGTACCTACTACAGCGACTGCAGTCGTAGTATCCACGGCATCCATGATGGTGAGATGAGTCTTGCTTTTTCCGCCATTTCAGAACTGATGGTGAAACACAAACCATGAAGCCAATGTTGGGAGTTCTTAGCCACTGTGGAATATATCATACCATTGTGTTTATTGATCTGTACATAACACCACAATCTGTATGGGGACAATCGCACTTCTCCCAGCTTATTGTTAAAATTAAATCCCAATGGTCGCTGCTTATTATACTTGGGAACAATTCTTCCATGACAATCTTGCTTCCCTGTGCAAAGAAAAATGCAATATATTTAAGTCACCTTCTCAAACAAGATTGCAGAAACAGAAACTTTTATCTTCTGATTTGGCACACACACACACAGGATATGTACGAGGGGGTATCGTAAAGTTTTAATTATCATCTGCAAGTTATTGAACTATGTGAATGAAATTTCACCAGTGTAATTATTGATCCTTGTGTGCATGATGGTGTAAAACTGTTCATAGTATGTTGTTTACTTTTTTGACATGTGCCGTAGATGTCAGTAACCTGCAAGATGTAGAAGAGTCAGGCTCGCAGTGTGATTAAGTTCCTGCATTTGAAGGGTTTCAGTGCCAGGCGAATTCCTGATGAAATGAAGACTGTCTATGTCTATGGTGATGATTGTTCATAGGACATTGTTGTGAGGTGGAAGAGGAATTTCCAAAGTGGCCACATGTTCCACAGAGACAAGCCAGGAAGTGGACGACCATCACTTACGGATGATAAGGCTACAGTGAAGAAAGCAGAGGTCTCTTATGAAAGACTGACGAGGAACTCTCCACATGATCATGGCTTCAACTGGTCTTAATTATGGCAGTGTGTGGAAAATTATTCACGACGAACTCCGCATGTCTAAGGTGTCAGAATACTGAACCCCGCAGTCTGTCTCCGTACCAACAATGCACCTGCTCACTCATCTCAAGCTGCTGCTGTGGAAGCAAGCCGATACAGCTATGGAATCTTGCCGCATTTTCCCTATTCTACTTTCTAACTCCAAGTGACTTTTACTTGTGCCATGAAATGAAAAATCCACTCTGGGGTCGGCGATCCAACAACATAAATGATGTCATGCAAGAGGTGGAATGCTGGTTTTTGATGCAATCTGTGGACTTCTACAATGATGGCCTGCGGAAGGTCAAGAAACAGGAGAAATGTGTGCATCTGGATGGTGTCTATGTAGAGTAAGGACCACAATATAAAATAAAGTACCTGTTTCATTTAGTTCATGGCAATAATTAAGACTTTACGATACGAGGGTATTATGTAGAAACTTGCAACAAAAAATGCAGGCTTGACCAGGACTTGAACATGGAGATCTGGCATACTGTGACATTGCTATACATACTCAAGGTTTCAAGGTGGCTACAGATTAGGAAAAATGAAATTCCCCAACTTTTCCAGGTTTTCCAGGACAAAATTTAGATTTTTCCCTGACAATTATCAACAAAATTGATGTTTTTGCAAATGGAAATAAGAATGTCATACAGATCCAGGTATATTAAGTATCTACCGTGCGTTCATTTCGATCTTCAGCCAAGAGATCAGGAGAAGCATGGCGGGCGACGCTGATGGAGATGCCGACATTTGCGGCCTGTAATACCCGCTTATTTTTATGGACATATGCAGACATTTATATAAATATTGCAAAACGAGCACTAACCTGTGTTATAACATGCAAAAGTTCTTCTGTAATTCATCCAAGTTCTGCTCTTATATACTAAAATAAATACGCTTTAGAAACGATGTTAAGAGCCACAGATAATAAAACATTTTAATTATAGTTTTGACCAGTAACGTTCTGCTTAAGTTTATATCCTTGAAAGAGTTTTGTGTCGATGGGGATCGTTTGGAGGTTTTGAATGTGCAACACTGTATCAAGATTACGCTGCAGACGAAACCGTTAAAAGTCAATGGTGTTTGTGAGCTTCCTTGCAATCCGAAATCTCCAAGCTCGAGTTTTTTTGTTCGTGCACGACTAGATGAAGACAGAGCTGTGAATATAGTGGCGAGCAGATGTAAACAAAGAGCATGTTAATTTCGTACTGTGCACAAGAGTGTTATTCTTGGTTACTTGTCGTTACTTGTTTGTGTTATTGCAGTGTGTATGTGTGTTGTGTATGTGTGTTGTGTCAGTGAGATGATTGGAATGACAGCCGCAAGGTTCACATTAGAACAAAGAATTTTTATGTATGACACTTACGTGAAAACAGACTCATGTCGAGACGTGTGTAGGCAATTTGTACAGAAATTCCCAGGCGTTTCACCTCCACATAGAGATACGGTTAGACATCTTGTTCTTAAATTACGAGAAACTGGATCGTTAAATTTTAAAACACCAAAGCAAAGACGACGGATTCTAACCGAAGCAAAACTCGATGAAATTGGTGCAGCGTTAGAACGTTCTCCAAACAAACCTCTACGCCGTGTTTCACAGGAGATGGGCATGTCAAAATCATCAGCACATACAGCCACTAAGCTACTAAAACTAAAACCGTACTCTTATAACACAGGTTAGTGCTCGTTTTGCAATATTTATATAAATGTCTGCATATGTCCATAAAAATAAGCGGGCATTACAGGCCGCAAATGTCGGCATCTCTGCCAGCGCCGCCTGCCACGCTTCTCCCGATCTCTCGGCTGAAGATCGAAAAGAACGCACGGTATATTTGCTTCCACGAAATTGACTTTATTTCTCTATAATTTGCATTCAAACTGCAAAAAAAAAAATTGCGAATTTGGAAAATTGTTACTATTCACAAGCTAGAGAGGAACTATGGGATTTTTTCATATACAGCCAGTTTTTCAATAAAATATTTGATTTTTTTTTTAAAGTTACGACTAAATTAGATTAGAGTGAAGTGACTGATGCAAAAACGAATTATGTAATTTTCAATCTCTTTAGCCTTGATCGTTATTTGATTTGATTTGATTTTGTTTTATTTTACTTTGCGTTTTGTGCCTCTTGGCTAATCTGCGAAAATGGGGATGAGTGATGAAATGATGAAATTGATGAATGGACATTCACAAACAACCAAGCCCATCCGGGATTCGAACCCGGGACCCTTGGCATCGCAGCACGATGTGCTAACCACTCGGCCACAGGGTCGGGCTTTATCGTTATTATATGTCGATATTTGCACTGAGTTTTGGAACCCTCTGCTTGCAAGAACCATTCGTGCAGAATCATTTTTCAATGCACAAACCTACTTCTCTTTTCTATGTAAAGCAAGCAACTTAACCCTTGTGTATATCCAAGTGAAATACTGTGAAACTGCCAACATACAGTTATACCATTATTACTGCCGAAAAGGATGTGTGTATATATATTAAAAATTAAATGCAAGTCATTTATGAAAGGGGAATCTACTGCATTGTAAAGGTGCCTGATTTGGCTAATCAAATATTAAAACAAGAACATGCTGATGATAACATGCTTCCGAAAGTTTATGTACGAGGGGCATCCAGAAAAAAGTTCCAATTAAACCTGTACGCGGTGCTAGTGGTCGGAGCGCAACATGCATATGCAGGCAGGAAGAAGTGCCATGTGGCTGTAATCTGGTGCAGTAAAACACAGCCGTTTTATGTGTTTTAGGACAGTTCTAGGTTAAAGATGGCAGCTCTCACAGTCTCCCACCGACTGCGAGGTATGTGTGGTAATCAGATTTTTGCATGCTCAGAATCCGGCATAGAGCCACCAGCAACCGTGTGAGGTGTACAGACAGAGACCAGACATCATGAGCGATAGTACAGATCAGATAATGAAGGTCAATCCAATGTGTACGACCCCACACAGCTGAGTACATGCAAGTTCTTTTACATGATTATGCTGAAAATTAGATTAGGAGTCACTGTAACTAATGCTTTTAATTTCTACTGATATTCTTGTTTTACTTATGCCTAATCGGTAAGGACATCTTTATTATTTTTCTTCCAAATTGGTGTTATTCTTTTTTTTATTTATTTATTTTTACTACTCAGTGTTATTTTTCCCAAAAATTACATTTTCATTTTAGCACATTTTGTGGCAAATATACCTAACATTATACCTTCATGGTGTTTTTAAACTACTGTTTTAAATTGTAGGTCATATGGTGCATGCATTTTCATGACAGTTTGATATGTTCAACCGATTTTTGAGGAAGTTATTTTTCATTATTTCTCGCTCGACAAATGCCGATGTTACGACTCCCCTGTGGTGGTAGGTGAGCACTCCATCTCCACCAAAATCGCACTACTTAGCGCGGTGATTCAAACACTTCTTGCGCAACAAATACTGATGATGTGGCTTCTGAGTGTACTCCGTCGCTTTGCCCTGTGGTGCAAATTGTTCTGATAGAAGTTGAGAAAATCCTGGGAAATATTTGATTGAATGTGGCTGTCAAAATTATTTCTAGTACCTACAACATGCATTATCGTTTTCTCTTGGATAAAATGTTGGAAAACTTGTGTGTTCTAGATACACAAATATGGCACATTTTGTTTCTTTAAGCCTAAAAAAGACGAAGTTGGATTTAGAGTCATTTTTTGTTGTTTAAGTACATTTTTAAAATTTGCGAAAACTGCCAACAATTCACATTTTATGTCAAATTCTCTTTATTTCACTATTTCGAATGGGTGAAAAGTGTGTCCACACATCACTACACATTCATAAACACTACTTCGCACATTTTTCATTATTATCACATTTGTGAAAAATCAAGGTCCCTACTAATTGGAACTTACTTTCTGAACACCCCTTGTATAAATCAGTAGATGAAAAGTGAAAATTTAGCTGGTCTGACAGAGAACCGTCAATTACTGAAGAAAGGCATATGCTTTATTATTGAATGATTCCAGTAATTATATTAAATATTTTCGTATTTATTATTATAATTTTATTTCATAAGATTGGACATTCCATGATTTTAAACAGACAGGACCAAAGGGGATGGGGGGGGTGGCGTGAATTGCAATACGAGTGTTGCAGAAAATTTGAGGTTGGGAGCATCATGTACTTGTCAAATTTATATGACGTTGACCAATGCAGATTTCTGTTTTCCTTTTTCGTGACATTATTCAACATATACAGGGAGGTTATTTCAGTCGTTCACCGCCAGAGTGACGGCCGTTCGGCAGACTCTTCATGCAACAGGTCCCGGCAAATTGCGTTCAGGAAGTCCGTAACAGAAACCGCTTGTTTTCTAATGTTTCCACTTTTCACAATTACAGTTACAATTACAATTGAAATAAGCACGTACCTTGTCGCAAGTATGCTGGAAAAGGTGTCCTCTCAAATACAAATATTTCTGGCACCATATTTCTGACATCTAATCTTAGATTAGTCATCGCTACTTTATCCTCAGTTGTCGCGACAGCGCCGGCAGCTTATCGGGGGTTGGGTGAGTTGTCAGCCGCGAGAGGGCGCTTCATACTGCACGTGTCGGCAGTGATGCCAACCGTAGGGACATGTCCCTAAGCATAGGGACTTTTCACTAAATTTCGCCCGCGTAGGAACGTAGGGACAGATTTTGCCAAATGAGGGAAAACGTAGGTACTTTTTTCAATCTCGGTAAATGACATTTTATGAATTAGTTTATCTGGATACTTTAGCGAAGAGGAGAAAAAAGAACTAACTAACAAATCTCCATCAGAATTTTGGAACATGTTATCGGTTACCAAAAACTTTCAAGGCAAGTTCCTTTTTGAAAACATTTCCACTCTCGCGAAAATAGTGCTAACATTGCCACATTCTAAAGCGGAAACGGAAAGAATATTTTCAATGTTAAGTGATACAAAAACAAAAAAGGGAAATAAAATGGGACCAGAATCGTTAAAGACTGCAGGAAATACAGCATCACCAACCAACATCTATCTCTGCACAGCAGCAGCATGTATGACTTCAAATAACATAATCAACAGTAAACGACTCAACGTTATTCATTAGGGGTGTGCGGGATCCTTTACTTTAAAAAGTCGTTAATTCTCGACGTTTTCTGCCTTGTAAGTTTCTGGAACTTATCGAAAGTTGTAAGTTTTTATTCTAGAAATGAAAAAACAATCACTTAAAGTGAAAATGACTTGTAAAATTCGAGATTTCCAGTGCTTCGGGAAATTTCGAACATTTCCCGTCCCGAAAATTTTCCGACTTGGTCGGGAAATTGCAAATTTTTCAGTCCCGAATGTCGGGATTTAAAAAAATTACCGTCCCGATCCCGTCCCGACCCAAAAAATTCTGTCCCGCACACCCCTATTATTCATTAAGGCAAGAATTTACAATACCGGACCCTTCTGTAATTTCTATGCTACGTCTTATACTCAAAAAAGGTAAAGTGCTCCCCTGTGCTTAGCACCACGCCATGAAGGCGTATAGGGGGTGTGGGGGTAACGCCCCACACTTTCTTGATCCGGTCGTGATTGGGGGTGATGTGATCAGCATGACGCCCCTGACCGCCTTTACCCCCCAGGGTTTCCCCCAGGTACCCATGTTATTCAATGCTGGGTGGGCGCCGGGGCCGCTTCCATCGTTAGAAAAGTTCCCACGAAATAATTATTCGTGATGATTTATCTCAAGTTAACATGTTGGGGTGAGGGGAAAAAAATGTTAATTAACGTGTAGAAGTTGTAAAATAAGCATTTCAATTTTCGCAATGATTCTCCGTATACAAGTATGGTAGCCATATTTGTTGATATGAACAAATTACAATTAGTTACGCTGTCTACAGCGTTGCCACACTGTTGATTTCATACTTGGAGAGCATGGATTGTGTAAGAATAGCGGAAGAGAACAGTAAAAAAGTTGTTAATGTTATACAGATTGTTAGGTGGAGTGTGCAGGAGGGCTAATTAATAAACTCATTCATTTCAGTATATTGCCCAAAGAACGTGCTTACATGTGACAGCGACAATCACGATGTAGAAGAACTGATTTGATTACAGGTAAATTTGGCAACATTACATCAATCATAAAATTGCAGGATACTAAAATGGCGTCTTCGATGATGTTAAAGTGCTACGAAAAAAATATTTTTTATCGGTTCGTAATCACAATTACCGCAAAACCATTCAGGAATAGCCCCACTGAGCATTCTCGGTAAGGTTAGGTTAAGTTAGGTTAGGCAAGGCAAACATAGTTAAAATTTGGGCTCGAAAAACGGGTAGCCCAACAAACCATTGACGGATAGCCCCACGAACCATTCAGGTACAAAAAAGGTAAAGTGTTCCCCTGTGCATAGCACCACGCCATGAAGGCGTATAGGGGGTGTGAGGGTAACGCCCCACACTTTCTTGATCCGGTCGTGAGTGGGGGTGATGTGATCAGCATCACGCCCCTGACCGCCTTTACCCCCCAGGGTTTCCCCCAGGTACCCATGTTATTCGACGCTGGGTAGGCGCCGGGGCCGCTTCCAGGTACGGTTAGGTTAAGTTAGGATAGGCAAATGTAAATTCGCTCCTTCATTAATTGTGGAAGCACCGAGCAGAAAGATTTGGTAAGTAAATGTGTATATTTTATCTTCTGTTTTGCATGCTCATGAGGTGATAATTTTTTTAGTCGCTTTACTTGGCGTAGGGACATTTGGTCAGTTGTAGGGACATTTTGACTACGTCTGTAGGGACATTGCCGAAAAATGGTTAGCAACACTGTCGGCTACCAGACGTCAGTGTACGTTCATGTTCACTTCTGTTTGCGTTTATCAGTTACGCGTGTTTTTTTATACTGTGTTATTGCTAGTGCTAGTGCTTTATTGTGTGTTAATTGTTATTCATTCATTAGTTATGTCGTTAAACAAATATAGTCTTGAACAGAGAGTTTTTATGTACGATAATTACGTAAAAACGAATTCTTGCAGAAAAGTGGTCAGGGAATTACGATAGACAGGATCTCTTGAACCTAAGAAACGTGTTGTATTGCTGTTAAAGGAGGTCATTTTCAACATCTCTTATAACACAGGAGGTTAGTGATCATCATTATTATTACTTTTAAATATAATTTTACGCTTTCGGTTTGCTTTATGCGCCGGGATGCTGTCTTCCCTTTCTGACAACTGACGATAAAGTAACGATGTCTAATCTAAGATTTTCTGTCAGAAATAAGGTGCCAGAAATATTTGTATTTGGGAAGACACCTTTTCCAGCATCCTTGCGACAAGGTACGTGCTTATTTCAATTGTAATTGTAACTGTAATTGTGAAAAGTGGAAACATTACAAAACAAGCGGTTTCTGTTACGGACTTCCTGAACGCAATTTGCCGGGACCTGTTGCATGAAGAGTCTGCCGAACGGCCGTCACGCTGGCGGTGAACGACTGAAATAACCTCCCTGTATATCCCGATTTGTTGTATTCTTCTTGTCATGGAATTATAGTTCCATGTCATTGTAAACTAATGTTAACCTGTGCAAAACCAGTATTACGCCTGGATGATGAAAGAAAACCTTCGTACACTTTTCTACATTGAATAAGATTAAGTGAGCCAGAAGAGTAATAAAATTCGAGAAGCATATTTGCAGTGGTTTAGCAGACTAAGGCTCTATTTTTGTTGGATGTTGCATCCGACAAACGTCGTGAATGACAAAAAATGTCATACTGGAACATCCAAGAAACGTCGGATTCATGACAGCACAATGCGTGCTTTTTTTGTCGGATGTCGCAGAATGACACGTATCGAACTGCTATGTTCGACAAAAATCGCATGCACATAAGGAGCCAAAAAGTTTGTTCAATGAAATGTCGTACCACACAAGACAAACTCGGATGTACAAGGCTCTGTTAATGGATGGAATATTTGTCAGATGTTGCAGTTCGAAGACATCCAATAAAAATTAATTTCATAAGAATGGCATGCATGCACTTTTTGTCGCACGTTGTAGAACATTCTGTCAAAGTTCAACATTAGTCTGACGGCAATATCCGAAAAAAATCGTATGCATCAATGGAGCATATATGTTCATCCGACATGTACCATGACAATCAACAAATTACAAGGTTGCATAGCACCCTTTTTGTTTCCATGTTCCTTCAGAATGTCCGACAAAATGCCATTGTACGACGTCCAACAACTATTGGACAGTGCCACAGTGATAATGCCCATCCCCACCCCCTCCATCTGTTGACTGTTCTGCCTCCTTACTACTTCTATACAGATAACAAAAATAACAATAATTGAATGCATTTTCCACATGATATTTAGAGGCTTATGAAATTTGTCTGCCCCTCCGGAAATTTCTCTCTCTCTCCCTCCCCTCCCCCCATCACTGGTTTCTGTTCTGGTGCTGTGGTTGTGTTGAGCATAAAAGGGACCTAAAAGTTGAGGCCGAGATTTAGCAACAAGATTTCGTTCCCATACAGCGCTACATAATGACATCTTTCAAAGCAAATGCCTCAAAAAGTCAATAGAGGCAAAATTCCCTGACTTTTTTTGAACTCTTAAATTCCCTGACTTTTCCCGGTTTTCCAGGTCTGTCGCCACCCTGTGAACTGCAATTCCACGAAGGTAAGACAGCAGCAGCACAAAAATCTGGCAAAACTAGGTTGGCTCAGTAGCTGAATAAGTAGAGCAATGGGCAATATGTCAGGGACCCAGGTTGCAGTTCTGGTTGAACCTGCATTTTTTTTTTTCCGCTGGAATTTCTACCTAGGAAATTTTATATAAATCAAGGTACAAGCAAGACATGCTTTATGCAGGTAATAACTTTAAACTTAATCTGAAACAAAAATGTTATTACTATGAGGTGTCAGCATTCAAAAAGTAACTTGTACAGGGTGATCCAAAAAAAATGTTAATACTATATGGGAAATAGAAAAAGTACTACTTACCGTCTACATTTACTTCTTTTATTAAACAAGACTGCATATATTAGCCTGTCACACACTAAACGTACTGTATAACACCCTAAACACGAATAAATTCATATCATTGCAGATTGCAGCAAAGTTTGCTCCTTTAAGCTAATTTTCTACTTCCCATATAGTGTTATTTTTTTTTATTACCATGTATTTTCACCTGTCCGACTTCCTGACTGTTTTGTAAGTTTACCATTAAAAGAAATCTATACTATAACCAATGCAATAAAATTAGATGCTTTGATATTCATAACTTGTACACCAAAGATGTGAAGAGCTAACTTCATTCCTGATCATCTATCCAAATTTAACAGTTTTTTGATCTGTTGTTGATATGATTTTTAGTCTAAATTATGTGCTGTTAAATGTACTTTGTAGGTGTAATTTCAATTTTGTTCATTTCCAAAGGCCAGTAATGTTGGATTGGTATGAATTTGTCTACTGAGAGGTACACCACCACACCGAAAAGAAAGGAAAAAAAAAAAAACTGTTTTGTAAATCTTTCAAAAGGTGTAGGCACGATCTGGTGTTTCTAGGAAAGGGGTAGGTAGCTAAGGGTAATAAAATTATGTACCAAAATCACTTTAATTCAAGGAGTAGAAACTTAAAAGGTGTGTTTTTCTGGAAAAAGAGACACACACAGACAGAAAAATATTGTAAAAAATTTGTAATCATTTGTGCGATTATTTTAACTAATAATATCTGTTGCACGTTTGGAAAACTTGAATTCAGTGTTATTTACTCTTTCTTCTATTTCTTATCTTGAAATTAGGCCTCATGAAATACTGGCGGATCCAGTGGTTACAGTTGAGAGGGTACCTCACCTCCCTGAAAATCAGAAACAATGTGTCATACTATAACAGAAACCAAGTTGACCTTGATGTTCTAGAGATTATAGTATAATTCTGCAAAAGATAGGGGTTCAGGACTGGAATTGATGGTTATTATTGCATGTCGTTCAATTCCTCCCATTGCCACAATAAACTGAAGTAAAGTGAAGAAGCGGTCTTAGGCTCGATCTCCTTTCTGGGCATATTGCACAGTAGTGGATCCAAATTTAAATTGTATGTCCAGTTTCGATTAGCCTATCATAACCATAAAGTGGACTGAATAAAACTTTAAAAAATATTCTTGGGTCTGTTAAACTTGGTCTTCAAAAAGTTGGCATAATAATATATCCAAACCTGCATGCATACTTACATACTCAAAACTTACACTCTAGATGTCATGGCCACGGTGCATGACTATTATTTTTATTGCAGTATTATTATTTAAAGAAAGCTGGATCACAGGACCCCTAACATTGAATATTTAGAGACTGCTTTGTGCTTTGGAAATTGAATTTAATGGAATTTTTGGTTTAGGACCACTTTATGCACAGATAGGCTAATCCAGACTGGACCTACAATTTACAGTGAGATCCACTGGGTATCAAACCACACCCCTTAATTACACTTAATTACCACTATGCCATTGGAGATGCCCTGTGTGTATTGGATGTGGTTGCAACAAATGGTTTCATACACTAAACTGAAAATGTACACCAAACTTCCCCTACATTTTATGCATTATTTTGACATTCTTGGCATATACAAGGGGTTTTCCCTCATTCATTGATGTCCAGGAAGGAGGCAGAAAATACTTAATTTTTTACCCACTTTATTCTCATGAGTTTGTTGTTAGGCAGCTAGATTTAACAACTCTGTGTAAAAAATATTCGACGAGGAAGTTGCATGCAAATAGGTCAGACCTTCTCACTAAAAAACATTGCTTCTCGTTATATAAAATGAGACAGTAATTCAAGGTAACAGTGCATGATTAAATGACACCATAATTATCATAAAAACTCAAAATTTCAGTCTTTATGTGAAAAACGTACTGTTTTGGAGTACATGCTAATTTCCGTAAGTCCATAAATACATGTTCTGGTGCTTCAACTTCTGATGTTTTGTCTTCAAGACAGTAAATATTTATGTGGGAATCTTTCCCGATAATTCAAGGGGGAAGGACAAGGAAATATCCCTGCAGTGTGTATATTATTATTATTGCTTTGGGGAGGGGAGGATATTATCAATATAGTGTACCCACTGAAACTAACCTTCTGCTGTTCTCCAGTCATCACCTTCAAACTTGACAACTAAAGCCCACTGTTCCGAATGTGAGCTTCGAACAGGTCGCTTAAACAGATACACAGTTGCCATCCTCTCTGTAACGTCAGTTTCATCTGGAAGACCCCAGTATTCCATAACTACAAGTAGTAACCTGTGAAAAATAATTGTTCGTTATTATTTAATAATGTGTCAACAAAAATGTTATTTTATATAATTTTCCAAAATTTTGAAGCACCATAAAAATCAAAGAAGATAATTTTTTGTTCCACTAACCAGTTGTTGCGAGTCATAAATATCAAGTGTGTGTGTGTGTGTGTATATATATATATATATATATATATATATATACCGGGTGGGGCACGTAAAAGTACCACCGCAAATATTTCGTAAACAACAATAAATATTGAAAAACTGCTTTCCCAGATATATGGGTATGAGAGGGGCTGATGAAATTAATGGACACAGTACGTTCAACTATGTAAGGAAATATTGCTTTCAACACAAACTGTTAACAAATATTTGTACATTGAAAAGTATAAAGTTTAAACATTCCGCCATGAGTTACATTCATGAAGGTTAGTCCATTAACATCTTTCTAATTTTTTATTGGTGTTCATTCATTTGCAGCATAATTTTTAGTACATCGGAACAATCAAGTCTTCACATTTGGTTATGACAAATCTTTGTTTTCAACTTTTATACTCTGCACCTTATACATTTTTCTTTCTTTCTTTTGAATTGATTTAACAAATTTTATCAAATAAAGCAAAGACCTAACAAAGTACACTGATTAACCAGACGTTTGTACAGTCACGGACTGCCGGCTTGTAATGAGTACACTGACTTTCAATGGAATCGTTACAAGCTGGCAGTGTCCATGACTGTACTACGTCAAAACTGTTGCTAAGAAAACAGTATTTTCAAACTCTGAAAAGGCCAAGATGATACTTATCTATGGCGAGTGTAGGAAAAATGCAGCACAAGCATGCAGGCTGTATGCACAACACCATTTGCGCTTGGCTCTGCTAACAGGCATAGGATGCACCTTCTGCGCTCAACTTCACGTTGCAATTACTTGAGAACCACTTGACATATTACAATGTAACAAACGCCATTCTTAATGATTTTTTCCGTACTTTCAAATGAGCTGGAAATAAGTGAGTTTTCCATTAAAAAACTAAGTTTGTGTGTATCCTTATATAGTTTAATGTATTGTGTCCATTAATTTCATGAGCCCCTCTCATACCTATATATATATTGCATATATATATATATATATATATGCAAAAGCAGTTTTTCAATATTTATTCTTGTTTACAAAATACTTTTAGGTGCCCCACCCGGTATATATTTGCTTTGAATTTATAATGTATTACCATTACACAAACAAAATAATAAGAAAATGTATTGTGTATGTTTCATTGTATTTAGATCTTTCACTTTACTTCTTCACCTTTGTAGTTTAATCACAACAGTGAGAATAGATGTGAATTGATGAGATGAATGAAGAAAGGACAGCAAAGAAATGGTCATGCAGTGTGCATATTATTATTATTTGTGGGGTCTGTGCTAAAGGAATATGTGGGAAACAACAAATTCTATTTCACATTTATTGCAAAACACATGCAAAGATATGTTTGAAGTTCAACTCCAGCAATTTTAAATAAATTCAATTCCGGTCCAGGAGAGAAAATCAGCAAGCGTAAATGGTATCTGGACCATAAATAACCTTTTCATCTGTAAAGTATTTCAATTCGGTCCAGGAACCTTTTTTCCCGATGAATTTAAATATGGCTCCAGAATCCTTTTTTACCGGATGAATTTAAACATGGTCCAGGAACTTTTTTTCCAGCTGAATTTAAATATGGTCCAGGAACCTTTTTTCCAGATGAATTTAAACACAGTCCAGGAACCTTTTTTCAGGATCAAATTAAATTCGGTCCAGGAACTATTTTTTCTGGATGAATTTAAATACTGTCCAGGAACATTTCTTCTGGATCAGTTTTTCATCTGTAAAGTATTTCAATTTGGTCCAGGAAACTTTTTTCCAGATCAATTTTAATACAGTCCAGGAACCTTTTTTACGGAATCAATTTAAATATGGTCCAGGAATCTTTTTTCAATGAAACAATCCGCAATGTAGACTGAATTTAAATTATGCAAGATAAAAGGTTCCAGTCCTGCAGCAGAACCCAATAGAGATGTGATGGTACTAATTAGCATCCTTAAATGCAATGGTCTCTTCCATTGCATTGGCGGACAGTGGGAAATGCTGGTGATGCATGGATAT
This sequence comes from Lepisma saccharinum, assembly GCF_977018435.1. Classification (NCBI taxonomy): domain Eukaryota; kingdom Metazoa; phylum Arthropoda; class Insecta; order Zygentoma; family Lepismatidae; genus Lepisma; species Lepisma saccharinum. The sequence continues at coordinate 60,101,189 of NC_139243.1, read as the reverse complement.
TAGGGTGTTGCTACCTTCAGGATTAAGAGCTTATTCTTCGGTCGATACAACCAAATATCAATGAAACAATATATATAGTATAATGCATAAGTCGTGTATATAGTATATATATTATATATATGCTTATACTCCAACGTTTTTACAATTTCTATCTCTTATCGGTTTCAACATATATATATGGATCGAGGGGCTGTTTAAGGAAGTCTAATGCATCGTTTTGAAGTGTCTATCTCAGACTGCTCTGTGAAGATGATTGGATTTAAGGAGTCGAAGGATTACATTCATCATCTTTTTTCCCTCCCAAGAACTGGTCCAAGTGTGAGGTTTCGGATAATACTTCTTTATATGCTTGTTTCCGGCATCTTGAGCAGCCAAAATAATCGCTGGACAAGTATTTTCTGTGGAAACTGGCACGTTGATAGAGTTAGAAGTAAAGCTCAATTTTCTGCTTGGTTCCCATCTCAAATTTCACCACGTCTAGGCCCAGCCCATAAGATAGTGCCCATAGGATATGCCTATGCGCATATAACACTTTTCTGTGAGAGCCGTGGTTTCCTTTTATAATTGAAGTCTGATCGGCCAGAAAAATTTGTTGTTGAAAGTCAAAGAGTTTGTTAAATAGCAACTTTTCCTACTTTCTTACATTCATAGTGTATCTTAAGCTGAACAAGGGATGTGACGAAAATGTCTGTCTTGAAATCCCTCTTCCCTGGCCCTCTGCTTACATTGAAAATACCCAGATGTCCATCCCAACCCAACTTAAGAAGAGTGAAGATCTTGCGTATCCAATTGCATTTTATGACTGTTTCTTAAAAGGGGCAAGAACAAGCAAAAACTACTTTTGGATCCTGAAACTCTAGAAACATTATTCTAACATAAGATAGTTGAATCTTAACTTGAGCTTGTTCGAGTCGTTTTGTAATTGAACGGAGAAGTATTGAAAAATAAGAAATCTGTGGCTAACTTGAGTTTCAGCACATTAACAAATTAATACTTGATTAAACCAGATGACAGCATATCCTCATAATTAAAGTTTAAAACTAACAAAAAAATAAGATTCAAACCGCAATTGGCATCCGATAAATGTTTATAAAGATGCAAAACTAACTACGTGGAAAAGTCCTTTCTGCAACAAACAAACATCATAGCCACACTTCAAGGCTCGCTACCCAACTGAAGGCAACACTTATTGTGTAACATCAGGTAGTTTTCAATAGAATGGACCTTTTACTCTAGAATTATAAGGGTAACAAATCTACTTTCGCAATTTCAATTTTGGGATTTTGGCCAGGATTTGCAGTCACTTGGACCACTGTGCACAAGAACAGAAAACACTACCCTCTTCCGAACATTCCAAGGATCAAGAACCATGTTACACCAAGCCACAGTACACAACCCAACCTGCCTGTCACCACCCTGCAATGCTGTCAGACGAGGGAAACCTAAACAGCTGCCAGCTGAAAGCACTGTAGACGATGCAAACCAAGAAACATGCACAAACACTGGCAAATGGGATAAAATGGAACTGCTGCTGCCCAGGAAGAAACAAAGCAGTGATGCAGTGTCTGGGCAATGCACTGTCCCAGTCACTGCATCCCGAGTTAATGAAGACAGTGAGTGGGCCTTCGAAATTAATTTGAAATCATCCAAATTAGCAACGTGAAAACACCAAATTTCATGTATGAAATAAAGAGGTTCTGGTTCTGATTATCAGAGGCGAGGCTTCTGGTCATTGGGAGATGCGGCGATGACCAAGCAAAATAATCAAAATATTGCATTTTATATATTTTAGAGAAGCAGTAAAAATAATAAGTCAGAATACTCACATATTTGTGCAAAATAAGCCAAGCAACAGCAAGAAACAGCTTGAAATACGTAAGAGATTCGCTAATCTTAGCGCATCAAAAAAAGGCCTCAGTAATACCCCTCATGCTGAACCCTCCTGCCAAGTTTCCTATTGAAGGCAATGGTGTTCGTCGACCCAGCTCATCGCAGAATGGTGCGAATCTCTCTGGTCTCTGCCGGTGCCGAGAACAGCCGAACGCTTCCGAACAGGCAGGCAGGTCCAAAGACCTGTACTTTCCCCCTCTCTTGAAGGTCTGGGTCTTAACAGGCCCTTTTTTCAGCCCCCATCCCCGTGTTTACAACCACAGCAGGGTTTGTTTGGAGTCATCAAAATTCTTCCGAGTGTCCAGTGGCGTTCTCAAGGAGGGGTGGTGAGGATCATAATTCTGCTTAGGCTCAATATTCTTTGGGGAAAAAAAGAAGAAAGAAAAGGCAGGAAAAATGGCAAAATGAGGACTTCAGGAATCACTACTAAAACGTACACGTAACCCCCCTCCCTCTTTGAAAATCCTGGGCACACCACTCGAATGTCTGCTATTTCCACTTCTTAAGAGGAAAAGCACACATTGAACAATATGAATCTGCTTCTCATTATCAAAACAAAAATTGGTGGTGAACCATAAGGTCCTTCTTACCTTTAAATGCGACAATTGAGGTGTTTGCATTTCAGTTTCCATCATATTAAATAATTGTCGTTGTATGGGATACAATTATGTGTCTTTTGTAGTCGTAAAGTCTGTGGTATGAGCTTTTACATTGCATTGGCAATGACCTTGCCGTTTGTCGCAGAGAAATATTGTGCCCCCTCTCCGTTGAAAGATCGACCCTGATGTTTGGCAAATCTTGCAATAACTACGTAAAAATGTCATGCTTCGCCACTGCTGATTATCGAATCTGAGAGTCAGCAAGCAGATGAAGACTTTCAAGAAATCAGATGTTGCGAGTTGGCAACATTGCCGCAGCACAGTGCATTGCAGTACAACAAACAAAAGGTCAAAACACCATTTGACTCACTAGTTTAGTCAATATTATAAAATATCTTTGTATATTCCCTACTTGGATTCCATTATACTATATTTAAAGGAAAGAGTAATAATAATAATCAACAGCCCATTGAGGGCCCGGGCCTACATACATCCTGCGGGCCACACTCCCACCTGATTCTACTCACTCACTCAAGGTTGGAGATCATCCAGCCAGTTACGGGGTGACGTGTGGTCAGCATGATGAACCCCAGTCGTTGTAGGATTTCATAACCGTGTTATGCTACTCATTCATAGTTCCGTACTTTCCTCAAGATGGTGGGTGGCCACCCTTAGGCTGCATGATCACAGTACAGGACTAAGGCCAGCCGCACACCGGATCCGATGAGTCATTTTTGTTGCAAACTGACTCGGGGAATGTTTAACATGGGGCTCTTATGAGCCGCCATACAATGGATGGAACATTTGACTAAGTCACGTTGCGATTATTTGCGATAAACCAGTGAAGGTCCCTGGAATTTGGTCTCGCAGGATCACGATGTGACAAAATGCTCAGCGGATGTGCAAATCCTTTCTTCTCAGTGCACCACCTGCATGTGACTCGTCACTGTATCGTTTAACAGCAAATATATAAGTAAGTTTGACAGCGTGGTCAAGGTTAAGAATAGAGCTTGATCCAAAGCAGTTAATTGTTTTTGTGCAAGCGAGGCCTCCATTGTACGATTCATCAACTGAGCACCATAATAAAGACAAAATTGATGCACTATGGAATGAAGAGGCACAGGAGGTGAATTATATTACATTTACATGAAAAAAAAATAGGCTTATTAGAAATTATCTTCTAATGTACAAAACATATTGTAAATTGTACAAGAAAAACAATCTTCAGGCGAGCTTTATATTTATTGCTCGAATAACTATGTGATTGCAGTATGCAAATTAAACTTTTTTGCTTTTTTGGAGGGGGCCCACTTAAAGTGAGCCGGAATGCACCGGAACTCCATTCTGGCAAAACTCGGTTCCTGCTGCGACATTGGACATCCATTTTATTGATTTAATGCACCATACAAAAGTTCATTCTTTGCTACATTAATCCTAGTGAAGAATAAACGAAAGGAAAAAAAGAAAGTTATTGTACTAAATGTGTCTCCTGTCAGTGGGCGGACCAGAAATGTAGAAACAACTAATATATTGGAGTGAGTGCTATTCGTTTTAGATGTAAATGAGAACCTAATTTCCTGAAATGACAGATGTGATCTATCTTGTGTTTACACATTTACTTTGGATGCAATAATAATAAAAATCAGTGCTTTTTTTTAGGTAGTACGCAACAGCACGCCATACAGGTAACTTTTTGTATGTGAGAATGAAACTAAAATAATTTTAATTTAACAAAAGAAGTATATATATATATGTGTGTGTGTACATGTATGCATGATTATTTATATACTACAGTATTTAGAGCAGTTCTTATGATAAAGACAACAACAAATAATAACAGTAAACCAACTTGTAGAGTGCCGAAAACTTTCTTTCCAGAAAAAAGCAATGATAACAATAATAAATATTTGTTTCATTTTGTAAGAAGCAAAGTGACTTGTCGTGTCAGATCCTGTGTGTGCCTGGCCTAAAGGAAAGAGTGTCAGAAATAAATCATCATAATGCTTTTTTCATTTTCATTTTGCATCTGAGAGAATCATGAAGGAATCAAGCTTGAATAATTATAATTATAAAATGGATCATTATTAGGGCTTGACACTTAATGAGCAAAAATACCTAAAAACATGCAAAATAGAAAATGCATTCATGACCTAAAAATCGTTTAAAAAAAAGATCCCAAATATTTTAATAAGATTTTTAAAAACATATTTGTATTTTTAGTTTCTTAACAGAAAATGAGTTAATTTTAGGGAGCGATTTAATGGATTACAGTCCAATATGCTTAAATTTACTGCATCTTGTTTGGGATGGAGGATAATGCCCCTGAACACCTCTTGTAAGAAACAGTCTGATTATTATTGCAGAAATAGCAAATGTAGAACAATTTAATATCAATTTACAAAAAATAACTGTATTCTGTATGGTTACTGAAAACACAAATTGAAATAGTTTTTTGCAATAAATCTGAATTAAAATGAACAATTAACACTTGGCTGATATTTTCAAATAAAAATAATTGCCTATTGTTTGCTAGTAGTGACATTAACTTTGAGGAGCTTCTGTATACTTTCACTGATACAATTACAGCATGCTGAAAGCAAGCAATGTCTCCTGGATTTAATTCACTGTCGGCAAGAGAAAAGTTTTCACATGGCAAAATCAAATGTCTTGCCCTAATCATTAACAAAATCTACAACACTCCCCAACGTCTATTTCTGCAAACAGTAGCTAATATTATATAGGAGTTGTTACAATATGTGGATAATTGGGGGTTGGGTGGGTATTATTGCATTTCCGCTACTACTTGCTGAAACGCAGTGTTGCCACTGTGCATTGACAAAATGTACAGAAAGACAAAGAACTATTCATTAGCAAAGTATAAATGTTTATGGAAAAAACCAAGGTGAATCCAGTTTCTATTTAAATATGGGATTCAAGACAGAACTTGACAACACCACCAAGGTACTTTCAATTTAATATCAATTTTGTGATTTGTAAAAACGTAAATTTCTGACTTGAGGGAAAGGTATGAAATCTTGCTCTGCCACCTGAGAAAAAATCCTGCAGGCACCCTTGGTAGAAGGCAAGGATTATATTGTGATCATACTGCTTTGAATTCACAGTACCAAAGAAGATTTATGCACATAATTTCCTTGCCAGAGCAATTGCTTTTGCACAAATTTTGGCAATCTTAACTATATGTAAGCTAGATAATAATAGTACTGTTATATATCTATTCACTTATCGCCTTTTTAGTTATTAACTAAATTACAACAATACGAAGTTTGCAAATTAAACTACATGTTATTACAGCGAATGCAATTGAAAAATAGTACTCTATTTTGATTACAATACAAGCCATGTACAAAAACCCATTCTACAGCTCTGTGATGCATTATGAGTAGACATTTACATTTTACAGGCCCTGACGGAAGTGTTCTTCAAATTCCATGACACTATATATACACAATATCGTACTAATATAATATTAATGTGTTTAGCAAACTGCTTATTTTCCAAATTAAGTATAGAAGCTGGTAGCGAATTGAATAATCTCATTCAATTATGTTTAAAATTTTGCTGAGTCTTGCATAGTCTAGCGTACAGCATTTCTATATTCAGATTGTGACTTGTATTATAGTCATGTACGCTAGATTGCAACCTAAAACTGGGGAGGTTTTCCTTATGTACATTAAACTATGATAAATATTTATAGACGGCACTGTCATAATATGGTATTCCTTAAAGAATTCCCTACGTGACTCCATATCCTGTACTCTAATACAACGTATAGCCTTCTTTTGCCATTTAAAGATTTCCTTTGCACCTGTAGAGTTCCCCCATAGTAAATTACCATACAGTAAGTGTTTCCTCACTTACAGACCTTTTTAATTTCCGCAATACATATAAGACACGTGCAAGTTTCTTACATAATTCCTGGGTATGAACTGACCAGTTTAATTTTGTATCTAAATATATGCCAAGCAATTTTACATAATCCTGATTATTTAAGGTGCACGGTGGGTTATTTAAGTAGAAAAAGTTAGTTTCTGTTTTTGTCGTATTTAACACCAAGCTATTTGTTATAAACCATATAGAGGAAGCATTTAACATTTCTTTATTTTTGATACTAAGGTTAAGAATACTATGATCATTTGTAATAAATGTAGTGTCATCAGCATAGATAGCTGTTTTATATGGCAGGCAATTAGGTAGGTCATTCACATAAACTAAAAACAAAAATCGACCTAATACTGATCCTTGGGGGACACCAGACAAAACGTCTAGCTCATCAGATTTCTTATTATCACATTTTACTATCTGTCGCCGATTAGTGAGATAAGACTTAAGAATGGATAGTTTGGTAACCTTTATTCCATAACTGTAGTTTTTTTAAATAAGATTTCATGCACAACTGTATCAAAGGCCTTACTTAAATCTATCAAAGTAGTACATGTATATGAGCCAGACTCGAAACCATTAATTATATCATTTACAACCGTCTCTACCACATTAATAGTAGATAGCCCCGATCTGAATACAAAGCGGGCTACATTAATAAGTGAATTCTGTTCAAAATAAGGGGCCAATTGCTTTTTTACACAGTACTCTATAATTTTAGAAAACACTGGAACAAGGGACATAGGCCGGTAGTTACCAGGGTTATCTCTATCATGCTTTTTGTGGATAGGGACTGTTAAAGATATTTTTAGATTATCAGGAAAAATACCATCATTTAATGTCCTGTTAATAAGATATGTAATTGGAAGAGCTATTATGTCAATTATATACTTTATAATAAAGGTTGAGAGACCGAAAAAATCTTCACTAGAGGAGTTTTTCATTTTTGGAACAAAAATTAAAATTTCAGTAAAACTATCAAAGTAGGAATTCAATTTCTTCAAATTTACAGGAAAGTTCTTACGGAATTGAGTGTGTGTGTAATTTCGGAAGTTGGTAGAAGTGTTTTCTCGCATTTTTAAATGTATTTGGCCGCTAATTCATGTATTTTTCTATAATAATGTCCGTCCAATGCACAAAAGCTGTTGCTTGCATTTCCATCCATGTACTTGAACCACATGTTGTGAGCATCTAATGACGTAATCAACAGTAAGTGTTTCCAAACACAGTTTTTTCACTATATTGCCCAACCTAAAGCAACCTAACCTAACCTTACCCTGATGGTGCATGGGGCTATCGTGAATGGTTTTTGGGGCTATTCGTGGATGGTTATATGATCCAGAATGGTTTTTGGGGCTAGTCAAGATTTGCCTGCCATTTTGCGTGTTCAGGAAGCGAGAAAAGAACGAACAATAATTACTCGATATGTCGACAATAGATACTAATTTCGTTAAAAAAAGCGAAATCCCTTTTTAAAGAAATTGGTAACAGTCTCATACATCGGAGACACATTTGTTCAATTTTACACAAGAAACTACTTACGGAAATGAGTTTCTCCAAAGTTTCCAACATTTGTCGAGGTATTTTCTTTCATCGTGGAATATATTTGACCGGGAAATTATTTATTTTATTATATATCTCACTGACGCACACAATTGCCATTGCTTTCATTTGCTTGCCCTACGACAACCGGATGCTGCGTACGTTTGATGACGTTATAACCGATTATTGTAATACTCTTCCTCCGGAACGAATGAGGAGAAAGAACACTTCACACCCCTCTTAAGTAATAGACTGTTCTGGACTTTTGGCGCACAAAGACTGCAGTCGGCGGTTAGATGTTATGACGTCGCGTCTTTGCGGTTCGTGTTCGCGCGCTCGTTGCTGGCAAGACTTGGAAAATTTGCAGTGACACGAGCAGTTGACATTATTTATATTTCGTTATGTTGAAACGCTGAATTGAATAGTGAGTTCGATCCCAAAAAGGAACTTGAACGGTGAACTTGCAGCCTGGAAGAAGGGAAGAGTTGCATCGTAACCGGATCGGATCGTCGAGAGGTGGCTTCTACAGACTGAAGCGGAATGATCAGGAAGTGCATTTCAGAAATTAGGAAGATACGACAACAGTGGTTTTGTCAGTGATAAGTGAGCCTTGTTTAAGTGTCGAGAGCTCTCGTGAATGTGGTTTATGGATTATTAGCGTCGATCAGTATAAGGTAACAAGTACAGCGCTGAACTACAAAAAAGCTAGCTAAAATCGTGAGTAATATTTCCAATGTGTTACATTCTTTTTATTTTGTGTTCATTTTATGCAAGGTTTATACATTGAAACTTCACCGAGACAATCAGGGCATTCTCTGTATATCCCTGTATCTGGATTTTCCGGTGTAAACCAGGTGAAGGAGACTTAACAAGGGCCTCCTTACGATTGTTTAAGTAAAAATAGAATCTGAATAATAAAAATATGTGAAAGGTAATTTTCATCTTTGCTTCATTCATTTAATCAGGTTTTGTAAAAAACTGAAAAATCCTGCTTGTATCTTGAACGAAAGCAGGCAAACGCATTTCGTAAGCAAAATACACTTTTTAATGTTATATGGTGCCGAAACCCGGGATCGAACCAGGGACCTTTAGATTGTCTTGGTGAAAGAAAAAAAAGAAATGAAAGGGGTAAGAGGCATTGTGTTGAGTCGTTGTGGGCGATGTTTATGTAAACATTGAGTGTTGCAACCTGCGTTCGTGTTTGTTGGCAGCATGGCTCGTACAATACGGAAAGCTCCTTGTTGCGGCAGATTGTTGATTTCAGACGCTGCTGTATAATGTTTAGACTGTAAGCAATGGGTGCATAAAGACTGCGTTGAGAAAGATTTTTCCTGCAAGCTGTGCAAGAAAGGAGCTGGAAATGAAGTTCATGATAATGAAAAAATAGACAAAAAAGAACAGGGTGTTTCGAAAGAAAGCGACGAATTTGGTTGTCAAGTTGACGTTGGTCGGGGAAAGGAAAATGATGTCTTGAATTCAATTTTGTCATTTATGGAACAGAGTAGGCTAGCGCAGGAGAACTTATGCCTAAAATGGGAAGAGAATATGGAACAAGATAGGTTAGAACGGAGACAGAAAGAGGAAAAAGATAGGCTCGTGCAGGAAGACTTATACAGAAAATTGGAGCAGAATAAATTGGAACTCAAGGAAATAATAAATGCTTCCATGCAAAAAATAAATGACAAGATGGAGGAAAGACTAAGCGTTTTGGAGGTGCAAGTCACTAGGATAGAAAAAATGGAGGACGTTATGAAGGAAGATAAAGTATCATGTCAATTTCAGACCGGAATTAATGAAGTAAAATATGATTGTAATAAGGTCCGTGACAACAGTGAGAAGATAGAAGTTAGTTCTGATCAATTACTAGTGGCTATAGAAAGTAAACAAAGGGAGACAGATTGGAAAGTGCACGTTCTAGAGGAACGAGTGTGCGTGTTGGGAATGAAAAATCAACAAGTTGAAGATGAGTCATTCGGAATACAGCAATCTCAGGAAGTGATAAGTAAAGAAGAAAGTTTTCACGAAAAACCTGAGAAAAATGATATGTTTCCTGAACTGAAAGAATGTGTAACTTTAGACGTGACCGTACCGGAAATGACTCTGATCAGTAGAAGGAAGAGAAGTAAAATGAGGCTTAGATATATTTCTGTAAAGAAAAAGAAGAAAACGAAGAGAAAGAAATTGAAATCTGCAAAGAAAGTTGAGAAAGCGTCAATGAAAGTGAAGAAGAAAGTTCGTAAAACATCTAAGAATGTTAGCGCAGAAAGATCAGACACAAGTATGAAAAAGATGAAACAAGAAAAGAGAGCAATGCATTCATCTGATGAGGGTGAAAGAAAGTCCCAAAAGAAACGAGACAGGATAGAATGGAAGAAAGTTAAGAAGAAAGTTGCTAGTGATGATTCTCATAGTGAGGAAAATATACTAATGGACAACAAGAAACGAAAAGAAAAGATTTTAAGAAAAAGAGATAATACAAATAGTTTTGACAGACTAATAGTTTCTCTACTTCACGAAAGTTGGAAGAAGAAGATGAAAAATGAAAAGCAGAGAGAAGGGAAGAAGAAGAAGAATAGAAAAAAAAGGCATGATAGCTACGACGAACAGGGATCTTTAGAAGTGAAAATAACAACCAAGACGTATAATTCAAGAAGAGATATTTTGAGTAGTCGATTGATAATGATGTTTTCCTAAAGTTGGTATATCTTATGTAAAATATCGAAATTTCCATTTCGCTTGTAGAAATGTTGATAATTACTAGTTTATGTAAATTTTGATAAAATGATGGAAATTGTTCAAATGTAAATAAGCTGTTTAAAAAAATGTGTCCATGTTGTTATGAGCCAAGTATATTGAAAATTGAGAAAATGAAAAGAAAAAGTTATTTAATGTCAGTTGTTTTGTATAAATTATGTGAAAACTAGTTGTGGTTCGATGAAAAAAAAAAAGTATTGATGGTTGGTAAAAGTGCTGGTAAATATTATTATTGTCAATGAGCGGGTAGATATTGTAAAATTGAAAAATAGCTTTGTAAAAAGAAAAGTAATAAGATAGAAAAAATGGAAGTAAGCCTCAAAATCGTTAAGAATAATGAAGAACAAATGAGAAAGAAGATAGAACAGTCATGCTCAGAAGAAAGTTATTTGAGGAATTTTTTTGGAAAGCAATGTTAAATAGCATTAATAGAATGATGAAGTGATGAGAGTTCTTGGACATAGCTATATGAGGTAAAAGTCAGTGTGTATTAAGATATAGTGCGAGAGAGGCACATAAATATGAGGTCGAAGGCGGACCGGAAATGTTGAAAAATATAAGGTCGAAGGCGGACCAAAAAATGAAAAATAGTAGGTCGAAGGCGAACCGAAAATCATTGTTGTTATGTAATAAAGTACATGCTGATATTTAAGTGAAAGAGTATGTCCAGAATTCTGTTGCAAGTTAATAAATAGTTTGTTAAAGAGATAAGCGACGTATTGTACGATGTAATTTCCTGAAATTAGTAATTTGAGCATGCTGATACACTAAAGAAGAAAGAAGAAGTGACAGGTAAAGATCATTGCAAGAGAAAGGAGGTTTACTGTTAGATTAATTTCATGAGTATGATGATATTTTGTAAAGATAGAAATCAAAATATTTTTATAATGTTCTACACTTACCCGCCTGTACCGGCTCTAGTAAATAATTGAATCACAACATGAAGAAAATTTAAAATTATGGAATTGCAGAAACAGTAAGAGGAGAATTTATGTAAATCAGTTGAAACAATTTGAAAACCTGCAAGACAATATGTAAATGATTGAAGTTACTTGTAGTATATTGATAAATTATGTAGTAAAGATTCGAAGTTGATTTTATGTAATGTATGAAGGTATATATGTAATGAAAAGAAACTGAGTAATATGTTTATTATGCTTCAATGTTTACAAATTGTAATTGTGTATATTTTCTTGAGATTATTCTTACTATGTGATTGTAAGAAACGATTGAACAGAATTAATATGTGAAATTGAAGGAAAATCTATATGTGTTTACTATGTTATAAGATATTTTGAAATTGTAACCTGGATTTTGAAAAAAAAAATGTATATACGAGGGCTGGTCAAATATTTAAGGAGATAAAGAGACTTGGAAAGACATTAGCTCTCCTTGATCAGTCCATCTAATGCCTTTTTTGGGGAAGGGGCATCTATAACCGATTATTGTAATACTCTTCCTCCGGAACGAATGAGGAGAAAGAACACTTCACACCCCTCTTAAGTAATAGACTGTTCTGGACTTTTGGCGCACAAAGACTGCAGTCGGCGGTTAGATGTTATGACGTCGCGTCTTTGCGGTTCGTGTTCGCGCGCTCGTTGCTGGCAAGACTTGGAAAATTTGCAGTGACACGAGCAGTTGACATTATTTATATTTCGTTATGTTGAAACGCTGAATTGAATAGTGAGTTCGATCCCAAAAAGGAACTTGAACGGTGAACTTGCAGCCTGGAAGAAGGGAAGAGTTGCATCGTAACCGGATCGGATCGTCGAGAGGTGGCTTCTACAGACTGAAGCGGAATGATCAGGAAGTGCATTTCAGAAATTAGGAAGATACGACAACAGTGGTTTTGTCAGTGATAAGTGAGCCTTGTTTAAGTGTCGAGAGCTCTCGTGAATGTGGTTTATGGATTATTAGCGTCGATCAGTATAAGGTAACAAGTACAGCGCTGAACTACAAAAAAGCTAGCTAAAATCGTGAGTAATATTTCCAATGTGTTACATTCTTTTTATTTTGTGTTCATTTTATGCAAGGTTTATACATTGAAACTTCACCGAGACAATCAGGGCATTCTCTGTATATCCCTGTATCTGGATTTTCCGGTGTAAACCAGGTGAAGGAGACTTAACAAGGGCCTCCTTACGATTGTTTAAGTAAAAATAGAATCTGAATAATAAAAATATGTGAAAGGTAATTTTCATCTTTGCTTCATTCATTTAATCAGGTTTTGTAAAAAACTGAAAAATCCTGCTTGTATCTTGAACGAAAGCAGGCAAACGCATTTCGTAAGCAAAATACACTTTTTAATGTTATAACGTAAGCCCCTGTCAGTGTTTCAACCCCTCCTTTTTTTTTTACTATGCTTGCCTAACATAACCAAACCTAACCTAACCTTAACGAAAATGGTTCGTGGGGCTATCAGTCAGCTACCGTGCATAATAGTTCATGGGGCTATCAATCAGCTACCGTGCATAATAGTTCATGGGGCTATCCATCAGCTACCCATGTATAATGTATAATTTCCACCGGTGACTAAGACGATAGTACGTATTTTTCGGTGAAGAAGGTTGAAACGCTGCATACCCAGAACTTGAGTCAAGTTGTGCCTGCCATATTGTGTGTTCCGGAAGCGAAGAAAGGAATAATAAAAAAAGCCCTCAGAATGTGAAAAATTGCATTTGTTTTCATGTAAAAAGCATAATGGCACCTTGAACTATGTTCCGCAATACTCAATTGGTAAGTACAAACCATGCAAAACACAAAATATGCAATTTTAATGTGTCTCCGATCCATGAAACTGGTACCAACAATCTTTCCCAATGCAGATTAAGTAAGTATGAAAGTAAACAATTACAGAATAAATGAGTTACAGAGGATTCCCGGGGGTAACGATCAGATATACCGGTAACACATTTCTTGAAATTTACAAGATAAAAGACGAAAAAGTACTTACGGAATTTAGTTTTTGTGAACTTTCTGAAGTAGAAAAGTGTTTTTTCGAATTGTGCAAGTTATTCAGCCTGTAAATAAGGTATTTTTTGACATTCATGTATCTCTGTTGCACGATAGCTCATGCCACCATTACCGTCGACTACGTGAATCAAATGTTCCGTGCGTTCGATTACGTAACCCCCTGTTAGTGTAGCAACCACAAGGTAGTTATACAAGATGACATGTGAGCGGGATTTTTTTTTTAAATTTAATTTTCTGTTTGCCTAACCTAACCTTCTGTGAATGGTTTGTGGATTAAAAACAATCATTTTTCGGTTAATAAGTGTTAGTGTAACAACCATGCAGTAGTTTTACAAGATGACGTGTGAGCGGTTTTTTTTTTCTCCAATTCAATTTTCTGTTTGCCTAACCTAACTGATAAAAAAAAAGGTAAAGTCTTCCCCTGTGCATAGCACCACGCCATGAAGGCATATAGGGGGTGTGGGGGTAACGCCCCACACTTTCTTGATCCGGTCGTGAGTGGGGGTGATGTGATCAGCATCACGCCCCTGACCGCCTTTGCCCCCCAGGGTTCCTAACCTAACTGAACATAACTTAACCTTCCGTGAATGGTTTGTGGATCAATTTTCGCTTAAAAACCTTTTGTGAATAGTTTGTGCGGCATTTATCAGTTTATAAGTTTGGAAACAAGGTAACACTTTACTATACCAGAGACGGATTTCTTCAAATGTACAGGAGAAAGTACTTACGCAAATCAGTTTCTGCAGCATTGTTGATGTTCGGGAATGTAGTTTTGATCAATTTTAATGCGAATGCAAGTGGTTTTCTATGAAAATCTATGCAAGTGGTTTTCTACAAAAAACTATTTCCAACGCGCTATTGCTGCTGCTGCCATTTGCTTTCTGCACGAGAACACAATATGCACTATTGCTGCTGCTACAAGTCGATTTTGTTCGTATGTGCAAAATTGAACGAAAGGAGTGCTAATGGAACCTAACCTAACAGGCCTAACCTAGTAGGCATACCTCGTCCCCGTGATGGTTTGTGGGGCTATCCTGAATTTTTGGGCTAACGTCAATGGTTTTTGGGGCTGACCGTGGATGGTTTGTGGGAAATAAGGAACAACTGTAAGTACTCGTTAATGAAAGAAATAGATATTATTTTCGTTAGAAATTCATTATTTCACCTAAAGAAATGTTCCGCAATGCAAAATAGTACGTTAGCAATGTAAAAAATTGTGAAATAAATCATTCATAGGTGTATCCGGTATACTAAAGTAGTACCTGAAATACTGCATATTAGTTGACGACACAACATATCAGCTGACAATAGACAACGTGAGTCAAAATTTCGCCACCAATTAGCAACGAGCAATAAAATACTTATAATGTTAAAAATAAAGCTTTTTTCATTGACAAAAAAGTAATCCCTAGTTGAAAAATGTTCCGCTATGCATAAGAGGTAAGTAGAAATTAATTTTATTTCAAAATAAATGAGTTAAATGTGTTTCTGGTATATCTAACTGGTACCTTCCCGGCTTTGATAGTTTTAATTGTTTTATGATTAAATTGTGGGAAACTTTGCCTACCAAGATAGCCAGCCATTAAGGTCATTGTTGACATTGTCTTTATAGTTCACAGAAATTTTGTTTAAATGTTCTTGATTGTTTATAAAGAAACTATTAAACTCATTGGGTGTCATACTTGGCAACTTTGTTTCGTCCCTTATCCTAATTCCCTTTTTGATTATTGACCAGGCAGCTTTGCATTTATTACTTGCCTTAGCTATGTACTTCTCATTAGATTTTAGCTTAGCTAATTTTATTTCCTTTCTATTTTTTTTTAATCTCACTATAGTTCAATTTAGCAGTTTGATCGCCATTTTTGGCATTTTCATGTAGTTTGAGCATAATAGCTCTAAGTTTCGCTAATTTAGGAGTGAACCATGTTAGATGTGTTCTCATTTTCTTCTTACCAATGCTGATAGTTCTATATTAGACAGCACTCATAAATCCGGATGAAGCAATTTTGGTCTCACTGCAGAACATGGGCTGCTGTTTTCCTCTGAATACACGAACAAAATTTATATTTCCACAAAGTACGTACCTTCTGCTTCGATTTTCCGGTGTTCCTTTTCGGATTACTATTATATTATTCAGCGTAAAAAATGTTTTTCCTGGTACTAAAAGCAATGCATTTGTCAATTCGTTCGCGTCCATATTCTTTAACAACTGTTGCCCTCATTTGTTTCGGGGTCTTCCTATCCGCACAACAGTTTGGCCACCTTGTGTTCCGAAGTCATATTCTTTACAGACATTTTCATTTCTTTTGACGAGGAATGCCTACTGACGAGGAATGCCTACAAGGTTAGGTTAGGTCTGTTAGGTTAGGTTTCATTAGCATAAATACAAAACCAACATAGTCTTATGTGACAACGGAGGCACCCGGCATTAAATTAACAAGCTTTTTCCACGTGTGCTCAAGTGTTGTGCGATAAGCTAGACCTTTCGCATAGACATACTATCGTCTGTCATTTCGCAGCATTCGAGATGATTCCGTAAAAATGGTTTGGGACTGCACAGGTAGCCTTCCCTTCATTAAAATTTCGGTTATGTTTTGTTATAATACATTATTGATTTGGATTTCCTTACCCTTTTCTTTATTTTCATGCAGGAACGTGATAAACAATGTCGCTTTTTCGAGTGTTTCTCCGCTATGCAAACCGTCTAGCATGGACATGTATTTTTCATTTTTTTTTAAATAAAAAAAATTTCCGCACTTTAAAACTTACTTTATTCGATTACTTACTTCAATACCTTACCAAAAAATTAGGAACCACATTCCTTCTAAGCAGCCCATATTCTGCAGTCTTACCGCAATTTTTTATAAGCATCCTCTAGTCTGATTGTTTTTCTTTCTTTTGTGTACCATTTATTATTCGTAATTCTTGTAGGTATGTTCAAATATTTCTATTAATTTAATATTTTTTTAGAAGTATGAATTTCATATTGGACAGCACAGTTTCCTAGCATATGAAGGGCCAGGGGGAAAAACGATGAATGTTCATTCGAGACGATTTGCCAGGAAATCAAAAACAAGTATTTCTCTTTCATAAATACGTCAATATATGTCAAAATAATAATGCGTTTTTCAGGCACTTCTCACCATTTCCCAACCAAGGCCGTTCTCATTCTTATAGTTCAGCTTTTGAGCTATCAGATGGCGCTGCGATCTCAAAATGGGCGAAAAATCGACATTCATCGTTTTCCCCCCTGGCCCTTCATATGGCAACGACCTATTTCAGCTTCAGTGCGAATAGCATTTTGACTTAAATTTGTACATTTTGTAGAAAAAAGTAGACCTCTTTATATGTTCATCTGGTTATCTAAACTGAACATAAATTCCAGATAAAAATCTTGAAACTATACATGCATTATTTGGTAGAATTTTGGATGCTACAGTAAATACATCTCTCTCTTGATTGTGAAACTCAAAGCAAAAAAAACTAACATTCCAGTCTTCAACAAAAGACCTTTTACATATTCTACATATGTGTTGCGTACTCTGCAATTTCAAGTACAGCGAAGAATATTGTCCCTTACCTTCCCACTGAGTAGAAAAAAATAATATTGAATTATCCGTTTTCACTTATTGTCTGGTCTTTCCGAAAACCTAAAAACTTCTTCGCTCCGTGGTGTGCGCGTCACAGGGGATGCTCGTTCGGCGCATATCGTATGCGCAGTTGTCCGTGGATGCATTACGTCATCGTCGAAACGCTCGGCACGGAAAAGGCTGGTTCCTTTTGCAAATATTGAGATATTTGACAACGAATATCTTCTAAAATATAGTAGCAGGGCAAAAGTTACAACTTTTACTGTTAAGATTCATCCTTTCTAATCAATTTATCACAAAGTTGATTCAAATGTGTAAAATGGTTTTCAAGAAATCGTGTTTTGTTTTCTCCATTCTTCCAATGTAGGGAGTTTTAACTTAAGCGCGTTGGATTTCATTTTGCTCTATGTTTTGAAATAAGATTATTTTGTTCTTGTCAACTGAAATCATGCCTAAATGCTATGGAAAGATGTGAAAACTATTATGAGAAAACTAACGGAAGAAATCTAAAATATCACAGCTTGATTGATATAAAAAATGCGGGATTGCCCATTTTTGTGAAAAGGGCATTGTGCGAGATCTAAAAGCAGAACTTTTTAAAATTGTATGCAAATGTAAGGGTGTAATAAACGTGACTGCTTCCCGTAAAATATCACTGCACTCTCCACGTTTCTCCTCTGTTTTTTCTTTGGCGCCGTCAATAGCATCAACACGTTGTTTTTTATATATACGAGGTTTGGCTAGAAAAAAACCGGACTGATGCTATGAAATCTTTTATTCGGAATTTTGTACAACAGGAACTTTATCTCCTTCAAAGTACTCCCCTGCACGATCTGTACACCGCTCCATACGAATTTTCCATTGCTGGAAGCAGTGTTGCCAGTCATTTTCGGAGATCATGTTCATTACATCCGTCGCTTTTCTTTGCACAGCTTCTACTGTCTCAAATCTGGTTCCTTTTAGGGCAGACTTCACTATGGGGAATAAAAAGAAGTCACAGGGAGCAAGGTCCTGCGAATACGGCGGATGTTCTAACACTGGGATGCCATATTTAGTCAAAAATGTCTTCACTGACAGGGCCGTATGGACAGGAGCATTGTCTTGGTGCAGAATCCATGACTTCCGTTGCCACAAATCAGGTCGTCGTCTTCTCACTCGCTCACGAAGGGTTTTCAGCACATTAATGTAATGATGTTGGTTTACAGTTTGACCCTCGGGTACCCAATGAACGTACACAATGCCTCGAATGTCGAAAAAGACAATCATCATGGCTTTGAATTTGGACTTGCTCATACGAGCTTTCTTGTGACGTGGCGAATTCGGGGTCTTCCAATGCATTGATTGGCGGTTTGTGGCAGGGTCGTACACTTCGCAACATCTTAATTGACCGCCCTGAAAAATTTCAAAGTCCGGAATTCGTAAATTTGGCAGCATAGCGCTTCCGAGCCAACTAAGAGTAGCCAACTTAGCAACATTTCTTCTTCCTGAATGAAAACGCTCGTGATTTTTTTTCATTCTTTCACATTCCATAAAGTAAAGATACTCTAAAGCAGTAATAAAATATATGAGTAGACAAAAAAATGTTAAGTAGAAATACGAATGTTGAAAATATTTCAAGATTCTTCGTTCTGAATTTGAAAATAGGAAAATGTATGTGCATTGTGAAACACTGAACAGGTTCTCATCCACCTGGAAAGAATTGCGGTCACATTTGAATGCAAGAAGGCAAATTTATGATGATTTTATGGGAAATGTTTAGTAAAGATACCTTGCACAACACCAAACGATTCTGCAAAGTGTGTCTTTTCCTTGGTTCTTGGCGAAAAATGGTTCGAAACTCCGGCACAATGTTGCTTCAACTGAGATTAACGTGTTTTACTGAGCTTTCTGTTAGCAATCTCCTGGAGTAGTTGGTTAGGTGACAGCACTTTCGTTTGTTTACTCTTTTCGTCAAGATGGAAACGTCATAGGTTCAAATCCCACCCTTTCCTTATAATTTTTTCCTTTTTATTTACCGAGTACGAAGTGTTCTAATAACGTAATACAATATTATATGATATTATTGTAAATATTTATGTGATGCATACTCAGTCGCGGCGATTGGGTTTCAAAACTGATGGGGCAAGGTGGGGGGAGGGGGAGGGCAAGGGCAGTTTCTTTCCCTTTGTAGATAATGTTTAGCATAGTGCTGGGTCATTTGCCCCTCCACAATCCATAATCGTCGCCACTGTGCATGCCTCAAGTAATGCTTCTACTAATGTTTTTAATCTTTCAGTCATTGGCAGGATTTTAGGAAATACTTTTCTTTTCATTCAGTTGGTATAAGTTAACACATATTAAGAACTTACATGTAAACTTTCTGCATCCGGAAATGCTGGACATAAATAGCATAAATATCAACGGAAATATCCTGGAAACGTAGATAAGCATTCCCGTCCAAAGCAGTTTACTTCCCGAAAAAGATTTTGCAAAGAAGTAGGTTTGAACCCATGACCTTCCATTCCATAAGCAAACGATCCCCCTACACCACACGGTTCACGTTATTTTATGCACTCGGTTCGAATCCCACTTTAAACTGTAGGTCCAGTCCCGATTAGCTTTACTATGCATAAATTTGACTTAAAACACAAAAATCAACCAATTCATCTCCTTTCAGAGTGGGCCTTCTATGATACTGTAGTCGGCCAGCATCCGAAAATACAGTTCTGCTTCGCGTATACCAGAGTGTAATTGCATTTAATATTGTGACTAATTTTACTTTAAAACTACAGATTAAAGCAATAATAGTGTCCAGAAAAAGAACCTCAAAGTAGATCTTCACACAAAGTAGTTTAATCCATTAGCAAACATTTCAGTTAAGAATGATAATATGCTTTTCCATTGACCGTATTTTCGATTCATGGTGAATTTCCTAAAAGGACCATGTCAAGAAATCTAAATATGTAAGTTTTACTAGTAAATGCATTTAAAATGCACGAAACAACAGGGGAGGAGAAAAATAAACCTCAAAAATAAGTAAAAATGCAACAAAAACTGTTAGAAATACTGACAAATAAACTAAAAGCCAAAAAAGGCCGAAAAATGCAAAAGAAAATGTAAAATAGAAGGTTTTTTCCGGCTGTAAGTGATGAGAATCGGACATGATATCAGGTTTAGCATTGTTTTTAAGGGTCAGAAAAAAAGTTGATTTTTCATCAACTTCCGGACCCTAATTAGTAATTATGACCATTGAAAAAGTTGGAGGTAGCTTACTTAAAATTCTCTTGCTGAGGGATCGTATCGTCCCATATCTTCACTTTACCTATATAATACAAAAAAAAATCAAGTTCATATTTCGAAAATGACTTGGGGTTTTCCACCACGAAAATATGTTTTTCATAGTTTGAAGTTCGTTAGTATTATCTTTCAAGGTTTCTATTGTTATAATTTCAAACATATTTTATAATTCATACATTGAATATCCATTTCCTCTCTCTTTTCATACAGTCTTTGGAAAAAAGCTGAAGTTTCTTGTCAAACGGGGTCTGGTTCAAATGACTCCTTTTCGCTCTCCTGTTCCTACTTTAAACAAACAACAAAATACTTCATAACTAAACGATTGCTTGTTCAAAACACGGAATTTTTACACAATTTACAAAATATGACAAAACGCCATTAGACATGTTCATCATTTTTCCCTTCAGCGTTTCTCGATTTTATCTGAATTCGTTTCCTCATGAAAATTGCCATGAGGAAATTATAGATAGCTATGACATTATGTGTGAATTGGTTTCTTCAAACTGGTAGCAAATTTTAACAAGAGCTATCTGGAGAAGAGGTAGCGTGCTTGATTCTTACGAGGGAGGTCGTAGGTTTGATTCTCCACCTAGGCAGGATTTTTTTCAGGAGTATATCGTTGGGTGTAAAGTTTATCCACCGTGCTAAGAAGAACATTGGTCTCTGTATTTCACGAGAGGAAAGGAAATAGTAAGAGAAAGTTATTTCGATGAATGGAGGAAGTCGCATGCCACGTGGAATGCGCAGAATCAAGTTACATAGAGCTAAGTCTGTAATGGTGGTTTCGAATATTGAAAAGTTAGTGCGGAAAGTTTGTTACATCTGATACTCGTACTTTCTGTTCAAAGAAGACAAACATTTTAGATACAAAGCAGTGAGGAATTAACGATCATTATGAGGTTTTGAATTTTTTGTTTGTCACTCACTATATAATTATAATAACCCATAGCGCGACAGCCCGTGAGAGCCTTGGCTTTCCTACCGACTGCTGGTCTCCCTCCCACACTGTTCCTCCGTCACCTGTTATAGCGTGGAGATCTCAGACCAGTATTGGTGACGGGTACAGGTGACGGGGTGGTCAGCCCGTCGAACCCCCAGCCGTTGTAGGTCTTCTCGACCGGGGTTACCGCTCACTCATTCGGAGCTCCCCAATTTCCTCACGATGGTGGGTTGCCACCGGCCCTATACGTAGGCCGAATAAATTCCGACCAGAGCCGGATTCGAACCTACGCCGTCCCGCAGCGAACGATCCCGCTCGGCTACGGAGGAGGACCACTATATAATTAGTAGTTTCATAGCGAATCGGCCTTCGTCGCAATAACAATTTATTTATGTTAATTAGCGATTTACTATTAGTTTTAGACGCATGGTAAGATGTGGTTAGGGGATTGACAATAGCTATTACGAAAGAACGAACATAAAATTACCAATCTTAGCAATGTGAACTCATTAAACGCTCTCCTTCGTTACAGTACTGCACTACATCACTACTTAACATAACTGTGTATCTTTTTTTAGTATATCGAAATCAAATAATCAATATTTTAGGTGTCAGTGAAGAACAAACAATACATAACTTAAATAACATTACATTTTGCATCCTGAATATATATATGTGACTTGTGAATTAATCATGATGTGTGTGTTAACATAACATATGAACAATAACTAAAAAGAAAAGTTTTAACTTTAAATCCTGGAAATCTCCAACTTCTACGGGGAAATATGCGCAGAAGGGACATCCCTCAAGTGTGCATTGGATTAATTTTTCAAATATTCTAATATCAACGGTGTCTGTTCAGCAAACAAAAAAATGAAAAAAAAAGAAAGAGGAGAGGGTAGGATTTGAACCCGCGACTTTTCACCCTTGACGAAAAATAAGGATAGCAGCGCCTAAATCAACTACTCTACGTTAACTTAATGACGTGCTACCTTTAAGAACATGTTGACGTTTATAAAGACTCCCACCTTCGCGTGTTTCAATCACATTTTCTCGACAAGTCGTGTAAAATATATGTTTTTGAGAACTGTTCGATATTATGCAAGGTATTGTAAATAAAATGTCGCATAAACTCCTCACAAATTTGCTTCTTTCTGCACAAACTTGATGACAATTTCCTCTAGGTGGAGAAAAACTCTGTTCAGTGTTTCAAACCCCCCAAATTTCAAGTCGAGCAAGCAGAATCGTAAATATCCTTCAAGGTTCTCTTTCCAATTTATTATTTCTGTTTGATTGTGTATTATAATAACGGTTTATAGTTTCTAAGTTCATGGAAAGTGTTAAATTGAAAACCTATCACCGCAGCGTTTTTCGTCTAGTGGATGAACCTACTCAAAGTTGGCTACTCTCACCTGGAGCTGAAGTGCAATGTTGCTAAGATTACGATTTCTGGACTTAGAATTCTTTCGGGGCGGTCAAATAAGATGTTGCGAAGTGTACGTGAAAATCCACGATTCATCACAGGTTATCACTCTCTCTAAGAATGTAGGGTCTGTTTCAATGTTCTTCAAAGTGTCCGTACAAATGTTCACTCGAGCTTCCTTCTGCTCCCATGTCAGGTTCCTTGGCACGAGTTTTGAACACACTTTACTCATGTTCAAATTCTCGTGTAAAATTTGTCGAACACTTTCTTTGTCTATTCCTGTGATTTCAGCAACTGCTCTAATGGTCAATCGACGATCTTTTCGAATCACATCACTCACTTTTTGAATGTTTGTTTCCGTTTTCGACGTGCATGGTCGTCCTGAACGTGGGTTGTCTTGGATCATTTCCTGTCCTTCTTTAAACCGTTTAAACCACTCAAACACTTGTGTGCGTGATAAACACTCATCCCAGTACACAGATGTTAACATGTCGTACGCTTCTGTTGCGGATTTCCCCAGTTTGTAAAGGAACTTCATATTGACACGCTGTTCCATTTTAATACTCAGCATTTTTCCGACGGAGCACAGACGCACGTTCCGCTTTGTCCAAGTGGCACAGCGAAACTGAGAGGCCTGCCAGGGCAATTAGTCATTCTGTAGGCAGGGTATGGTAGTATAGAATCATGCATTGCTCAACCTTCGCGCATTCGTTGTTTGCCAATAGCAACATCAATCCGGTTTTTTTCTAGCCAAACCTCGTATATATATTTGTCAGATATTTGTTTTAATTAGTATTCTGCTCGTTCCGCCACATGAACGCAACAGCTGGGGCTCAAAGGGCAGTGCAGTTACACCGGAAGAAGGCTGGGAAATGGCAGGCTTCAGAAGTTAACTCATCCAAATTAAATTAAACAGGTAGTATGTGCTCTCTCTAAATTTAAATTATAGTTCACAAATAATTTGATTAAAAGTTTTAAAATTATCTGTTTTATTTAATAGCGTATTAATTTGTGCATTCTTCTCCAGCATAGCTATAGACAGTGACCACACTACAGGGAGGGAGCAGGATCGCCCCCCTATTCTCGTTCGACAATTTCTCTCTCTCTCTTATCTGCCCCCAGTAAAACGACAAAAATAAATAAATGAATGAATGCTCTTTTGGCCAAAATATGCATTTTTGTGTCGTATGAAACGGGATAATAAACATGATTGCCTAAGGAAAATATGATATACCCCTCCATCTTTACTATTGCGCCATTAGCTACAATATATTTTGATTTCTATTGTTCCCACATATTTATCTTAATTTTAGTATTGTGAATCATATTCAACTGTGTTACTTCACTTACCCCCCCCCCACACACACACATACAATTTCAGTTGTAAGTTTTAGACTAAGCTTGTCAAATGTCAACTTCTGTCTTTGTATTATTGAGTCATTTAAAAAAAAAATCGCCCATTTCTTCTGGACTATTTCCATTTCATAGCAATGTTTTCCCACTGGAAGCCCCTTTGCAGATCGAGATCTGGGGCTATAGCCTTCCCAAGCCACCGTCCCCTCCAAATACTGTCCTGGCCTCACGAAAGAAAAATATATGTACTTATACGAAATATTAATTTGACTTGGCAGTTTCTTTTTTCGAACAGAAATAAGTTTTAAATTTTAATAGCTTATGAATTTACACTAGAAATTTTGAGTAAAGGTTTTGCGTAACCCTAAAAGTACATTTAGAGACTGCAAGGTCAACTCTCGATATTTCAGATATATTAATCATTTTCATCACAACGTCTTGTAATAATTATTTGTTACTTCAATAACCTCATCGCAAGTGTTTCTCGCATATTAAAACATAGATGCCATTTTCTGTTTATTTCCTTGTAATGCTGACAACCTCCGTGGCGAAGTGGTTAGCACAACGCTTTACGATGCCAAGAGCCCCAAGGTTCGAATCCCCGCTCGGGCATGGATCTACTTTCCTTTCTTCAATTTGATCATATCATCACGCATCCTCATCTTTGCGATTAGCCATATGTGACAAATAAACTAAGTCTATTAATCAATTATTTTTTAAACTCTTTAATTCTTCTTTAGCATGCCATGTTTTGTTAAAATTATATTACGATTTGTAAAATGACGAAATTCTAAAGGAGAACACACAACTTTCTTTGTAGCTCATCGGTCAGAAAGTTTCAGGAATATGGATTTTCGAAATACATTTTTTCACATGTACTTTGCCCCCTTTTAAAAGTAGCGCGTTTTCAATTATGTTACTAATCATTAAAAGGATGCTTCAATACCATCTTCGAGGATAACAATTACTATTTTCCCCCTCCTAAAAGTGTAATAGCAGCGTGTTGTCATTGCTGGTATGGAAGAAACGTTTAAATTACTCGTTATATTTAAATATTGCGAATGCGATGTGAATTCCAGGAACTATAACGAAGGTGAAGCTGTGCTGAGAGCGAAGCATTTAATTATGATAATAAAAGTAACACGGGAAACGCACACGAAACTAATGTATACGCACTGGCTTTTCAAAGCGGTGCTGTTTCATCTGCACTGCACCTCGGTTGTAACTGCCTAACTGGGGCTCTCAGAAATTATTTGAAAATAAAGCAATTTACCTGTATTGCAAAGCTTGGGAGGAAATAAATGAAAACATGCTGTTGCAGTTTTTTTCCCCAAAGAGGCAGGCTGTTTTAATAACAACACCGGATAATGATAATAATAATAAATAACAATAACAACAATTTCATTGAGGCTATTTTCAGTCTTCACTAAAAATTGACATACTGAATGAGACAGCAACATTAGCATGTCAATTATATTTTTCTGACTTATTTTTATGATTACGGACATTAATGAACATTTCCACTCAATTTTTTTTACAACAATTTTAAAAACTACATCTTGGAAAAATGACCCCTGCAAGTTCTCGCGTTTCTCTGAGTCCAGTTTAAGGCAGAAACGAAACTTGCAAAGTTGCGAGGCTAGCGTTGCGCTGAAAACACGCCGCCGCCATGTTACTACGTCACTCCTTAGGGAGAGCTCGTTTGTCGTCTGCTTCGAGCGTGGTGAGAGATCTTGGACCACTCCCTGTACTACAACCCTGCCCTTGAATGTACCGACTTTCATCTCTTGGTTTAACTGAAGAGGTTTCTGGCAGGGCAAGAATTTGACAGCTACACTGCGATAGAGATAGTCCCAGTCTTTGCTGTCAGACACATATACCATGGGCATACAAAATTTAGTGCCATGCTACGACAAATGCCAGAACAACGGTGGTGATTATGCCGAAAATTAGGTTAGGACTCACTGTTACTAATGGAATAAATTACAACTGATATTCATGTTTTATTTATGCCTAATCGGTAGGGATCTTGATATTTTGTTATTTTTTTTATTTTTTACTATACGGTGTTATTTTTCCCAAACTTCACATTTTCATTTTAGCTCATTTTCTGGCAAATATCTGAAATTATACCTTCATGGTGTTTTTAAACTACTGTTTCAAATTGTAAGTTACATGGCTTACGCCTCTTCGTGAGATTTTGATATCTTGAAACTTATTTTGGGAAAGTTATTTTCCATACCCCCTTTTCAATTTGAAGGTAAGGATTTTAGATAAAGGAATTTACCCCGTATATACTGAAGGGTGCATAATGACCATAAGTGGCGACGCACCCAAAAAATTAAAATCAATCAATCTCACGTGACAGATACCGATATATTATGGCACCAAAAATTGGTATTATCTTTTTTTGACTTCTTAGTGTTACGTTTCCCAAAATTCGCGTTTTTGATTTAGAACACTTATCTGCGAAATATAGAAACTTAATACTCCATTGTGCTTTTAAACTATTATTTTAAATTGTAGGTCACATGGTCTACATATTTTCGCGACAGTTTGATATGTTGGAACAGATTTTTGAGGAAGTAAAAGTAAAGTGCTCCCCTGCACTTTTCCATGGAGGTGTATAGGGGTGTGGAGTTAGGGTCCCACACTTTCTTGATCACGGTTGAAGGTGGGGGTGATGTGATCAGCACCATGCTCCTGGCTACCTTTATCCCTCATAGTTTCCTCAAGGTACCAGCTTCATATGATGCTGAGTGGGCGCCGGAGCAGTTTTAATAGGTGGAAAACATACCGGTTCTGCACCGCAGGGGATCGACCCCGGGTCCCTCGCATAGTAGTCAGATGCCCTAACGACTGAGCTCCATTATTACTCGCTCGACAAATGCCGATGGTGCGCACTTGGCTTGGTAATTCAAAACATATTTCGTGTGACAAATACGAAGATGTGGCCTCCCGTGTGACGGTAGACATGCAATCGATCTCCTGTTAGAACCCTGCCACTTTGCTCTGTGATGCAAATGGTTTTGATAGAAATTGAAAAAATCGTGGGAAATACATAAATTAAAGTGTCTGTCGGAATTATTCCATGTTCGTATAACTCTATAATTTACTCTTGAGTAAAATGTTGGAAAACTTGCATGTTCTATGTACACAAACATGGCCTAGAAAAGACAAAAATGTTGGATTTCATGAATTTTTCGTTTCTTTAGGACATTTCTTTAAAAAAATCGTTAAAAACGCCAACAATTCGCATTTTATGCCAAATTCGCATTATTTCGATATTTCGAATGGGCGAAAAATGTGTCGAGACATCACTGCACATTCCTAAACATAACTTCGCAGCAATTACCATTTTTCACGGTTTTGGCGTTTGCGAAAAATCAATGTCCCTACTAATTGGAAATTACTTTCTGGCCATTCCTCATATAAATTAGTAGATGGAAAGTGAAAATTTAGCAGAGCTGGCAGAGAGAGAAGTCAATTCTTGTAGAAAGTGATTTGCTTTTATGATTGAATGAATAGAGAAAATATATTAAAATATTTACGTATTTATTATTAGTATTTTGTTTCATAATATTGGACATTAACCTTACCCTGTGAGAGATTAATGACCATCTCTCACAAGTTTAAACAGACAGGACAGAGAGTGGCGTTAATTTCATTGCAATACTAGTGTTGCAGTAAATTTGAGGTTAGGAGCATACACTTGCCAATTTTTATAACGTCCACCATTGCAGATTTATGTTTCACTTTTTCGTGATAGTATTCAATATATATCCCGTTTGGTTGAATTCTTGAAGGCTTCTCTCCAGTGTGAACCTTCACATGCGCATAAAGATAAACTTTACGGGCAAAATCTTTGTTGCAAATTGAACAATTGAAAGGCTTCTCTCCAGTGTGACTCCTCACATGCAGATTAAGATTAACTTTAGAGGCAAAACCTTTGTTGCAAATTGAACAATTGAAAGGCTTCTCTTTAGTGTGAACAGTCATATGTACACTAAGTCCTCCTTTACGGGCAAATTTTTTATTGCAAATTGAAGAATTGAAAGGCTTCTCTTTAGTGTGGACTCTCACATGCTCATTAAGATGATCTTCACGGGAAAAATATTTATTGCAAATTGAATAATTAAAAGGATTCTCTTTTGAGTGAACTTTCATATGTTTCCGAACATCTCCTTTACAGGCAAAATATTTATTGCAAATTGAACAATTGAAAGGCTTCTCTTTTGTGTGAACTCTCACATGCTCATTAAGGTAAATTTTATGGACAAAATCTTTGTTGCAAATTGAACAAGTAAAATGTCTCCCTTGTGTGGGAACACTCATAAATGTATTATGCTCAGCTTCTTGGACAAAAGTTTTCTTGGAAACTGGACAATTAAAAATCATCTGTGGTTCATGGGTTATCAATACTCCTTTGTCAGAGAAGGTGTTGTTGGAAATGGGGGCTATTCATTGCTTTCTCCTGTTATTAGGCTTGGAACCATCAACATGTGCCTTGCTTGCAAGGGTTTTTGGTGCACGTTCAGCCTCGAATTTTTCTTCTCTACTAATACATTCTGTAATTTCTTTTGGCTGCTCTTGTTCTCTTAAGTTTCCCTCAGACACTGGCAAATGTGGAACTGACCTTGGGACATCTTGTACCTGTTCTTCCACATAGTTCTTGATCAGGTAGCTGAAAAAAATATGATAGAAATAGAAATGTAGTTTCAGTTTCTGAGTAAATAATAAGAATGACTTACATCTACAAATCAATGAAAGGAAAGGAGAGTAGAATAGACTGTTGATGGGGACGTGCTCATGAAAAAGTAAATACATGTATATTATTATGTAGAACTTTCAGCGAAAAATGCAGCCTCGACCAGGATTTGAAGCCAGGTCTATGGCGTTCCATGCCATTGCTCTACCCCTGAGCTGGCCTGACTTCGCCTGATTTTTTTCTTCCACTGTTTTATCTGTGTGGAATCCTGTCGAGTCTGAATTTTTCGCTTAATGTTCTGCGTAGTACATCTCCTGTGGGTGCCTAATTTATTGTATATTATTCCTGCAAGAATGAACACATAATATTTTTTTACCATTTAGTCAAAAATTGTTCATATTTTTGCTGTAATTTTCATTTGGCTGGCAATAAAGCTTGGTGCATATCAATAATGTGACAATATGTCATCATTTAATCGCACATTTACATTCATTCAATCTTCCTTTTCTTCTTCTTTCTGTTGCAGGGTAAACATGAGTTACTACAACTTTATCTACTTGTGACCAGATATGTCCATTTGACTTAGGGCTGCCACTGCACAGTGTCAAAGCTCAAGGTCAAACTCCATCCTCACATGCCCTCAGCCTCTGAACTCCCACCTTGGTCTCATCCCTCTCTTAGTGCTCAAGGTAGACCCCTGGTCTTACACGAACCCACACTTGTAAGTCTCTTGCAGGCTGGGGACCAATCTCTGGAAGCTGAACATTTGCAAGAGTAATTCATTCACAGTAGTCGGAATTGGGGGATGCCTCAAGTAATTCAGAAAGTGATTTAAGTGTTGTATTCACCTGACATTTTCAGCCACACTATGTCCACTCCAATAAAATTTATTAGGCACAAGTACACGTTACCGTTCACCCTTCTCTTTCCTTTGATTTGGTGTTTTAAGTCCACTTATTGCACAGTAAGGCTAACTGGGACTTCACCTACAGTTTAAAGTGGGATCTGAACCACTATGTGCCTTCACCGGACCCCTTGATTACAATACAGCGACGCTACCACTGCGCCATCGGGGAAGCCTACAATGCTTTCAAGATTGTAATTCCTTGTAAAGATAAATGTCATAGAAATTACCAATTGCTTCTATAAATATTCTCTACATATTTACAGGTACAAGTTTCCTCGGTAAGTGTAACAATTTTTCTCATGAGATTTCGGCCAGTGCATGAGACCATGGCCACCTTCCATCATGAGAAATTTGGGGAGCTATGAATGAGTACTATAACACAGTCATGGAGTCCTACAACAACAACTGGTGGGTTGTTGTGCTGACCACACAACATATCATAGCTGGTTGGATGATCGCCCATCTCTGCTGAGGCATGTGGGAGTGAGGTAGGCACTTTATAGGCTGTTACACCACAAGTTGAGAAAAAAAGCAACTGCAATCAATGCAATTTTTCTTGTATAAAAAGGCCAAAATTTAATCATTTTTGAAGATATTATCAATGTACATTAATATTTGAATTTAGTGTATGTTGCCATTGAGAGTTATATGTTAATAATAACGGAACCTACAGTACTGGCCAAAAGAGTGTCAACTTTTGGTTTTTTTGCTGTAACTGAGGTATTTATTGCAAGAATTACACAATATTTGCACCAAAACATCTTAAAATGGATTTCATTCGACTGATAACCGAGTGGTTCGGCAAACTGTGAAATGGTCTAAAAAAGAACAAATTTATGTAAATAGAAAAAAATACACACCATCGAACATAAAGAAATATTGCACTTCAGTTCACCGGGAAAGGTCAAAACTGGTGTTGATCAACACAAAATTAACAAACAGCATCTAGTACTTTGTGGCAAAGCCTTTGGCGTCAATAACTGCTTGGCAACGACGCGGCATGGAGTCGATAAGGTTGTGGATAAAAGAGACTGGTATCTTCTTCCATTCCTCCTCCAACTGAGCAACCTTCTCATCAACATTTCGTGCTCTCTTCCCTGCCAGACAACGCTCCAACTCCTTCCACATGTGCTCATATCGGATTGAGATCCGGGGATTGGCTGGGCCACTCGAGAACATTAACGCGACGGCGGCGGAACCAGTTGCTGATGTGCTTGTATGTGTGTTTTGGGTCGTTATCTTGTTGGAGGGTGAAGTTACGGCCAAGGGTTTGGAGAGCAAATGGTCTCATTGTGTTCTCCAGTATGTCCTCGTACTGGAAACTGTTTATAATACCATTGATTCGGCATAGTAGGCCGACGCCATTGACAGTGATGCACCCCCACACCATCACAGATCCCCCTCCATGCTTGACTGTGGGAAGTTGAAACTTGGGATCAAATCTCTGGCCGACAGGACGTCTAATCCACACTATTCCGTCTGTTCCAAAGAGGCAATACTTTGATTCATCACTTTAGACCACATCTTTCCATTCTCTCCTGGTCCACGCCATATGAGCTTTACCCATGCAAGTCTGGCGTTCTTATTCTTCGCCGAAATCAGCGGTTTCTTAACAGGCCGACATCCATTGAGACCGGCCGCTTGGAGACGACGTCTGAAGGTCCTTCTAGATGGCGACGTGGTGGTTTGGAATGATAGCTCCCGACCAATGTCGGCTGACGTCAGTCTGGGGTTGCTTCTGCTGATGCGGAGGATGGTCCTGTCGACATGTCTTGACGTGATCCTGGGTCGTCCTATATGGGATTCCTTCAACAACACCTCCCTGTTGCTGCCACCGCCTCAGAAATTCCGATACGGCACTTCTAGTGATTTCAAACTGTGTCGCTAGTTTCTGCAGTGTTCGCCCTTGTGCGCGTCCGTTAGCAATGCCTCTCTGCATGTTCGGAGACAGATTGGTGCATCCACGGCGAGTACCCATACTCTGAAAACATAGAAATGTGTCATGCTGAACACAAATTGGACAACGTCTGGTACACATTGTTACAATCATTAACCAGCATGGATAGGTACAATAGTATTTTTTCGGCGGGTTTTGTAATTCCTTAATATTATGGTGAAAATGGTACACTTTGACCAAAATACATGCGTTGAACATCAGGAACATCCTCAACAACATATCATGCGACGTTCATCCTCATCGGATAACATTGGCAAGAAGTGTGCGAAAAAAACACGAAGTTGACACTCTTTTGGCCAGTACTGTAAGTACAAGTGCTAAGCTATTATTTTGAATATCCACATGGTTGGTTTATTTCTTATGCAGAAGTAGAAAGTGTATAGAACAAAGTGTATTTTTGGTAAACGTAGATGTAGCAGTAAGAAAGCTATATTTTCGGAAGATTAGCTATAGCTGTAGAGAAGCTACTTTTAAAGTGTAGCCTTCTGATTACTGCTAATATATTTGCTCAATACTGGTGCAGTACCAAAGTACAAATAGTGACAGGAAAAATGAAATGCTGTCTACTCTAACTTCTATATTAATGAGATACAAATAAATTAAGTATACAAAAATTCATAAAAATGAAAAGTGTTCTGTATTTGATGAAAGGATGAACCTAGATTTATAGCTCAGTGCAGGTGTGAGTGCATAGAGCTTTAGTTATACCATTCAAAATTGGACAGGCCAGGCTCCAGACTTATTACTGAATGTAAACTAAAAAGCCTTGCCACCTTTTGAAATGGTGATAATCAACTTTGGGCTAGGAAGAAATAAAGGAGTCACTTGGTGGAGTTTATTGCCTCTGTGATCTGTAAACATTGTTCTTAATATGCTGAACAGTGACATATGTTGTATTATGTAATCTGCTGAAATATTATCATGTGTACATAGGTGACAATGTGCATAGCTCATGAGAATATATATCCCTATCCACAATGGTCACAATGTAAAGGTTAAAGTTCCTGCTATGACAGGTTCCTTCTCTGTTTTGTATCTGTCGTGTATGTACGGAGAGGTTAATTCATGCACACACGTAGGTCCTTCATGATATAAAGATTAACACGAGGATACAAAATAACAACGATTTAATATTCAACTTACAAGACCATTTGAATTGAAGTGAATTGAATTGACTTTATTGCTGGCGAAGTTCAGCTGTTGCTGGTCTACCACCTAACCCCAAAAAGTACAGATTAAAATAAAATTAAAGATTACAAAGAAATTGAGCAAGAAAGTACAATAAAATACAAATGGAATAAAATTCTCTACAACACAGCAGATTAAAATAAAAATTAATATAAAGTTCAAGATTACAAATAAATGAAACAAGGAAGTACAATAAAATACAATAGGAATAAAATCATATAGAATGGAACAATATTAGCAGTGAATTAGATAAAGTAATTGAAGTCGACAAAGTTGATAGTAAGATAAAAATAAATTCTGGCAACTCACAGTATTTTTCATCATTCATATGTTGATTTACCCTGCTTCTGATCGTTGATCAGTGATTCACAGAACATATCACGAAAATGTCTTAAGTTTTGCTGTTTGGTGAGATATCATAGTGCATTCCAGGCCTTGGGTGCTGCATAGCTGAAAGACACCTGATAAGCTGAAGTTCTGCAAAGAGGTAAGCTGAAACTGGCAGCATTTCTGGTTGAATGCAAATGAATTTTGCTTCTGAAGTTTAATTTCCAAAAGAGGCAGTTTGGGCTTTTGATATTAATTATTTTGCTCAGTGTACAAAACAAGTGCAGTTTTCTCCTTTATGCCATGGAGAGGATTCCATGCTCATTAAGCACAGGAAGAATGCGTTCACACTTTCTTGTTCTATATACATATCTAATGCATACATTTTTAACTTTCTGTGTTTTTATTGCAAGCTTTTTGTTATTCTTAGCCCGTAAATGACATCACAATAGTCAAATAGGAGGAAATAAGAGACTGCACAAGGTTTAATTTTATCTTAGGCAAGAGGAAGTCTACCAGAAGATAGAGGCTTTTTCATATTGAATACGCCTTGCCACATTGTTGTATCACATGCTCAGACCAATCAAGCTACTGCTTCATGATCAGTCCTAGGTTTTTTTACTGTTTGAGAAAATTTAATACGCTGTGTGTGTGTGTAGAATTATTTCGCATCCATTGATGTCAATATGTTCCAATGAAGGTAAACATTGATTTGTTTGAATTTATTACTAATTCATTAGAAGCGCATCAATCGCTTATGTTCTTCAAATCTTGGTTTAAAATTGCGACCGCGTCCTGTAATTTTGATATACGTGTGGATATACACAATTGTGTGTCGTCGGCATAACAGTGAACTTTGCATATTTTCACTGGCGTGACTAAATCAGCGGCTGAGAGCATGAATAGCAGTGGACCAAGGATTGAGACCTGAGGCACTCCAGCTCGTAAGTGAAGGGGAGAAGATAGTCCGGCTGTCTTAACCCACTGTTTTCCTCCGCTAAGATAAGATTCGAACCACTTAAGTGCTGTAGGCGAGATTTTATAATAATGAAGCTTGGCTAGAAGGAGCTTATGCGGTAGAGTATCAAAGGCTTTTCTAATGTCGAGCACACTAGTAGTATTACGTTAGATTGATCCATCGATTAAAAATGCCATCGGTTACTTTTAAGAGTGCCATTTGTGTGCTATGGAGAGAGCGAAAATCGCATTGCTGCCAGGGAAGAATATGAAATTTGTCAATATGCTTTCGAATTTGATCATTTGCAATTTTTTCAATGACTTTTGAAAGCACAAGCAAAATGCTGATGGGCCGCAAGTCATTCACAGAAACCGGGTTCTGCTTTTCAGGGATGGGAATTACCGTTGCCTCCTTCCAAGAATCAGGGAAACTGCCCATGAAGGGTGAGTAGTTGATTATGTGCGTTAGTGGTGGGAGGATATGATAAAGAGAGAGCTTTATCATTTTTATTGATACGTCATCGAATGTAGATGCATTTGATTGGATTTCGTATATTGCATTCCTGACACGAGAACCATCCACCTCGCAGAAACTGAACGCCTCTGCACTGTGGTCGAAACTGCGGGAGTAACATTTCTCACATTGCTGCGAGACTAGCTCTTGATTAATTTCCATTTTGGAGGATACGTTTACGAAATGGTAGTTCAGTACGTTTGCGTCATTTAATGCAGGTGGAAGGTTCTCGATTTTGTTTTTGCTGCCATATCCCAAGCTTCGCAAGTGTTGCTAAAAGTGTTTCAAATCATTGGATGAATTTACAATGTATTCAAAATACGCCTTTTCTTCTTGTCTTACGACTTCGGGTGTGTGGGATCCCGAAATGTCAGGAGCGGGATCGGGAAAAAAAAATTCCCGTCCCAATCCCAACTTCGGGAAATGACTTCCTGACTTTTCGGGATCCCGAGAAGTCGGGAAATACCGAATGGTCATTTTAAAAAGCTGTTATTTCTCAATGTTTTCTGCATTGCAAGTGCCTGAAACTTACCAGAAATTGTTTGTTTTTATTCCAGAAATGCAAAAACAATCAGTTAAGTTGAAAATGACGTGTAAAATTCGAGATTTTTAGAGCTTCGGGAAATTTCGAGCATTTACCGTCCCGAAAGTTTCCCGACTTTGTCAGAAAATTGGCGAATTTTTCCCATCCTGATCTCGACCCGACCAAGAAAATTCTGTCCCGCACACCCCTACCTACAACTGAAGTAGCAAAGTCATGCAATCTCTTGTATTCGTTCCAATGGTGAGGATTATTTGTTCGTTTAAATTTTAGCAGCATGTTTTCGCGTAATCTCATAATTAATTTAACATCATCTGTAATCCAGGATACTTTTTGTTTTGTTGCATGAACTGTTTTCAGAGGGGCGTGTTTACCAAACACTTTAATCAATTTCTCCGTAAAGAAACGTACCTTGTCGTCAATGTTTTCATAGTGCATCAAAGGACTCCAGTCAATGCTCTCTAGATCTTCATTCAGAGCATCCTTCACTATTGCACTGTAGTCCCTGTATGTGAACGTTCTGCTCTTGCTTTGTGATTTGCTGCAACGTAAAGTGAGACACGCCAAAGAGTGGTCAGAATTACTGACTGGTACCGTAACACCAGAATTGATAATATCACTGACATTATTCACAAATATTGGATCAATGAGCGTTCTAGTAGAGGCGTTTATTCGCGTTGGTTCATTTAAGATTTAGGAGAGGTTAAACTGATTAACACGTGATTGAACATAGGAAGTATCGGGTTCGTTTGGTTTCAAGAAATCTACATTAATGTCGCCTGAAACCAATAGATGATGGACTTTGTGTGGTTAATATCTGATATAATATCTTCTAGGATTGATAGCTTAGAATAAGGTATATCTCAGGGTCTATAAATCCTACAGATCCCGACAGTTTCTTTCTTTAAACGATTATTTACTATTATATATTCAATATTTGTTTGAACTTTCGAAATATATGAAATCTCTTCAGCTTGCAGTTCAGACCGTACATATAATAAGAACCCGCCAGCATTTTTGTGCTTTCTGTCTTTCTGCAAAACTGAAAACCCAGGGATATTTATGGGTTTTGTCATCAATGTGTCCTTTGAGTCATGTTTCGATAACTAAAAGGGCGTCCACGTTCATTTCCGTTACGGTGTGACGTACTTCGTCCAATTTGCGCATCAGGGAGTGTTTATTTACATGTGCGATCGTGAAAGAGGAGGGAGGGCAGAGAAGGCAGCAGTGGTCGCGCTGGCTGGGAGCAGGGTTGGCATGTTTAAAACAACTTGTTTTAAATGTTTAAAACACATCGCTTTGTTTTTTACAAATGTTTAAAACATTCAAAACAAAGTGTGTTAAACATGTTTTTTTTAGACTTCTTTAAAACACAATTTGATACTTGATGTTTGATAGTCTGTGATTATTTGCAGGTTTGTAACTTTGTATTTTCATTCATTTTGTGTCATTTTGTTTACTGTGCACAGAAATATGTTCAGTAGCTGAAAATGTATATCCAATTAACAAAGAAATATATTGTGCTTAATAGAGATGAATGAATACCCATGGACCACTTTCAAAACACCTGGCAATGTTTCTTTTACAAGCATCTAAAACATTTTTGAAATTGAATACTACATGGATGAAACCGTTTTGTTTCTCACTTAATACACTGCAGATAATTGTTAATGGCAATATTTTGTTGCATTCATGATAAAATGTCTTATTTCGAAAAACAACAGATTAGCTACCACGTGGATTGAGTGGGGCTGGCAACTGTGAATTAGCTGAACCTTCTCGAACAGCCTGCATGTGAGATTCAAGACTAACATAAATATATTTTAAGAAGTTAGTTAAGTATTTACTCTTTAACTAGGAATACAGTCCGTTCTTGGAAGATTAACAGATTCCTTATTAATCAATATTCTTAGAAAATATGCCTTCTTGGCATTGTGTTTTAGATGTTTTATTTATTTAGACCATGTTTTTTCCCGTTCTTGTTTAAAATGATGTTTAAACATGTTTTAAACAAAAAAAACTGTTTGTTTTGTTTCTTTTGAAAGAAAAAAAACGAATTTTGCCAACCCTGGCCGGGAGCGATTTTCTTGGACGAAAGCAAAGGTCTGTTCTCCGTTTGTCACTGCAGTGGGGTTGAGGGTGATGGAATGCACTGAACCATTTGAGAAGGTTCTAAGGAGACCATTCCTAAGATGGCTTAGCACATAATTTCATCATAAACAACTTTACAAACAATTGAATGTAGATTCAGATATTATGCACACTTAACATTCCCCCTCTTCCTTATTTGATTTACTTATAGCTCAGTATCTGGCAGTTTTCTTTGTCGAGAGGACCTTTTGTACTGCTGCTGCTGTAGGCTAAAGGAATTATCTGAGTATAACATAAACGGATGGTCACCTGACTTTGAAACTTCAGCTCGCACTGTACTACTGTTATCGTTTTCATTTCTTCCAATGATCAATAAGTCTTCATGGTCGAAAACTGACACGCCACCTTGACCTGCATCTGGCACATGTACACATTCATAATTATCCTCCTCCATCTTCTGACTTCCACTACGATATCTATCTTTCTTGTCTTGCATCCACTTCAACTGATCTTCATCCACGACCCGGTTTCTACCTTCAACATTCACCAGCCATGTAACTTTGCTTGTCCGTTCTATAATTTTTCCCTTGACATACCTCATAACATTCCTCTTGTCCCTAAATGGTAGCACAACCCATACAATATTGCCTCTTTGGTTCACCTTTTCTTCTTCTGCTTTATCCCTTTCGCAGTTTTGATCTATTATTTTTTCCATTTGGGCATCAAATTTATTTCTGAGAATGTAGGAAAATATAACTTGCTCTGGCATGTTGTCACCTGATGCGCCATATTCGCTTCTCTAAGCCACCAATATTCTCTGCAATAATTATTCAACCTTGACGTGAATTCTTATTCAATTGCTCCTGTACTGCACAATCTAACTTTGATTTCACTGTCTGCTCGTAGTGCTCGACCTGACCATTGCCTGGTCATAGAGAGGTATAACAATGACTGGGGGTTTCTTGTGTTGTGCACACATCATTCCGTAACTGCTTGGATGATCACCTGCATCTGCTAGGCATGTGGGAGTGAAGCTGGCAGTCAGTTGGTAGGCACTGTCCTTCACAGGCTGTTGCACCACGGGTTGAAAAAAAAACAAAGCAACTGTGTTCACCGTAAGTGTCAATTTTTTTACGTAATACTAAATATAGTCAGAAGTAAATACTTTGTGACAATTTTATCAATACACATCAAAAATTCTTATTAACACAAGGGTGAGTTCATACCACTTTCACCTGTACTAATACCAATAATACTGATACTTGAAAATTGCAACAATTAAAGGTTCTTCAAAATGTTCATTAACAATTGTGTAAGTATTCCACTCTAATTGTATTCATCAATTGACCAAGATATTTGCTTTAAAGTATACAAAAATCACATTAGAATCTTAAATTATGTGTTATGTCTTGACAAAATTTAGTTTATTCACTAAAAAGTGGTGCAAAATATTGAGAAACCTCTAACTAACTAACTCTCTAGCCTTCTTAAACCCGAAGGTTCATGGCTGCAGCAACACAACTAAAATTCGTGCGTTTGTCTTCCCAAGCTCAAACCCCGAAGTCGTATCTTCTTCGCTGGCTGACGAGAGAGAGAACAGCTGCATATTTGCTGCGGCTTCCCGGCAGTATTGAGTTGCTTGGCGTACATGACCTGTTTGGTCGAAATGTAAGACAAGGAAGAAGGAGGCCATTTTGCTCTTTACAAAAGCATATGTATTGCAGGAACAATAACAGGATTATAATCGCAAAATGGCAGGTTTGCTTGTCGTGAGTTTATACCAAAATACGCCGGATAGGTATGTTAGGACTTCTATGTTTTTGGTGAACAGTGCAATCAAAATCCAGTTTAATCTCAGAACAGTAATCTTTAAAATTACGCAGCCACAGTTAGAATATTTTTTCTATTTGTGAAAGTACGTTAATGCAAAAATTAGTGACAGTATCGAACAGTGAATATTCTCTCTCCTTGCACTTAATTATGTTTTCTTGAGATATTGACAGCGTGAGTTACATTGCATTCAATCAGGTTTGGTATGTTTAAAACAAAAGTGTTTAAAACAAACACTTTGTTTTAAAAGTTTAAAACAATGTGTTTTAAACATGTTTTTTTACAAGTGTTTAAAACACATTTTGGTGGTTGATATTTTATAGTCTGTGATATTTTTTTTGGCAACCCTGTTTTTCCATTGAATCTGTGTCAATTAATTTACGGGTCTCACTTATCGCACAACACTTGAGCAACCTTATGTTCTGACGTCACGGGAGAAAGCTTTTTAAATTTAGGCTAATGCCTACGTTGTTAGGTTAGGCAGGCTAGCTATGTATGCACAAGGTAGCAAAACTGTTGTGCGACAAGAAAGACCTGTGCTTTACAGTAGAAATCGAAACTTCTCAATTTCTTGTTTCGTACTGTCCTGTAAGTTTGAGACTGATGGAAGCTGGAAATGGAAACTAATATCCGAATACACAATGCGTGATTTTGATCATGATGTGATTTTTTTTCTTTTGCGATATGATTCATTGGTTTGTATAACTGAATTAAGTGCAGATGCTTACTTTTGGTAACATAGTTTTGTACTTGAAAAGATAAATATATCTGGAGATCTGAAAATACAGTAGCATTAAATAAAGGCGTAATACATGTAATAAGGTCTGTTTCAAGAAATAAATAAGGTTATTTAATTAAATATATTATACGAGCCAAGCTATGTTTTTACGATGTACAGTAATTTAAACGAGAATTACGCATGAGATCAAATTCCATTATAGTACAATGCATTTTTAGTATAAGAGTCAGTAACATTTTTTAAATTGAAATTACGGAGTTGTACATAAATTATCCGTCGTTCATTTGTTGTGTAAAGATACCAAAGCTATATGTATGCAATTAAACGGGCGTGCGTTTAATGATTTATATAATGATGTATGAAGTACTGCATGCTAGAATTGGAAGACTGTTATTTATCAATCTACTATTGAAACATGATTGAATTGTGAATGAGCAAGTGTAACTGTTATTTAACTCACGAATAAAAGTGACGTAGTTTTGTTAAATACTTGTCCGTAATTGAAGAACATTTAAGTTAAGGCGGTTCCTAGCTAATGGTGAAGGTAGTATTAGTTGTATGCACCAATTTAGTGTTCATATTTTCAACGAATTCTTGTGCTTATTTAACAGAAGGAACGCACACACCATTAGTTCTCTTATTAGGGAAATAACGACTGCAGTGTTTGCGTCACTTCAGAAAATATCTGTTATTTAACATTCTGTTTGACGAAGTGAACCAATTATTGCCACGGCATTCTTGCTTACGCCCTCCGTGTTAGTGCGTCATTAAAATTACGCATGTTTCTTGGAATTAATGATGCATCCTATTTGTTTGCCATCATATTAGATAAATAAGAAGAGTACGGAGATCACCTAAATTAACATAATTCAATATATCTACGAGTAACAGCTTTTTGTTTGAAAGTCGACTTTGCGCTTACCCACACGTCGACATCCTTTTCGTGACTCGACTTTATTTTTAATTTCATTGTCCTTTAAGGAAGTCCAATAATTTGAGATTGTCCAGTTAGGTTTACGAGCGCTATAAGATCTTATGCCCTATAACACGCTTCCTTTCCAAATTTCCTGGGTGATACTTGTGCTGCAACCTACCCGAACGACACAATATATATGGGGGTTATTCCTGAGTAAACAAAAAATGATCGATCAGACAATTCGATTATTGATGGCGGGGAAATTTTCCAATGTAAACAAGTGGAATACAGATCGTCACCGTACTTATTTTCTTATAAACGATCGGAAACAAAATGGATCACTTGAGATTTTTGAGTGATATAGTGAAACTAAGGTACCTAGAAAAGATTGGCAATTTCCCGGATCCTTTGGATGTAGATATAAGGAACAATACTAATATTTTCTAAGGCAATGTTGATCTTCTACCATCAGTTTCGTTTTTGAAAAGATTTCCCAAAGTTGAAATGAAGATTATATTAATTATAAATATTCAAATACTTCGATCACAATAGTAAAAGAAATAATAATAATAATTACTACGGTTAAAATTATTATTATACACTAATAATCTACCTAATTAAATAAATTTTATTTGAATTTTATTATTATTGTTGTTGTTCATTATTATCATGCTATTCGATCCACAAGCCGAGTGAATATCCAGCACAACTATTTTATTTTCCATTAACACTTTTACATTTCATAGTTACTATACTGAAATGCACAGTTATTGTATTTTGTTATTAACTTTTTTCAAGAAAGGACTTTAGAAGTTAAAAAAAAATACTCACAAAGTTTATATTGTGTGACCTCATCTAAAATTATAATTTTTCGAATTGTGAAAACTGTGGAACCATTTGTTATTTGAATTAAATGGCAGAATATGAAAAAATATCCTGGTTCCTGTATTTTTCACTCATTTTTTTAATCTAATGCATATTTTACATATATTACTCTGTTCGAATACTATCCAAGTGAACTATATTTTTGTTATTAACAATAAAAATAACAAACTTCCTGCTTTTTTGCAACTTGAAATGAAGGATGCCAATTTCCAGAGGAGGGGGAGGGGTCGACTGACCTACCGACGCCCATGGAGAGAGCGCTTATCAACAACCAAAAGGCAAATGCATTATAATATGATTATAAATAGTTCCAACTTTTAAATTTAATCAACACATGTGTGTTAGACAATTATAATTTTCGAAACAAGTAAATATTTTAATTTGATCTGATGAAGTGCCGACTGCAGAGCCTACTCCCTTGTGTTTGTGTCCAATCTTTTCGCTTTGCTGCATAAATCCACTGATTTTTCCATATCGGATCTGTCTGGATCGATGCATCGATACCTGAGAACAATTGTTTGTTCTTATGTTGAAACCAAAAGCCACACAAATATTGTCGCCTTTTCCGAAGACACTGCCTTTACACCTTTGAATTCAATGTTCTTTTCAAAATGGAAGTGCAGTCCCCACCAGCACCAAGGAAGCACAGCAATGTAAACATCCGGTGAATAGCACCCATACCGGAAAAGTATCGATTGGTGTCAGTAAATAAATTCCAACTTATGTTTTTAGCTCAGAACTAATTAACATGTTTAGTTAGTTTTTTTTGGTAACCTTAAAAAATAAAATGGTAGCATTTAGTAAAGTCTGTGATTAATTTTCACCAAGATATTGAGTAACTTTAAACAAATGTGCAAGGTTCTGGCTCTGGTTAACAGGCATTTATTCATTGGCCATCTAGAAAACTAGAAAAAAGAAGTCACATTGCTATCAAAGTACATCAAATAAAAAGTCGCAAACTGCAAAACTTTTATCAAACAACAATTTTAAGTTAATAAGTATTTATTGCTTAAGTCAAGCAACAAGAGATTCAGAAAATGACAAAATCTTTAGCATGCTTCGGACACACAAGAAAGGATCACCATCAGAATATGCGTCTGTAATCACAATGTCAGTTCTTGAGTGTTCTACACCTTCCAGAACAAATTCCAGTGCAACAAGTGGTTCATGATGTCAAACAAAGAACTAGAGTGCCCATGTACTCTTATTCCTTGGTTGACATGCACTTAAGCTGTGATTGTGAAAACCTGCAGCATTCTTGAACACCCCATTGCAAAGTCCGAAACACAACTCACTCTCCATCCTCCACTCCAATGGCACTATTCTTCTTTAAAAAGGAAACTCAATGAATTTGTCTGCATACAAGAACAGATCACTAAAATCTCATGTAGAATTAAGTATCTGAATCAAAGTAAATTCTGAAAGGCATAAAACAGCTGGGTATTGGCAAAAACTACCTCTACATATCTGGGTTCAAAAATAAAAGGGATACTCTGCCAGATCAATGTAGTATAGTTGCAACACAAAGCATATTTCGGTATTTATAAATATGCTGCACGGGTACAAAAATAAAAGAGAAACTCTGCCACACCGATAGTATACTTGCAACACAAAACATATTTTGGTATTTATAAATATGCTGCACGAGTACAACTGTTACAGTATTAACACTAGAATGGCAGGAGGGGTAGAAATGACCCCTACCTTCACACATAATTAATAACACATAATTATTTGTCCTTTTTAAAATGACAACATAATGAGGAAGTGCGTATTACTCACTATCAAATATAAAAATATAAATACGTTAGGTAGTATCAAAAATTCACAACTTTCATGAGTGAGTATAAATTTATCCAAATGACGTTTCGGAGGTCAATACTTCCTGCTTCTTCAGGTCCACATTAATATTTAGACACCAAACATGGTGCAACGTAAAAAAGTGTTATATAGGAATATAGGTTGAAGGCAAGGGTAAAAAACACTTATAAATGTTTCCAGTTTTAACAAAGTAAAAGTTCCTGTGTTCTTAAAAAGCCCATATTAAAAACTAAAAGGTTAAAAACAGGTCCCCTGCAGTGGCCTAAGAACCCCTATCAGACATTGAGGCAAAGCGAACACAGGAGCTTTTACTTCGTTAAAGCTGGAAACTTTTATAAGTGTTTTTACCCTTGCCTTCAACCTATATTCCTATATAACACTTTTTTACGTTACACCATGTTTTGTGTCTAGATATTAATGTGGACCTGAAGAAGGAGGAAG
This sequence comes from Lepisma saccharinum, assembly GCF_977018435.1. Lineage (NCBI taxonomy): Eukaryota > Metazoa > Arthropoda > Insecta > Zygentoma > Lepismatidae > Lepisma > Lepisma saccharinum. The sequence continues at coordinate 60,057,127 of NC_139243.1, read as the reverse complement.
TATTGACCCACTGAAACGTCAATTTGGATAAATTTATACTCACTCACGTAAGTTGTGAATTTTTGATACTATCTAATGAATTTATATTTTTATATTCTTTTCAAAATTATATATTTAAATCTACAAAATAAAATTTCTATCTGTATCATTTCATAAGGTTCAATTTGATTCTTGTAAAATTTTGTTTATACTTGCTGGAATATCAGTGTTACATTGTGGCTCCTGTATCATCCTGTCTTGAGCATATTCCCACTTGTCATAAATCATACATGTTGTCATTTAGGTAGTGTTGTTGGATCGGGAAGTACATCTCCGAACATGTCACGTGAAGTAGCAGTTTCTCATGATGAAATGCAGTATTTTGTTTTCCAAAGTGTCCACTTGTAATCAAAATTTATAAACCACCTAACCACTTGGATTATAATACATAATGTACAGAAAGTAACAAAATAAAATTTTGGAATTTTTAAATGCACTTTTTATGAAGGGTCAAAATGACCCCTTTCCACTGTTCTAATTCTAGTGTTAAGCTTTCAGGATCTGTAGGAAATAGTAAGACAGCAGTTTCAACTCTGCCATAATTATCATATTCAGTAAATCTGAGGTTCAAGTACAAATACTCATTCATTTTGTTAAAACTTCTTTACAGAAACTACACATGAATGCTATCCAATATATAAAAATGGATGTATGTGTGTGTGTGTGTGTGTGTGTGTTTGTTCCGGCATAACTCTCGAACGCCTGGAGCGATTTCAACCAAACTTGATACGCGTATCACTTTCAACCTGGAAAGAAATACTGTGGGGGTAAGACACCCGTGCGGGTGGGGTGACATGTTAAAATAATCGAAAACAACCAATATTAGTGTGGAATCCATAGTTTTCGGGGTCTCTAAGATGAATAGTGACACTCACAATGCCATTCAACTCCAAGACACCCATGGCACCCCTATGGGTGGGGGTGGGAAGTTGGTGACATGTAAAAATAATCAAAAACGACCGATATTAGTGTGGAATCCATAGTTGTTGGGGTCGCTAAGATGAATAGTGACACTCCCAATACTGTTCAACTCCAAGACACCCCTAGGGGTGGTGGTGGGAAGGGGGTGACATGCAAAACGACCGATATTAGTGTGGAATCCATAGTTTTCAGGGACTCTAAGACGAATAGTGACACGACCAATGCCATTATCCTACATGATAACGCGACAGCTCACACGGCGGACATTGTTAGGCATCGCTTACAGTGGTGGGGATGGGAAGTTCTTTCACACCCACCTTATTTTCCTGATCTAAGTCCACGTGATTATGATCTCATCCCCAGAGTGAAGAAGCCATTGCATTGGAAACGGTTTGCGAACAAAGAAGATATCGTTATTTCGGCGAGAGGTGGCACACGTTAGCGCTGCACATTCAGCGGATGGTATTCAGCACCTGCCCCATCACTGGCAATGAACAGTGGATAACCTGGTGAATACTTTGAAGGTTGTTAAACAGAGTAGTCTTGTGTACTTTTTGTCCATGCCATAATAAAACACTGTTGCCCAATGTCCTGTGTTCTGCCTCTTCCCTACGAGAGTCTCCTGCATCCAGACTTCATCTGGTGGCTTAATTCGAAGGTACAGTGGTGGATAAAAGTTCTTCCCCATAAGACTTTAATGGCAGTAAATTATGCCGGAAGGGTAGGCAACACACATTGCACCATTAGGTGATCGGGTGATTCTGTCTGTCTCAAGAGCAACTCGTCTTTCATGCAAAAGCCAACAGGCACAGGAAATGTAGGAAAGTAATGGGACTTGTCAGGTGGAATGTTGTCTGTCAGAAAATCGCCTGTTCTGAAGCCAAGTCGCAGAACCGACAAGAGCTACACGTTACATGTCAGAAAATGATTCGCCTAAAAGCATTGAACGAAACGCTAAAATAATTCCTGCCTTAATTACATAGGCTACTATACTACATGTGCCACAGTAGCTCAGTCGTTAGGGCGTTTGATTACCATGCGAGAGATCTGGGTTCGATCACCGACGGGGGAGAATCGGGATTTTGTCCACCTGTTCAAGCTGCTCTGGTGCCCACCCAGTGTCGTATAAAGTGGGTATCTGGAGGAAATTTTGGGGAATGGGGGGTAAGGCAGCCAGGGGCATGGTGCTGATCACATCATCCCCACCTTCGACCTGATGAAGAAAGCTTGGGGCCTAACTCCACATCCCCTATATGCCTTCATGGCTTGGTGCAAATCACAAGGTAACACTTTGCTTTTTAATTTACTATACATCCCGATGTTGTCGGAACAGAACTTCCCAATCTCTACGTGGGCTTTCTTCCAAGTTCCGTAGGGATGTGAATAGGCTCCAATTTTTCTTGACACAATTCATACATGTTATATTTCCTTATAAGAACAACAACCAATACCTTTTGTGTGCGTGTGTGTGTGTGGGGGGGTATAATCCAAACATGTGAGGTGATCCTTTTCCCACTACTCCATTCTCAGAAATAAATCCCAATTCGACACACTGAAAATGTAGCACTTTCTACAGCATAGCATGCAAATATCTAGTAGAAAAGTTATGTGTGTTAAGAGAAAAATTAACGATTTGTAACGGCACTCTGGAAATTTCGTAAGTAGATCACAAATATGCCTTTGACCACAACTCTGATTTCTTGACCAAACGACCACAAAAAGTTGAAAAACTCACTTTCTCTCCCTGTTTCGCGCCTCATTTATTGCGCTGACGATGTTTCACGGGCGCAAAAAGGCAGTGATGAGTGAAAGATGAGCTCTCATCCTCTCATCCTCTCATCCTCTCATCCTCTCATCTTCTCATCTTCTCATCCTCTCATCTTCTCATCTTCTCATCTTCTCATCCTCTCATCCTCTCATCTTCTCATCCTTCAAGGACCAAATGTTTGTAGATCGTGACCTTTGTAAACCTCTCATCTTCTCATCTTCTCATCCTCTCATCCTCTCATCCTCTCATCCTCTCATCTTCTCATCTTCTCATCCTCTCATCCTCTCATCTTCTCATCCTTCAAGGACCAAATGTTTGTAGATCGTGACTTTTGTAAACCTCTCATCTTCTCATCCTCTCATCCTCTCATCCTCTCATCCTCTCATCTTCTCATCTTCTCATCCTCTCATCCTTCAAGGACCAAATGTTTGTAGATCGTGACTTTTGTAAACCTCTCATCTTCTCATCCTCTCATCCTCTTATTTTTTCTTCCTCTCTACCTTTAGAACATTGTCGTCAACATTAGAGATGAAGTTGGAGTGCTGGAATCAACGGGACCAAAATGTTTATATATTGTGACCTTCGTAAACCTCTCTCTCGGGGGAACGATGTGGCACATACACACGCGCGCGCTCTCATCCTCTCATCCTCTTATTCTCTTATTCTCTTATTCTCTCATCCTCTCATCTTTTGAAAGATGAGAGTAGTGCAATCAGCCCGGTTCTGCGCCATCAAGTGGTGAGCTGAAGTGGTGAGCTTGCCTTAATGGATTTCTCTCGTAAGGCATGAGCTCTATTTGATGGTGCAGTGTTGCCAGCTTCTTACTCGAAAAAATCAGCATGGTTTTTGGGGCAACCTAACCTAAAACAAGGAGCTGGCAACCTTTTTCTCTCGCAGTGTTGCCAACTCCTCACTCGAAAAAATCACCAAGGTTTTTTTTCTTGGTCTAACGTAACCTAAAGCAAGGAGCTGGCAACCTTGCTTGAGGCTTGCCTTACAGTGCATAAAGCAAGGTTGCCAACCCACTGGTACTTTTGCCATAGCCTTTTACAAGAAAAAAAAAGAGAGAGGGAAGAGTTAAACAACCGACAGCTTACCCACAGCCTTTTTTGCTCTAACCTAGCCTAAAGCAAGGAGCTGGCAACTTTGCTTGTGCAATCAACCCGGTTGACCGCCCTCAAGTGGAGATCAGCGTTGCCAACTCCTCACTCGAAAAAAAATCACCAAGGTTTTTTTTTGCTCTAACCTAACCTAAAGCAAGGAGCTGGCAACTTTGCTTGTGCAATCAACCCGGTTGACCGCCCTCAAGTGGAGATCAGCATTGCCAACTCCTCACTCGAAAAAAAAATCACCAAGGTTTTTTTGGTCTAACCTAGCCTAAAGCAAGGAGCTGACAATTTTGCTTGAGGCTTGCCTTACAGCGCATAAAGCAATTTTTGCCAACCTACACACACTAAACAAGGAGAGCCGACAACAAATATGTACTGCCGTAAAAGAGAGAGAGATGGGTGGATGGTAATATAGTATGTGTGTGCGTGTGCGCGTATAATATGTAGCATTATTAACTAGTGTGTGTTGGCAATTTACTTACAACTAAAAAAAATAGAGATGCCAACTTTGCTGTAAGATGAAGAGAGAGAGAGAGATTTATGGCTGGCAACAGTAATGAGCGAATGCGCCATATCGTAATTTTCCAACTCCGTATATCGTGACCTTTGTAAACCTCTCTCGGGGGAACATTGTAACACAAACAAACAAACAAAATAATAATTGTTGTTTTTAGGATGCCTGGCCCCTATAACCTCGCCAGGGTGCGTGGTGCCCAACCAAAAATGTGAAAGTTTTCTAATGGCTGCGGTTATAGATTACCGCACCTCTGTAGAGTTTCACGTGTTTTTTTTTTCCCCCAAACTTCCATGAAACCCTACAGAGGACCTCCGTAATGCATGCAACGTGTACTAACGACTCTAGTGTTATTTGATATAGAGTTTTATTGTGAGATATAGATAAAAATAATTATGTTTATTATAATATTTTCTTGATGAAGATGGAGAATGTATGTGTGTGTTACAAATAAAGTTGCATGCTTATTTTTTAGTGTGTGTGTATATGTTTTTGATGTTTCGACAGCATCTGAAACGATAAAAAAAAATTTTATTGTTAATTTTCACGTGTAAAAACAACAACAATTTTTTTTGTGCAAATTTTCTGATTGTCTCGTGCTATAGTGCAAAAAAGATATTGTAGCTGATAGCTAATGAAATTGACATTTGTAACTGATCTGAACTAGTGAAATTCGTATTGTGCCATTGTAACTGATTGTGCTAGTGCAGAAAATTTCTTATTATGCAAGAAAAGATGTTAAAAAACTTGTTAAAACTGCTCTGTGACCCTCTCGTTCTTCACGTCGTAGGCGAAGGACTTCTCTGCAATCAGGATGACACTGCATAGGGTATCCTCGGGCAAGGCATCGTGGAACTCGCAGACGACCTTGATGTTGGTTCGATCGTTGACCACAACCTTCTTTCTCTTAGATGTGTTGATGACGGTCATGGGTCTCCGTGCTTTGAACTCGCTGGGCGTGTAGTACATGTCCACGCTTCCCTCGGTCACGCGTTTGTAAGCCGAGAACGCTTCGTAAAGTTTGAGGTAATCGTTTTTGGTCACGTCGAGGTTGTAATTCTCGCGCGGGAACACTTCGTTCCTACCGTTCTTCAGATAAACGTTCTTGATCTTGCAGTCGTCGAACTTGCTGGAATCTTTTTCCTGATTCTTGTCCCTCCCGGTCTGAAAGAGCACTACGACGAAATCTGGCATGTCGAACTGTATGTTGTTGAACTGCGTCGTCACGTCGAATTCCATGTGACTTCCCGACGCCATCTTCTGCACGCACTGGTAACCGTGAAAGTGAATCGACACCTGCGGACTTTTCAAGATCTCCGCTTTGTACTTGAGGGCGTAGTTCGTTTCGTATTCCACCACCGGCATTCTCAATTCCATGCTCCGGATGACGCACTTGGCTGCTTCGGGTAAAGTGTTGGCTATCGGCGTGGTGCCGTCCGGACCCAAAGTAGCGTATCGCATCAGTGCGTCGTTGTCGTTGGCCGCTCTTCGAAACGTAACGCGCAGTCCTCCCTTCCACATGATCTCCTTGTAGTCCGAGAAGAAACCTGGCAGCAGACGCATGGGAAAGAGCACCGTGTGACTTCTCGTCGATATTTTGGTCCCGGCTTCGAATCCCCCGGCCTGGTAGTACGCTGCGTCCGTTTTGGATAATTTCAACGTTTTAAATTTTTTTACAGAGTTTATTAAAGCACATATTTGAGGAAAACAACGCCACCCATATATAAATAAACCCCTCAAACTAACACTAATTAGAATTAGCCTACAAAATTTTTCTCGTAAGGCATTTTTTTTTGTAAACACTCTACCACCAACAGATCACATATAAATAAACATACCCCCCAAAAAAAATGCAATCTGAGAAAAGTTGCCCTGTGTGCAAGATAACCATATCAAGCGCACATTTTGCAAGACATTGTCGTACCTGTGCACCTGGTAAGCGTGTAACCGCTAAAAAATCATGTCCCAGGTGCGGTATACCTATTACCATTAATAATTTGAAGAGGCATATAACATTATGCAAAGTTGTCGTCGGAGCACCTGTTCCCCAACCGTCGACCAGCTCGACCAAGAGGAAGGCAGAAGCAGCCTCCATCAATGCACCACCCACGAAACGCGTCAAGCCTGTGGCGAAAGCGAACCAGGCTGCTTTCGAGCGGTTGTTAGAGGACTTTGTCATCACTTCGGAGGGCTCGTGCGACGTACGTAGCTTTTTGGAGAACGTGCAAGCCAAAAATATTTCCATCCTCGGCGATGCGCTTGCAACGCACTCTACTAAATTCTACGCATCGCTACGTTGCCAGTACAAGAAGCCGTCTGACGAAATTTACAGCTTCTGCCACAACACCAAGGCGAAGACGCTGCATCTGGCGGATGTCGACAACCTCGAGGTCATCTACAACCAGTTTGCCGATGAGCTGGTGGCAAAACAAGAAGAACATCAAGCTAAAGGCTCGGGGGGTTCGCTGTGTGGCGAGCCTCACGAACTGTGCGTCAAACTTTGTAAGTTCGTGCCTCTCTCCGCCTCCAGCTACGTCCCCTTACCACCTACCATTGTGGCAAAGAAGGCCGTCCTGAACATTCAGAACAGTGACGACAAGTGCTTTCTCTGGTCGGTGCTTGCAGCGTTGCACCCTGTCGACCGGAAAAACCATCCACACCGGGTTAACCACTACCTACCCTATGAGGCAGAGCTGGAAGTTGCGATGGCTGGGATCGACTACCCGGTAGAGGTCACGGACATTCGAAAGTTTGAGGTTCGTACGCGGTTGGCTATCAACGTTTACGGTCTCACTGACGAAAATGCGGTGTACCCTATTTACGTGAGTGACGTAAACAACAATGATGCTCGAGAAATCCATCTCCTACTTATCAAGGACGAGACCCATCACCACTACACTCTTATTCGCTCGCTCTCTAGACTTGTTTCGAGCCAGCAGAGCAGTGATAGTCACCACGTCGAGGTGTGTCGCAGGTGCTTGTCAATATTCGACGGACGGGATCAACACAATTACCAACATGTTCGAGGCTCCAACATCGCTGCAGAGAAGCTTGCCAGCCACAAGATCTACTGCAATGCCAACGAGCCGGGTGTGGCAGTCTTGCCCAAACCTGGCACCGTGGAGCGTTTCCACATGCACGGTGCTATGGTGGAGCATCCCGCTATCATCATCGCGGATTTCGAAGCCTTCCTCAAACCCCTGTCCACTTGCGATCCCGATCCCGAAGTTTCCTCCACCACCCCTTACCAACTCCACGAGGCTTCGAGTTATGCCTACGTTGTGGTGCGACGTGACCAGCACATTGCCCCCGAGCCCTACGTGTACCGTGGTCCCGACGCAGCCAAACACTTCCTCGAGAGGATGGTTGTCGAGGCCAACGAGATAGGGAAGGTACTGTTGGCCCCCAAGTCTATGCTCCTACTGTCTCCCGACGATCAGCGTAGACACGACGAGTCCATCGCTTGCCCTGTCTGCGTCAAGAAGTACACCGCCAACAACCGTAAAGTCCAACACCACGATCACTTTGACGGTAGGTATGTTGGTCCATGGTGCAACGGATGCAACCTCATGGCCCGGGACCCGCGCTTCATCCCTGTGTTTTTTCACAATGGCTCGGGATACGACTTCCACCACCTCGTCAAGCATCTTGGGTACGACGACATGCGAATCAACGTCCTGGCGCAGAACGAGGAGCGTTACATTAGCTTGAGCAAGTGGGTGCGAATCCCAGGATCACACTCTACCGTCGAGCTTCGCTTCCTCGACTCCCTGAGGTTCCTCCCGGCCAGCCTCGATGCTCTCGCAGGGAAGCTTAGCGACGAGCAAATGCTTATTACCTCCGGAAACTTTCCGAAGTTGGACGCAGGTCTCTTCAAGCGTAAGGGGGTCTATCCCTACGAATACTTCACAGATCCTTCCAAGTTCGCGGAGACGACGCTACCTCCCCAGGCGAAGTTCTATAGCAAGCTGCGAGGCTCGGGCATCTCTGAGGATGACTATCACCACGCCCAGTCCATGTGGCGCGAGCTGGGCTGTCGAACTCTCGGGGACTACCACGACGCCTACCTCAGACTTGACGTGACGCTCCTCGCCGACGTGTTCCAGACGTTCCGTGCGACCGCAATGAAGATCTACAAGCTGGACCCCGCCTACTTCTACAGTCTCCCCGGACTGGCGTGGTCAGCCATGTTTCTGGTGACGAAGATCAAGCTGGAGCTTCTTTCGAACGTGGACATGATGCTGTTTGTGGAACGCGCCGTGCGGGGTGGAATGGTCCAGGTGTCGCAGCGACACTCGCGCGCCAACAATCACCACATGGCCACCGGATGCGACCCCTCACAACCGTCCAGCTACATCATGTACACGGACGTCAATAACCTCTACGGACACTCTATGATGCAGCCACTCCCCTTTAGAGGCTTCGAGTGGGCTGACCCTTCCAACTTCGACGTCGAAAGCTTCGACGATTCGGAACATGGGTTCTTCGCCGAGGCGGACCTTGAGTTCTCCGAGAAGCTGCAGGATTTGTTCTGCGATCTTCCCCCTGCACCCGAGTTTAAGTGTCCACCCGATTCCAACCAGAAGAAGCTCGTCATGGATTTCGAGCCCAAAGAGCGTTATGTCCTGCACTACCAGAATCTCCGGTGGTTGATGCAGCGAGGGGTCACGGTCCGCGCAGTTCACCGCATCCTCAAGTTCGAGCATTCTCCATGGTTGAAGCCATATATTGAAGTCAACACCAAACACCGCACTGCAGCCACGTCCGAGCTTGATAAGGATTTCTTCAAGCTTATGAACAATGCGGTGTTTGGCAAAACTATGGAGAATGTACGGAATCGCATGGACATAAAATTGGTAACGAGGAAAGCACAATGTCGCAGGCTCGTAGCGAACCCGTTATTCAAATCGAGGACCATTTATAATGAGCAGCTTGCTCTGGTGCATATGAGGAAGGGTGAGGTGAGGCTCGACAAGCCAATTTATGTTGGTGCCTCAGTATTAGACCTGAGCAAGCTGCACATGTTCGAGACGTACTACGACATATTACGTCCACATTATAGCCACAACATCTCGCTTCTCTACACGGACACGGACAGCTTGGTGTACCACGTCCACTCAGCCGATGCATACAGGGATATAGTCACGGTACCAGCTTTGGTTAACCTCTTCGACACCTCGGGCTATCCCCAGCCGAACCAGTACGGCATCCTGCCCCGAAACAAAAAAGTGCCTGGCAAACTCAAAGACGAGAAGGACGGTGATGTAATTCTCGAGTTTGCAGGTCTTCGCGCCAAGGCCTATGCCATCAAAGCCGAGGGCAGCGTTACCAAGAAGGCCAAGGGTGTCGGCAGACAGGTGGTTCGGGAGCATCTCGCATTCGAGGACTTTGTCGATTGCCTCAAGACCAGGTCGTCGGTTCTAAGAGAAGAACAGCGCATCCAGAGCGTCGACCATGTGTTGACCACAAACAAAGTTAGAAAAATTGCGCTGGATCCCAACGACGACAAGAGGTGCGTCCTCGAGTGTGGTATTCACACATTGCCGTGGGGGCACTATCGCTTAGCAGAAAGCAAAACCTGCAACATATGTCCATCTTCAACAGAAGATTCATAAAAACAAAACAAAAACAAAAAAAACATTTTGACTGTCATTACAAAAAACTTTGACCGTATTCTTAAATAACCAGCATGCCTATGAATTTGTTCGGTTTCAAAAAACAGATCATTATGGAAACCATACCAGATCATGAAGTCTTACCTTCCGTGTTACCTAAACTCAACGGTCTGTTGATCATTCACCTCAACAGCATTTGTACGAAACTGAATGACGATGTGGGCAAGATGTTTTATGTTTTTAATAACAATTTACATTTCTACGAAATTCCGATCGACGGGAAACTTCAAATCACCGTGAATCCGGAAAACGCAGGCGAAATCAAAATTTCTACCGGCAAGAACATTTTTCGAATCAAGCACGACAAGATGCTTTCTAACATTACGTACGATGTGTCTGCAGGAGATTATTTTTACATAGAACTCCTCGGAGATTACGACAAACTCATTCCTCTTTTTGTAGAATTACGAATCGTCTATCGTATTATAAATAACCGTTAACCAAAAATGCCTAACGACATTTTCGGCAACACCAAGCGTGTAGACCACGCAGAAGAGATTCTCATGTTGGACATTCGAGTTAAGAAGTTGAGGACCGATTTGATTGCTTTGCAGGAGACCTTAAACAAAAGTTTAGAGTCGGAAATCGCTACGCTCCAAACGCAATGTCTCGACCCCATTCTGAAAATCGATTCCGAACTGAAAACGCTCATAAAAAATTATGTCGACGTACCTTCTTACGACAGCGTTCAAAATATACAGTTGAGCGTGGATTCGCTTCAAAATGATTTGGCCAAATTACAGCAATTTCAATCGAAAAATGAAGATTTGGAAAAATTGAAACTCGAAATCGAAGAACGAACTTCCGCAATCGAAAAGAATTTCTCTGAACTTCAAACCGTCGTGAACGATATAGACGCAGAACGCTTGCATGTCGTTGTTTCCAAATTACAAGAAGAATTCACCAGCACGTTGGAAGAAATTAAATCCAAGTTGCAGACTTTGGAAGATACCATGACGAACCTACCATCGTCGGACGAACTGCAGGTCATCGGTAAAAGCGTCGCGAACATAAAAATTCAATTGGAGGCCTATCAAGATTTCGAACACATTCAAACCACCATCGCTACGCTTCAGGCGTCCTTGGAATTGATCAACGAAGAAATTAAAAATATTCACGCTGAAGCGAGAGCGTTGACGAGCATTCAAGACACGTTGAGCACGGTTCAGCAGAAGATCGAATATTTAGAAAATTTGAACGTCGAAACGAATCTCGCTCATTTTCATCACGTACTCGACAACATACAGGGTGACTTGGAATCGTTACGGACGAGCGTGCCTTCGAGCGAAGATTTGGAAAAATTGAAAACGGCGGTGACGGCACTATCCGAATCGAGCGACATCAAAATTTCTTTGAGCGATCTCGAGAGTAAAGTGGCCAATCTCCCCACCTCCAAAGAATTGCACGCTTTGAAAAGAAACATATCTCGAATGCTGAAACGACTAGAAACGGAAACGGCGAACGTGGAACAGATTCGAGACGAAATTAGTTCGCTGGTGTCGACGCTGCCCACTTCGCAGAGCGTCGCCGACCTTCACACGCAGTTTACAGAGATGCGAAGCATCGTGAACGATCTTACCGAGAAGAGCTCGAAATTGAATCAAATCGAGAACCTTCAGAACATCGTCGTCAACATCAGAGATCAAGTTGGAGTGCTGGAATCCACGCAGGAATCAACGCTGGCCTCTTTCGGTGCCAAGTTGCAAGAACTCAACGAAAGCTACAAGCAGTTGAACGTGGAAGTGAAAATCAAACCGTCGTTTTCTGCCGTAACGGATACCATAGTCGAGCATTTGCTGCCCATCGAAAATAAACTCGGACAAGTTCACAGTAATCTGCTCGGCGTCGACACTAAATTCGCTAAACTGCAGTCTCTGCAAGCCATCGAAATCAACAGCGTACCCAATCAACAGAGAATCTCCACGTTCGTCGAAGGTAACAAACTGTACATGTTGCATCCTTATCATCCGTACTACAAGTTTCTCCTCGATGGCACGATTCAGATAAACGAATTTTCGTACTGGTCTCACGGTAGAAAAGCTAGCGCTCCCACCATGACTTTGATATCGAATCGTGGTGTCCAGAAAGCAGGAAACATTCCTCTGGCACGTTGGAACGAAACGCGCAACATATATGAAATACACGAAGACGAAGATCTCACCGTTTTCGACGTGAGTGCCGGCGATAAGCTGATCATTCAAAACACGAGCGAAGTGCCACCCTCTTTGAATCCCATCACGCTTGTGCTTCTCTTGAAACGTAATCTCTAAAAAAAATGTCTAGGCAAGCCATCGTCGAAGAATTGCATAAACCTGCACGCCGTAACTACGAACGTTTGGCTGTGGTAACCAAGAGCATCGACGACCTCTGGCAAAGTGACCTCGTGGAGATGAGTAGCGGCAATTTGAAAAACGTGCATAAATTGAACAAGGGCAACAAGTACCTTCTCACCGTCATAGACACGTTTTCGAAATTCGCATGGGCTCTACCTTTGAAGGCGAAAACGGGAACGTGCGTCACGGAAGCATTCAAGACAATTTTTCGCGAAAGCGGTGGCAGACGACCACGGTTTCTGCAAACGGACAACGGTAAAGAATTTTACAACGCCGTATTCCAAAAGTTTATTCAAAAACACAAGATTCGACATTATTCGAGCTTCAGTCACATCAAAGCCAGCATCGTGGAAAGATTCAATCGAACCTTGAAAACACACATGTGGAAACGATTCACGCTTCGGGGAAATTACAAATGGGTCGACATCCTGCCGGAACTCGTCGACACCTATAATGATACGGTACACAGAACGATAGGCATGAAGCCAGCCGACGTTACCAGGTCCGACGAGCAGCGTTTAATTTCTACAGTTTACTGTCCAAAGTACACACCCACGACAAAAAAAGCTAAATACAAAATTGGAGACCAGGTGAGGATCAGCAAATTCAAACGCACCTTCGAGAAGGGATTCACAAAAAATTGGAGCACGGAACTCTTTACGGTGGTTCGAGTTCTACCCGGAAACCGACACACGTATATAATAAAAAATAGTAGCGGCGAGATTTTGAAAGGAAGATTTTACGAAGAGGAACTCTCTAAAACGAAACACCCCGACACGTACCTCATCGAGAAAGTATTGCGTAGGAAAAGTGACAAACTGTTTGTCAAATGGCTGGGACTTCCGGAAAAAAGTTGGATCGACGCAAACGAAGTGATCTTGTGAGTACGTGGAACGTGGTGAAGCGTCTACCGGATCCGGAAAGTCAAACGAGAAAAAAAAAGAACGGCAAGTTGCTTCCCGACAGCATCCGCTGTCTGATCGTAGGTCCTTCGGGGTGTGGGAAAACGACACTGCTCGTGGACAATTTTCTCCTCGCACCGAATTGGTTAGATTGGAAGAACAGGCACCTGTACGTGTTCTCGAAAAGTTTGGAGCAATCCAAATACCAGCAACTGATGAAACTGTACGATGGTCTGGACATTGCAACGTTTGCCTCGGAAATAAAACCACTCGACGATTGTCGTGAAAATTCAGTCGTTGTGTTCGACGACGCCATCCTGGAAAATCAAAATGAAATTCGCAACTTTTTCACGCAAGGTCGTCACAAAGGAATGGATTGCTTCTACCTAGCTCAAACGTTTTCCAAAATTCCAAAACAGTTAGTACGCGACAACGCTAATTTCATATGTTTGTTTCGTCAAGATCACACCAACCTCAAGCACGCGTACGATGACTACGTAGGCGGAGACATGAACTACAATCAATTTTCGGAACGCTGCTGCTCTACTTGCTGGAACGGTGACGATTTCGGATTCGCGACGATCGACATGACGAGGAAACCCAACGACGGAAAATACAGAAACAAAATCAACGACTTTCTAAACGTTGCAACGTTGTGAGAAACGACGTGTATAAATAACGTCATGACGAAACGAAAAATCGAAGACGAAAATCTCAAGCTTCGCGATTACCTCGCGAAACGCTTCAAAGGTTGGAAATCCGAGAATCGCGGATTCTACGAAGAGAAGAAACGTCAGGATCAACCTGTGATCGATGCCATCAGCAGTCTAGGTAAAGAAATTAAAAGTGTCACGGAACAAAATAAAAATTTGATTAATGAACTCGTACCGCTCGCAGCTAAAAGTTACGCCGTACCCACGCCCATTTCGAGCATTCCTTCGACGCCGTTCGAACTGAAGGATGCACCGGCACGACGTCGAGCCATAGGCAGCACGTCGTCGTCTTCGGATAAAATCGAGTTGGGACCTTTGGCACGAGACTACCTGAGCACGGGGAAATTCGACAAGGATGAAGTGTTCGGATTGTATCCCAGCATGGAAACCAGCGAAGGCGGCGGTGTGGTGTGGAAGATTGGGAAATCGAAGGTGACCTTCGAAGGCAACGACATTAAAGTCAATTTAGGCGACAAGGATAGTTGGAACAGGTATCAGGGTACGGTGGGACTGTGGGAACTCGTCGCCAAAAAGCAGCCGAAAGATTACACCGACGAAGATTACCAGAGTTACAAGGAAATTCTGATCATGACGGATGCCTTGTACCAGAACAACGACGCCTCGCAGAATAGGGTGAAATCGAGCAGCGGCGAGAAGTACAGGAATCTCATCAAACCGATTTGGAACCAGGTCAAAACAGGCAGCGGCGTCAAACGCTACAACACGCTACCCAAAGAATTCGTTTGGGTGGACGACGTTAGGAAACTCGTGGACCGATTGTTGGTGATAGCCGGCGAAGAGAATGCAGGCAACCGTAATTTCTACAACGAGAAGGTTGGCATCGTGGACATGATCAGCACGAAACTTTCCAACTTCATCGTGAACGACGACAAGGGCATAGGTTACCTGATCAAAATCATCAACACGCTGCCTCCGAAATTTTGGAACGTGGCCGAAGGAAAGGGACTCGTGAACGACATCATCAACAAGTTACCTTTCGAGATGCATCTACCTGGCTACCAGTACTGCGGACCGGGTACCAAACTCGAGAAAAGATTGGAGAGAGGAGACAAGGGTGTGAATCCGTTGGATGCCGCATGCAAAGATCACGACATCGCCTACAACACCACGCAGACGGATCTGAATGCACGTCACGAAGCAGACAGAAAGTTAGAGCACGCAGCTTTCGAAAGGTTCGTGAGCAGAGACGCATCGCTGGGTGAACGGGTCGCCGCACTAGGCACCACCATCGCCATGAACACGAAACAAAAATTGGGGTGGGGTATATAAATAACATACAGTAAAAAAAACAACATGGCTTGCATAACTGATTTGCCGCACGAACTACTATCTAAAATATTCAAGAAAGTAGTAAACGGAGATGTTAATAAACTTGTAATCATAGCAAGAACGACGCCGGAATTTCGCATCCCTTGTGAAATGGTTCTCAAGGACCTTCTTCGGGAGATCAGCGGCCTGAGGTGCGGTGATCTCAACATTCTGCTTTCGGCTGCAGGGGAGAAATTGAACGAGAGGTCGGACGAACTAAACGAGGCGATGCAGGGAAGAAGACGGTATACTGATGATTGGTACAAGTCTATGCAGGAGAAGGAAGATATCACTACGCACATCCTCGCGTTTTCCGAAGCACGAACTTTCTTCCTCTGTTAAAAAAATAATAATATATATACGATACAAATCGCAAAAAAAAAACTTGATATATAAATAACACACATCGTGAAAAAAATAATCTTCGGTATATATAAATAACACACATCGTGAAAAACAATTAAATTTCTCTCTAACACTTTGAAATTTTTTTTGATATGACGACCGAAAAAATAAGTGATCTCCAAGCATTAAAACAAATGCTAAATTTGTCAGTCGAGTATGTAAAAATTCAGGAATTGGAAGTCGACAAACCTTACACGATAACTTCCGGTTCAATCGTTTCTACCCAGTATGGTCCCAAGGTACGCCTGTTGCTCAACGCACAATACAGTCTATTTTTACCAGATCGATACGCTAACATGTTATCCGACGAGAAGCTATCTATTTTAATCGAGAACAAAACTCGAATCGTGTACAAGGGGACAAAGGAACTTCTTGGCAAGAAAACGAAGCACGTAATAGAATTTGTGTAACGACTGCGAGGCCTTGAAAATATATAAATAACATACCGTAAAAAACTACACAAGAAAAAATCTCAGAATATATATATAAATAACATACCGTGAAAATAACACATAGAGCATCAACATGAAGCCCAAGGGTGTCGTGTACCAGATACCATACTCCAATCTAAAAAATCTAGGTACCCTCGATGGGTTACTCACCAAGAAACAACGCGAGAAGAAACGTTCTTGCTTGTCGAAAGGACACGGAATGAAATTACTACTCAGCACACCTCAATTGAAAAGATTGCAACGTTCGCGGAAACAGCAAAAGATCGGAGGTTTCATATTCAGCATCCCGGCCATCCTGGCAGCATTGGGGGCCGTTGGAAGTTTGGCCGGCGGAAGTGCCGCCATCGCGAAAACCGTCATCGACTCGAAGAAGAACAAGGCCGAGTTGGAAGAACAGAAACGTCACAACCTGGCCATGGAGAAGAAGGGGAAGGGCGTGATGAAGAAGTTTAAAAAAAAGAAACAAAAGCACTCACCAACCGAGACATTGAATCTCTGATCGAACCGTTACAAATCAAACACTTCAGAGGAGTTTTCATGTCCGACTCGTTACCTTCAACCGTCAAAAGAAGAGAATGCGGAGTAGTCAACTTGGACGGTCAAGAAAATCCAGGCACGCATTGGATATGTTACCACAAAAATGATGATAAAGCATTCGTTTTCGATTCTTTCGGAGGTGTTCCACCTGCAAATTTAATTCATTATCTGAAAACGAACAAAACCTCTATATACTACAACGACGAACGCATTCAAGATTTCGGAGACGTGAACTGCGGTCATCTCTGCCTCTCCGTGCTCGCGTTTCTCTCTAAAATAAATAACCCTACGATCGAGGATTTCCAGAAAGCATTGTGGAACCTCAAACAGCATCACTAGGATGGGCGTGTTCCATCTCACGAGCGAATCTTCGATCTTGAAACTCACGCTGCACGACGACATCGTCTATCCTAAATCCGTGGCTCTGCGTGCATTCTACAGCATGTACCTCATACCCAATGTTACGCAGCACAACAACAAAATTAGCGTCGGAAGCGAACACATCGTCGTCACGCCAGGACAATACAATCTTTCCACTTTGCAAGCTCAATTACCCAAAGGCACATACCTTTCTCAAAATTCGGTCACGCACAGAGTGGAAATCCTGTCGGCGACGGAGACCGTGGACCTGGGCACCATGGGAGAACTTTTAGGTTTCGAGAACGACACCAAACTCGAAGCTGGTATCAAGCACGTGGCAACCAACATTCCTAAATTTTTGGCCATAGAGACTTTGAGCGTACACTGTAACGTCGCCGAAGGTATGATCACGAAATCCTCGGACGGATTATTAGGAAGTCACAAGCAGACGGGAATCATAGCCACTTTCAAACCAAGTTCCGAGTTCATGGAACCGATCATCTACACGCCCTCTTCGCCGATCTATTTTCCAGTATGTCGCAA
Organism: Lepisma saccharinum; assembly: GCF_977018435.1. NCBI lineage: Eukaryota > Metazoa > Arthropoda > Insecta > Zygentoma > Lepismatidae > Lepisma > Lepisma saccharinum. The sequence goes on along the minus strand of NC_139243.1, from coordinate 60,039,527 downwards.
CCGCATAGACGACATAGAGTTGGTAGTGACGAACGAGAAAGGAGACGTGGTGGATTTCGCAGGTGCCACTACGACGGCCATCGTGGAGATCAACGTATAATAAATAACATACATAGTGAGAATGGAGCAAATCGAAAGTTACGAATTGCAATCTTTCCCTCCCAACCGTCGCACGTTCGCCAATCTCAACGAGGCGAACAGGGAGATCGAATACGATGTGGACGTAGGCGATGGGTTCGTTCATCCTCACAGAGCGGACCTCTACCTTCAATTCGACGTGGTAAAGAAGGAAAGCGGAGACGCGTTTCCTGCAGCAACAAACTTGATACTCGTAGACAACTTCGTGCCTCACCTGTTCTCGCAGGTGGAGGTGAGGAAACACAACACCGTCATCGACAGAATAGACTATCCAGGCATCACGTCGACGGCAGTGGGAACGTTGAAATTATCCAAAACGGACGCAGCGTACTACCAGGCCGGGGGATTCGAAGCCGGGACCAAAATATCGACGAGAAGTCACACGGTGCTCTTTCCCATGCGTCTGCTGCCAGGTTTCTTCTCGGACTACAAGGAGATCATGTGGAAGGGAGGACTGAGGGTCACGTTTCGAAGAGCGGCCAACGACAACGACGCACTGATGCGATACGCTACTTTGGGTCCGGACGGCACCACGCCGATAGCCAACACTTTACCCGAAGCAGCCAAGTGCGTCATCCGGAGCATGGAATTGAGAATGCCGGTGGTGGAATACGAAACGAACTACGCCCTCAAGTACAAAGCGGAGATCTTGAAAAGTCCGCAGGTGTCGATTCACTTTCACGGTTACCAGTGCGTGCAGAAGATGGCGTCGGGAAGTCACATGGAATTCGACGTGACGACGCAGTTCAACAACATACAGTTCGACATGCCAGATTTCGTCGTAGTGCTCTTTCAGACCGGGAGGGACAAGAATCAGGAAAAAGATTCCAGCAAGTTCGACGACTGCAAGATCAAGAACGTTTATCTGAAGAACGGTAGGAACGAAGTGTTCCCGCGCGAGAATTACAACCTCGACGTGACCAAAAACGATTACCTCAAACTTTACGAAGCGTTCTCGGCTTACAAACGCGTGACCGAGGGAAGCGTGGACATGTACTACACGCCCAGCGAGTTCAAAGCACGGAGACCCATGACCGTCATCAACACATCTAAGAGGAAGAAGGTTGTGGTCAACGATCGAACCAACATCAAGGTCGTCTGCGAGTTCCACGATGCCTTGCCCGAGGATACCCTATGCAGTGTCATCCTGATTGCAGAGAAGTCCTTCGCCTACGACGTGAAGAACGAGAGGGTCACAGAGCAGTTTTAACAAGTTATTTAACATCTATTTTCTTGCACAATAAGAAATTTTCTGCACTAGCACAATCAGTTACAATGGCACAATACGAATTTCACTAGTTCAGATCACTTACAAATATTAATTTCATTAGTTATCAGTCACAATATCTTTTTTCATTACTATAGCACGAGACAATCAGAAAATTTGCCCAAAAAAAAATTGTTGTTGTTTTTACACGTGAAAATTAACAATAAAATTTTTTTTTATCGTTTCAGATGCTGTCGAAACATCAAAAACATATACACACACACTAAAAAATAAGCATGCAACTTTATTTGTAACACACACATACATTCTCCATCTTCATCAAGAAAATATTATAATAAACATAATTATTTTTATCTATATCTCACAATAAAACTCTATATCAAATAACACTAGAGTCGTTAGTACACGTTGCATGCATTACGGAGGTCCTCTGTAGGGTTTCATGGAAGTTTGGGGGGAAAAAAAACACGTGAAACTCTACAGAGGTGCGGTAATCTATAACCGCAGCCATTAGAAAACTTTCACATTTTTGGTTGGGCACCACGCACCCTGGCGAGGTTATAGGGGCCAGGCATCCTAAAAACAACAATTATTATTTTGTTTGTTTGTTTGTGTTACAATGTTCCCCCGAGAGAGGTTTACAAAGGTCACGATATACGGAGTTGGAAAATTACGATATGGCGCATTCGCTCATTACTGTTGCCAGCCATAAATCTCTCTCTCTCTCTTCATCTTACAGCAAAGTTGGCATCTCTATTTTTTTTAGTTGTAAGTAAATTGCCAACACACACTAGTTAATAATGCTACATATTATACGCGCACACGCACACACATACTATATTACCATCCACCCATCTCTCTCTCTTTTACGGCAGTACATATTTGTTGTCGGCTCTCCTTGTTTAGTGTGTGTAGGTTGGCAAAAATTGCTTTATGCGCTGTAAGGCAAGCCTCAAGCAAAATTGTCAGCTCCTTGCTTTAGGCTAGGTTAGACCAAAAAAACCTTGGTGATTTTTTTTTCGAGTGAGGAGTTGGCAATGCTGATCTCCACTTGAGGGCGGTCAACCGGGTTGATTGCACAAGCAAAGTTGCCAGCTCCTTGCTTTAGGTTAGGTTAGAGCAAAAAAAAACCTTGGTGATTTTTTTTCGAGTGAGGAGTTGGCAACGCTGATCTCCACTTGAGGGCGGTCAACCGGGTTGATTGCACAAGCAAAGTTGCCAGCTCCTTGCTTTAGGCTAGGTTAGAGCAAAAAAGGCTGTGGGTAAGCTGTCGGTTGTTTAACTCTTCCCTCTCTCTTTTTTTTTCTTGTAAAAGGCTATGGCAAAAGTACCAGTGGGTTGGCAACCTTGCTTTATGCACTGTAAGGCAAGCCTCAAGCAAGGTTGCCAGCTCCTTGCTTTAGGTTACGTTAGACCAAGAAAAAAAACCTTGGTGATTTTTTCGAGTGAGGAGTTGGCAACACTGCGAGAGAAAAAGGTTGCCAGCTCCTTGTTTTAGGTTAGGTTGCCCCAAAAACCTTGCTGATTTTTTCGAGTAAGAAGCTGGCAACACTGCACCATCAAATAGAGCTCATGCCTTACGAGAGAAATCCATTAAGGCAAGCTCACCACTTCAGCTCACCACTTGATGGCGCAGAACCGGGCTGATTGCACTACTGATGAGTGCACCTTATCGTAATTTTCCAAGTCCGGGACCAAATGTTTATATATTGTGATCTTCGTAAACCTCTCTCTCGGGGGAACGATGTACCACACACACACACACATACACACACACACACACACACGCGCGCGCGCGCGCGCGCGCGCGTATGCCTTTTATTATTTCCGTATTGTAACACAAACAAACAAACAAAATAATAATTGTTGTTTTTTAGGATACCTGGCCCCTATAACCTCGCCAGGGTGCGTGGTGCCCAACCAAAAAGTAAAAAAGGTTCTAATGGCTGCGGTTATAGATTACCGCACCTCTGTAGAGTTTCACGTGTTTTTTTTTTCCCCCAAACTTCCATGAAACCCTACAGAGGACCTCCGTAATGCATGCAACGTGTACTAACGACTCTAGTGTTATTTTGATGTTGTAATATTTTTGGATATAGAGTTTTATTGTGAGATATAGATAAAAATAATTATGTTTATTATAATATTTTTTGATGAAGATGGAGAATGTATGTGTGTGTGTTACAAATAAAGTTGCATGCTTTTTTCTAGTGTGTGTGTATGTGTTTTTGATGTTTCGACAGCATCTGAAACGATAAAAAAAGAAATTTTATTGTTAATTTTCTTGTGTAAAAACAACAACAAATTTTTGTGCAAATTTTCTGATTTGTCTCGTGCTATAGTGCAAAAAAGATATTGTAACTGATAACTAATGAAATTGACATTTGTAACTGATCTGAACTAGTGAAATTCGTATTGTGCTATTGTAACTGATTGTGCTAGTGCAGAAAATTTCTTATTTGTGCAAGAAAAGATGTTAAAAACTTGTTAAAACTGCTCTGTGACCCTCTCGTTCTTCAGGTCGTAGGCGAAGGACTTCTCTGCAATCAGGATGACACTGCATAGGGTATCCTCGGGCAAGGCATCGTGGAACTCGCAGACGACCTTGATGTTGGTTCGATCGTTGACCACAACCTTCTTCCTCTTAGATGTGTTGATGACGGTCATGGGTCTCCGTGCTTTGAACTCGCTGGGCGTGTAGTACATGTCCACGCTCCCCTCGGTCACGCGTTTGTAAGCCGAAAACGCTTCGTAAAGTTTGAGGTAATCGTTTTTGGTCACGTCGAGGTTGTAATTCTCGCGCGGGAACACTTCGTTGCGTCCATTCTTCAGATAAACGTTCTTGATCTTGCAGTCGTCGAACTTGCTGGAATCTTTTTCCTGATTCTTGTCCCTCCCGGTCTGAAAAAGCACTACGACGAAATCTGGCATGTCAAACTGTATGTTGTTGAACTGCGTCGTCACGTCGAATTCCATGTGACTTCCCGACGCCATCTTCTGCACGCACTGGTAACCGTGAAAGTGAATCGGTACCTGCGGACTTTTCAAGATCTCCGCTTTGTACTTGAGGGCGTAGTTCGTTTCGTATTCCACCACCGGCATTCTCAATTCCATGCTTTGGATGATGCATTTCGCTGCTTCGGGTAGATTGTTGGCTATCGGCGTGGTGCCGTCCGGACCCAAAGTAGCGTATCGCATCAGTGCGTCGTTGTCGTTGGCTGCTCTTCGAAACGTGACCCTCAGTCCTCCCTTCCACATGATCTCCTTGTAGTCCGAGAAGAATCCTGGAAGCAGACGCATGGGAAAGAGCACCGTGTGACTTCTCGTCGATATTTTGGTCCCGGCTTCGAATCCTCCCGCCTGATAGTACGCTGCGTCTGTTTTGGATAATTTCAACGTTCCCACTGCCGTCGACGTGATACCTGGATAGTCTATTCTGTCGATGACGGTGTTGTGTTTCCTCACCTCCACCTGCGAGAACAGGTGAGGCACGAAGTTGTCCACGAGTATCAAGTTTGCTGCTGCGGGAAACGCGTCTCCGTTTTCCTTCTTCACCACGTCGAATTGAAGGTAGAGGTCCGCTCTGTGAGGATGAATGAACCCGTCGCCTACGTCCACGTCGTATTCGATCTCCCTGTTCGCTTCGTTCAGATTGGCGAACGTGCGACGTTTGGGAGGGAAAGATTGCAATTCGTAACTTTCGATTTGCTCCATTTTCACTATGTATGGTTATTTATTATATGTTGATCTCCACGATGGCAGTAGTTGTTGCACCTGCGAAATCCACCACGTCTCCTTTCTCGTTCGTCACCACCAACTCTATGTCGTCTATGCGGTTGCGACATACTGGAAAATAGATCGGCGAAGAGGGCGTGTAGATGATCGGTTCCATGAATTCGGAACTTGGTTTGAAAGTGGCTATAATTCCCGTCTGCTTGTGACTTCCTAATCCGTCCGAGGATTTCGTGATCATTCCTTCCGCCACGTTACAGTGTACGTTCAGAGTCTCTATGGCCAAAAATTTAGGAATGTTTGTTGCCGTGTGCTTGATGCCAGCTTCGAGTTTTGTGTTGTTCTCAAAACCTAAAAGTTCTCCTATGGTGCCCAGGTCCACGGTCTCCGTCGCCGACAGGATTTCCACTCTGTGCGTGACCGAATTTTGAGAAAGGTATGTGCCTTTGGGTAATTGAGCTTGCAAAGTGGAAAGATTGTATTGTCCTGGCGTGACGACGATATGTTCGCTTCCGACGCTAATTTTGTTGTTGTGATGCGTAACATTAGGTATGAGGTACATGCTGTAGAATGCACGCAGAGCCACGGATTTAGGATAGACGATGTCGTCGTGCAGCGTGAGTTTCAAGATTGAAGATTCGCTCGTGAGATGGAACACGCCCATCCTAGTGATGCTGTTTGAGGTTCCACAATGCTTTCTGGAAATCCTCGATCGTAGGGTTATTTATTTTAGAGAGAAACGCGAGCACGGAGAGGCAGAGATGACCGCAGTTCACGTCTCCGAAATTTTGAATGCGTTCGTCGTTGTAGTATATAGAGGTTTTGCTTGTTTTCAGATAATGAATTAAATTTGTAGGTGGAACACCTCCGAAAGAATCGAAAACGAATGCTTTATCATCATTTTTGTGGTAACATATCCAATGCGTGCCTGGATTTTCTTGACCGTCCAAGTTGACTACTCCGCATTCTCTTCTTTTAACGCTTGAAGGTAACGAGTCGGACATGAAAACTCCTCTGAAGTGTTTGATTTGTAACGGTTCGATCAGAGATTCAATGTCTCGGTTGGTGAGTGCTTCTGTTTCTTTTTTTTAAACTTCTTCATCACGCCCTTCCCCTTCTTCTCCATGGCCAGGTTGTGACGTTTCTGTTCTTCCAACTCGGCCTTGTTCTTCTTCGAGTCGATGACGGTTTTCGCGATGGCGGCACTTCCACCGGCCAAACTTCCCACGGCCCCCAATGCTGCCAGGATGGCGGGGATGCTGAATATGAAACCTCCGATCTTTTGCTGTTTCCGCGAACGCTGCAATCTTTTCAATTGAGGTGTGCTGAGCAGTAATTTCATTCCGTGTCCTTTCGACAAGCAAGAACGTTTCTTCTCGCGTTGTTTCTTGGTAAGTAACCCATCGAGGGCACCTAGATTTTTTAGATTGGAGTATGGTATCTGGTACACGAAACCCTTGGGCTTCATGTTGATGCTCTATGTGTTATTTTCACGGTATGTTATTTATATATATATTCTGAGATTTTTTCTTGTGTAGTTTTTTTACGGTATGTTATTTATATATTTTCAAGGCCTCGCAGTCGTTACACAAATTCTATTACGTGCTTCGTTTTCTTGCCAAGAAGTTCCTTTGTCCTCTTGTACACGATTCGAGTTTTGTTCTCGATTAAAATAGATAGCTTCTCGTCGGATAACATGTTAGCGTATCGATCTGGTAAAAATAGACTGTATTGTGCGTTGAGCAACAGGCATACCTTGGGACCATACTGGGTAGAAACGATTGAACCGGAAGTTATCGTGTAAGGTTTGTCGACTTCCAATTCCTGAATTTTTACATACTCGACTGACAAATTTAGCATTTGTTTTAATGCTTGGAGATCACTCATTTTTTCAGTCGTCATATCAAAGAAAAATTTCAGAGTGTTAGAGAAAAATTTATTTTTTTCACGATGTGTGTTATTTATATATACTTTTTTTCATGAGATTTTTGTATCGAAGATTTTTGTGTGTGTGTTAGAGGAAGAAAGTCCGTGCTTCCGAAAACGCAATGATGAGCGTAATGATATCTTCCGTCTCCTGCTTAGACTTACACCAATCTACTGTGTACCGTCTTCTTCCCTGCCTTGCCTCGTGCAATTCATCTAACCTATCGTTTAATTTTTCCCCTGCGGCCAAAAGCAGAATGTTGAGATCACCGCACCTCAGGCCGCTGATCTCCCGAAGATGGTCCTTGAGAACTATTTCGCATCCCATGTGAAATGCCGGCGTCGTTTTAGCTATGATCACAAGTTTATTAACATCTCCGTTAACTACCTTTTTGAATATTTTAGATAGTAGTTCGTGCGGCAAATCAGTTATGCAAGCCATGTTGTTTTTTTTACTGTATGTTATTTATATACCCCACCCCAATTTTTGTTTCGTGTTCATGGCGATGGTGGTACCCAGTGCGGCGACCCGTTCACCCAGCGATGCGTCTCTGCTCACGAACCTTTCGAAAGCTGCGTGCTCTAACTTTCTGTCTGCTTCGTGACGTGCATCCAGATCCGTCTGCGTGGTGTTGTAGGCGATGTCGTGATCTTTGCATGCGGCGTCCAACGGATTCACACCCTTGTCTCCTCTCTCCAATCTTTTCTCGAGTTTGGTACCCGGTCCGCAGTACTGGTAGCCAGGTAGATGCATCTCGAAAGGTAACTTGTTGATGATGTCGTTCACAAGTCCCTTTCCTTCGGCCACGTTCCAAAATTTCGGAGGCAGCGTGTTGATGATTTTGATCAGGTAACCTATGCCCTTGTCGTCGTTAACGATGAAGTTGGAAAGTTTCGTGCTGATCATGTCCACGATGCCAACCTTCTCGTTGTAGAAATTACGATTGCCTGCATTCTCTTCGCCGGCTATCACCAACAATCGGTCCACGAGCTTCCTAACGTCGTCCACCCAAACGAATTCTTTGGGTAACGTGTTGTAGCGTTTGACGCCGCTGCCTGTTTTGACCTGGTTCCAAATCGGTTTGATGAGATTCCTGTACTTCTCGCCGCTGCTCGATTTCACCCTATTCTGCGAGGCGTCGTTGTTCTGGTACAAGGCATCCGTCATGATCAGAATTTCCTTGTAACTTTGGTAATCTTCGTCGGTGTAATCTTTCGGCTGCTTTTTGGCAACGAGTTCCCACAGTCCCACCGTACCCGGATACCTGTTCCAACTATCCTTGTCGCCTAAATTGACTTTAATGTCGTTGCCTTCGAAGGTCACCTTCGATTTCCCAATCTTCCACACCACACCGCTGCCTTCGCTGGTTTCCATGCTGGGATACAATCCGAACACTTCATCCTTGTCGAACTTCCCCGTGCTCAGGTAGTCTCGTGCCAAAGGCCCCAACTCGATTTTATCCGAAGACGAGGTGCTACCAATAGCTCGACGTCGTGCCGGTGCATCCTTCAGTTCGAACGGCGTCGAAGGAATGCTCGAAATGGGCGTGGGTACAGCGTAACTTTTAGCTGCGAGTGGTACGAGTTCGTTGATCAAATTTTTATTTTGTTCCGTGACACTTTTAATTTCTTTACCTAGACCGCTGATGGCATCAATCACAGGTTGATCCTGACGTTTCTTCTCTTCGTAGAATCCGCGATTCTCGGATTTCCAACCTTTGAAGCGTTTCGCGAGGTAATCGCGAAGCTTGAGATTTTCGTCTTCAATTTTTCGTTTCGTCATGACGTTATTTATATACGTCGTTTCTCACAACGTTGCAACGTTTAGAAAGTCGTTGATTTTGTTTCTGTATTTTCCGTCGTTGGGTTTCCTCGTCATGTCGATCGTCACGAATCCGAAATCGTCACCGTTCCAGCAAGAAGAGCAGCCTTCCGAAAATTGATTGTAGTTCATGTCTCCGCCTACGTAGTCATCGTACGCGTGCTTGAGGTTGGTGTGATCTTGACGAAACAAACATATGAAATTAGCGTTGTCGCGTACTAACTGTTTTGGAATTTTGGAAAACGTTTGAGCTAGGTAGAAGCAATCCATTCCTTTGTGACGACCTTGCGTGAAAAAGTTGCGAGTTTCATTTTGATTTTCCAGGATGGCATCGTCGAACACAACGACTGAATTTTCACAACAATCGTCGAGTGGTTTTATTTCCGAGGCGAACGTTGCAATATCCAGACCATCGTACAGTTTCATCAGTTGCTGGTATTTGGATTGCTCCAAACTTTTCGAGAACACGTACAGGTGCCTGTTCTTCCAATCTAACCAATTCGGTGCGAGGAGAAAATTGTCCACGAGCAGTGTCGTTTTCCCACACCCCGAAGGACCTACGATCAGACAGCGGATGCTGTCGGGAAGCAATTCGCCGTTCTTTTTTTTTTCTCGTTTGACTTTCCGAATTAGGTAAACGTTTCACAACATTCCACGTACTCATAGAATCACTTCGTTTGAATCGATCCAACTTGTTTCCGGAAGTCCCAGAAATTTCACCAAAAGTTTGTTGCCTCTCTTGCGCAAAACTTTTTCGATAAGGTACGTGTCGGGGTGTTTCGTTTTAGAGAGTTCCTCTTCGTAGAAGCGCCCCAATAAAATTTCACCGCCACTGTCTTTTATTATATACGTGTGACGGTTCCCGGGTAGAACTCGAACCACGGTAAAAAGTTCAGTACTCCAGTTTCGTGTAAAACCCCTGTCGAACGTTCGCTTCAATTTACTAACCCTCACTTGTTCTCCAATTTTGTATTTAGCTTTTTTTGTCGTGGGCGTGTACTTTGGACAGTAAACGCTAGAAATTAAACGTTGCTCGTCAAACTTGGTAACGTCAGCTGGCTTCATGCCTATCGTTCCGTGCCGTGTGTGATTATAGTCGTTAACAAGTTCCGGAAGAATAGTGACCCACTTGTAGCTTCCCTGAAGCGTGAAGCGTGACCACATGCGCGATTTCAGAGTGCGATTGAATCTTTCCACGATGCTGGCCTTGACGTCACTGAAGGTCGAGTAATGTTGAACGTTGTGTTTCCGAATAAACTTTTGGAATACGGCATTGTAAAATTCCTTCCCTTTGTCCGTGTGCAGAAACCGAGGTCGTCTACCGCCGCTTTCGCAAAAAATTGTCTTGAATGCTTCCGTGACGCACGTCCCCGTTTTCGCCTTCAAAGGTAGAGCCCATGCGAATTTCGAAAATGTGTCTATGACGGTGAGGAGGTACTTGTTGCCCTTGTTCAATTTATGTACGTTTTTTAACTTGCCGCTACTCATCTCCACGAGGTCACTTTCCCAGAGGTCGTCGATTCCCTTGGTTACCACAGCCAAACGTTTGTAGTTGCGGCGTGCAGGTTTATGCAATTCTTGGACGATGGCTTGCCTAGACATTTTTTCTTAGAGATTACGTTTGAAGAGAAGCACCAGCGTGATGGGATTCAAAGAGGGTGGCACTTCGCTCGTGTTTTGAATGATCAGCTTATCGCCGGCACTCACGTCGAAAACGGTGAGATCTTCGTCTTCGTGTATTTCATATATGTTGCGCGTTTCGTTCCAACGTGCCAGAGGAATGTTTCCTGCTTTCTGGACGCCACGATTCGATATCAAAGTCATGGTGGGGACGCTAGCTTTTCTGCCGTGGGACCAGTACGAAAATTCGTTTATCTGAATTGTGCCATTGAGGAGAAACTTGTAGTAGGGATGATAAATATGTAGCATGTACAGTTTGTTACCTTCGACGAATGTGGAGATTCTCTGTTGATTGGGTACACTGTTGATTTCGATGGCTTGCAGAGAATGCAGTTTAGCGAATTTAGTATCGACGCTAACGAGGTTGCTGTGAAGCTGACCCAGTGTGTTTTGTACGGGCAACAAATGTTCGACTATGGTATCTGTTACGGTAGAAAATGACGGTTTGATTTTCACTTCCACGTTCAACTGCTTGTAGCTTTCGTTGAGTTCTTGCAACTTGGCACCGAAAGAGGCCAGCGTCGATTCCTGCGTTGATTCCAGCACTCCAACTTGATCTCTGATGTTGACCACAATGTTCTGAAGGTTCTCGATTTGATTCAATTTCGAGCTCTTCTCGGTAAGATCGTTCACGATGATTCGCATCTCTGTAAACTGCGTGTGAAGGTCGGCGACGCTCTGCGAAGTGGGCAGCGTCGACACCAGGGAAGCAAGTTCGTCTCGAATCTGTTCCACGTTCGCCGTTTCCGTTTCCAGTCGTTTCAGCATACGTGATATGTTCCTTTTCAAAGCGTGTAATTCTTTGGAGGTGGGGAGATTGGCCACCCTACTCTCGAGATCGCTCAACGAACTTTTGATGTCACTCGAATCGGATAGTGCCGTCACCGCCGTTTTCAAATCTTCGCTTGAAGGCACGCTCGTCCGTAACGATTCCAAGTCACCCTGTATGTTGTCCAGTACGTGATGAAAATGAGTAAGATTGGATTTACGTTCAAATTTTCCAAATATTGGATCTTCTGCTGAACCGTGCTTAACGTGTCCTGAATACTCGTCAACACACTTGCTTCAGCGTGAATATTTTTAATTTCTTCGTTGATCAACTCCAGAGACGCCTGAAGCGTAGCGATGGTGGTTTGAATGTGTTCGAAATCTTGATAAGCCTCCAGTTGAATTTTTATGTTCGCGACGCTTTTACCGATGACCTGCAGTTCGTCCGACGATGGTAGGTTCGTCATTGTATCTTCCAAAGTCTGCAACTTGGATTTGATTTCTTCCAACGTGCTGGTGAATTCTTCTTGTAATTTAGAAACAACGACAGTAGTGGTATTTATGCTACGGACAGTGCCGGAAAGGAAGAGTTCCCCTCCAGCAGATTTGCTACACTTAAAACAAGCTCAACATGAGCATATGAGCTTTTTGCTCTAGTGTAAGTACCCTGTCTAATCCAAGATTTTTGTGAAAATGCCCTCAAATATTTTTCGGAAAGGAAGAGCTCTTCCGGAAAGGAAGAGTTTTTTCGGAAGGGAAGAGCTCCCTCTCAGATTAATTTGTCTACACTTACAAAAGGCACTTCTGAGAGACTGTTGTCCAAAAATATGCTCCTCTTGTTGGCCACACTTAAAACTTGCTCAACATGTTCATTTGCTCAAGTGTAGTACCCTGCCTAACCCAAGAGTTTTGTAAAAATGCTCTTCGGAAAGTATCAACCCCCCCCCCTCTCAAGCAGATTTTTGTCTATAAAATTGATATTTTTTTTGGCTATACCTGAAATTAAGCTAAAACCCATACCCACACACACATATTTACTTCAGGTTTAAGTTCAATTGGATACCAGGTTCATCTAATATTAAAACAATGCAATTCTTCTAGAATTGCTCTGTGACCCTTTCATTTCTTACATCATATGTTTACATGTTTCATATTGATTAATGTGTGCAATTTCAGCCGGGAAATTCCCGTGAAAAATATGCCCCCCTCGGAATTTCCTGGCTGATGCAATTTCTGAGTATTGAAGCTTTGCATGCAAACAAAATTGCATCAGCCGGGAAATTCCCGTGAAAAATATGCCCCCCTCGGAATTTCCTGGCTGATGCAATTTCTGAGTATTGAAGCTTTGCATGCAAACAAAATTGCATCAGCCGGGAAATTCCTGTTTTTTTCTTCTCGGCCCGGCTTAGGGTATATAAAGAGATTTTGCATTGCATCAGCCAGTATTGTGAGAGTAGCTGAGGGGAGCAGATGTGTTTTTACAGTGCTTCTCATACTTACAAGCCTGTTTGGTTTAATTTCTTATTGTTCAATTTCAGATATATTGAACAATATTTTGTATAAGAAAATCTGATATTTGTTACATCCAGCTTGTTTTGTTGCAATCTATTCATATTTAGGGTCAAGCTCCCAGCCTGTTATACAAAAAATCAATACATAACAAGGCTATTCTAGATACGCACGTCTGTACAGGTATTTGCGGACGGTCAGTGTGAATGAATATTTCCACTTGTGGGCTTTTGGCTTTACAACCTGTCATAAGATAGGCATAAAGATTAGATTTAAAACCCAGGAAATTTTATATAAATACCAAAGCCAAAAATATTAAGTGTATACACACATACATACATACACACACACAAAGCACAGTGCTGAACCCAACTGATATTTTTTATTCAGTATAAAGTTTTGAATTGAAACCCAGGAAATTGTATATAATAAACAACAACAAAAATGCCGAATCAAAAATATTGCAATCAGTGCAATAAAAATATATTTAGCTCTAATTGGGCCAGACACCAAAAGATTTGTAACCCAGACAAATACAGAACTCCCACAATAATTTGCCCCAAATGCCATAGAAAATACAGCATGAAATACTTCACATATACACATAAAGATACTTGCTCTGCACAGTCATCAATATTGCCCTCACAACCATCTACATCTGGTCTGAAAAGAAAGCACGAAGCACCTGTTAATGCCAGAGCAGCAAAGCAGCCACGACATGAACCTATCCGTAGCAGTTTTAATGGCCAACTTAGGGATCACCGGTTTGTGTCAGAGCCAAGATGTGGCATTGAGAATTTCTTGAACAGTATAAATTCTGATCTGCAGGCAATTCTAAATGCACAAAATGGTTCTTATAAGCTCTCCCTCAAATTGTTTGTACAATATAAGAAGCCAAATGGCGCAAAATTTACACAGCCCCACATAACAGAAACTGTACCGGTTTATTCAAATGCAAATTCAGACACAATAATAAGCAGCTTGATAAATCAATTGAATATTAAACACTCTGAATTTGCAGCAAAAGAGTCAGGATGGAGCCTATGCGGTTCATCACACAAGTTATATGTTAATATTTCTGAATTCAGCCCATTACAAGGTTCCACTTATCTGCAATTACCTGCCAATATCAAAAACAAAAGAGCCGTGGTTAATATAAAAAATGCCGACCAGAAATGCTTTTTGTGGTGTATATTAGCTGCTTTGTTTCCAGCTTCAAGAAATCCTGAGAGAATAACTTATTACAAACAGCATGAACATCTTTTTGACGATGCAATGGAGGGTTTGGAATATCCAATGTCTGTTCAGAATATTGATAAATTTGAAAAAAGGGCCAGGCACATCAATGGCAAACAATTATCTATTAATGTATTTATTTGTTCCACTGGTAATTGCCCGATAGCACCTCTCAGAATCAGTACACTTGATGATGAATCTGCAATTCCGATTGATCTGCTCCTAATTGAAGGGGATGGCACATACCATTACACTCTGATACATAATCTTGAAGCTTTAGTGAGAACACAACTAGACAAAACTCATAGAATATTCAAGTTGTGCAGAAGATGTTTGACTGTATTTGATGGTCAAAAAATGGTAAATAGGGTTCCTGAAAAAAATGCAGAAATTGCTAAAAACAAGTTAATTGAGCATCTGAAATACTGTGGCAATCATAAACCTGTTCATATGGTGATGCCCAATCCAAGTGAAAATTGCAAATTCAAAAAGTTTGAAGCCTTGTTGGAACACCCAGTATTTATTGTCTATGATTTTGAATCGAACCTCAAACGTCTTGCATTCTGCAATCCAGATCCTGAAGATTCTTCAATTACACCATACCAGTTACATGAACCTTCCAGCTTTTATTATATGGTTGTACAGGGTGGTGTGGTTAGTAAAGAATATTTATACATGGGACCAAATGCCGTCAAAGAATTTGCACATAGAATAGAAAATGTGTGCCGTGACATAGCATCTAACATCTTATTAAAATCAAAGCCCATGTTGCCTTTAACAGAGGAACAGATTGAAGATTTCAACAATGCAGAAAAATGCCCGGTATGTGATTGTGAATTTTCAGATACAAATATCAAGGTGAAACACCATTCTCATACAGATGGTAAATTCTTAATGGCCCTGTGTAATAGCTGTAATATTAAGATCAAGAGACCAAGATTTATCCCCATATTTTGCCATGGAGCATCCAATTATGATTTCCATCATCTGATCAGGTACGAGGGGTTTGACAAGCAGAATTTAAATATTTTAGCTGAAAATGATGAGAAATATATATCTATTAGCAAGATAATTAAAGTTGATGGTGTTCCTATTCACATAAGATTTCTTGATTCTTACAGATTTTTATCTGCTAGCCTGCCTACACTGGCCACTCAATTACCTGATGATCAATTCAAAATCACACGTGCTTCGTTTCCAAATCAGGACCTGAAATTAATTAGGCGGAAGGGTGTATATCCATATGACTATGTTACAGATTTTTCTAAATTTGATGAGTGTTCCCTGCCACCACAAGAAGAGTTTTACAGCAAAATCAGAGGATCTGGAATCACTGATGAAGATTATCACCATGCTCAATTGGTGTGGAACGATTCAAAATGCAAGACATTTCGTGATTATCACAAGGCTTATTTAAAACTTGATGTGACCCTCATAGCTGATATAATACAGGCATTCAGAAAATCTTCCATACAAAATTATAAACTGGACCCAGTGTATTTTTTCAGTGCCCCGGGCCTAGCATGGGCCGCAATGTTTTTGAACACCAACATGCAATTGGATCTGATCCACGATCAAGATACGTATCTGTTTATGGAGAAAGGTATAAGAGGGGGGATGGTGCAATGTTCTCAGAGATATGCCAGAGCAAATAACAAATATATGCCTGATTATGATCCAGCACGGCCATCAAATTATATACTGTACGTAGATGCAAACAGCCTCTATGGTTATGCCATGATGGATAAACTGCCATATGCAGGGCTTGAATGGGTTGAAAATTTCAATATTGAGGATCTTAAGAATTTTGATGACAGTCACTATGGCCTCATCTTAGAGGTTGATCTGACAATTCCAGATCATTTGCACAAAAAATTTTCTGATCTGCCCCCAATTCCCGAGGTTCAGTGCTCACCTGGCTCTAAACAGAAGAAGCTCATGATGACTCTGGAGCCAAAACAAGGCTATGTCATATATTACAAAAATCTCCAGTTCCTGATGAGTCATGGTGTTCAAGTGACCAAACTTGGCAAAGTTTTGAGGTTCAGGCACTCAAGATGGTTGAAACCATATATTGATACAAACACAGAGCTTCGAACATCTGCAATAAGCCAATTTGATAAGACCTTGTTTAAATTGATGGTGAATTCAGTGTATGGCAAAACTATTGAAAATGTCAGAAAACATACCAATGTTAAAATAATTACTGACCCCAGCCTGAGCAAAAAATTGGTTGCAAAACCCAACTTCAATTACAGAAGAATTTATGATGAGCACATGGCACTTTTCAACATGAAGAAAACAAAGATTAAGTTTGATAAACCTATTTATGTAGGGGCTGTGATATTGGAAAGGTCCAAATTACATATGTTAACATTGTATTATGATGTGTTGAAACCTTTTTATGGTGATCGTGTAAAACTGATGTACATGGACACGGATAGTTTTATTCTTGATATTCAAACAGAAGATATTTATCAAGATATTGCACAGTCTGAATTGTTTAAATATTTTGATACCAGTGAATTGCCTGGCCATATGAATATTCAACCCCACAACAAAAAGGTGCCTGGCAAGTTAAAAGATGAGACGCTTGGTGATGTTATTGTGAAATTTGCTGGGTTAAGTGCCAAGATGTACACTTTTAAAACATGTAGTGCTGTTGTCAAAAAAGCCAAGGGCATTGGCAGAGTGACTGTTGACAAAGAGCTTAAATTTGAAGATTATGAAAATTGCCTCAAATCCCAGAGTTCAATCAAAACATCAGAATGCAGAATTCAGAGTGTGGATCACTTGTTGACTTCAAATATTGTAAGAAAAGTGGCTCTGGACCCACATGATGACAAGAGATGCATTTTATCATGTGGCATACATACTTTACCTTGGGGGCATTGTGATTTGAAAAATGGGAATCAATGCCCAAACACAGAGCATGATTTGAAATAAATAAACATGCCTATGAACTTATTTGGGTTAAAAAAACAGGCTATTATGGAGCTGCCAACACCACAACCCTCTTCTGATATGATATCTAAACTGAGTGGCTTGTTAATTATTCACCTGAACAGCATACTTACAGAAGTTGATGATGAAACAGGCAAAACATTGTACATATTTAACAATAATTTAAATCATTACCAATTACCTGTAGGTGGGCAATTGCAATTTATTACAACCCCTGAGGGCGATGTCAAGATTTCAGTAGGGAGAAATATTTATAGAATTAAGCACTCAAACATGATTTCTGGCACTGTATATACTGTTTCTGCTGGTGACTGCTTATATATTGAGGTCCCGGGATCATATGACAAGCTTATACCCTTTTTTATAGAATTAAGAATCAGATACTCTATAATAAATAACCACTAAAACAAAAATGCCTAATGATATATTTGGCCATACAAGACATGAAGATCACAGTGATGAGATTCTGATGCTTGATGTCAGAGTCAAAAAATTAAGAAGTGATTTACAAGCTTTACAAACCACACTGAATGCCAGTCTTCAATTAGAAATTACAAATTTACAATCACAATGCATGGACCCTCTTCTTAAAATTGATTCTGAACTCAAAGTGCTGCTTCAGAAATATACTGATCTGGCAACATTGGATAATTTTCAAAGTTTAGAAGAAGCTGTAGCAGCTCTTCAAGCCAAATTTAAGACCCAGGCCACCAATTCCGAGCAATTGAAACAACAATTGGAAGAGCAGATTAATAATGTCCAGGCACAGCTCCAAACAATTGTCAAAAGCATAAAATCACAAGAAGATTTTGATCTAGTGATTTCCACTCTAAAAGAACAGATTCAATCACTGGAGATTCCTAATCTGGACCCTCTGAACAATGCCATAGCCGAGGTTAAAGAAAAAATTGAGACACTTGAAAATTTTATGAACAATTTGCCATCTTCTGATGCTTTGAATGCAATAACTCGGAGTGTTGCCAATATTAAGCTGCAACTTGAAACATATGAAGATTTTGGAAAAATTCAAAGTACCATAACCCATCTTGAAGGTACAATAGCAGCAGTGCAAAATGATTTGGCAAATGTACTAGAATCCCGCCTGCCTGGTATTGTAGATACTCTTGTTAGTGTCCAGCAACAAATCACAAAGCTTGAAAACCTCAACACTGAATCTGAGCTATCTCATTTTCATCACTTGATAGATGATATCCAAACAAAGCTTGAAATTTTTCAACAATCCACACCCTCTCAGGCAGATATAGCCCTGCTCCAAAATGCTATGCAAAATGTGGCTGATGCTTCTGAATTAAACAATGTGAAATTGGCACTTGAATCTTTGCAAAATACAGTATCAAATCTTCCTACATCACAGGAACTTAAAAATATTAAGAGGGCAGTGAATAGGATATTGAAATCAGAAGATATCAAGAATATCCAAGCAGATATCAAACAACTTACTCAGACAGTGGCCACTCTACCAACTAATCAACATATTAATGAACTGCATGCCCTGTTTGAGGATATCAGAAGACAGGTCCATGATCTTACAGCTCAAAATTCAAAATTGGCAGTTGTTGAAAATTTGCAACAAATTGTAGCTAATATCAAGCAACAGCTAGGGACCATGGAATCCAATCAAGCAAATGCTCTGTCTGTTTTTGCCACCCAGCTTCAAGAAATTGTGCAACAATACAAGAAACTTGTTGTGGACATAAAAATTAAGCCAGGCCATGATGATGTTGTTAGGACCATCAATGAGCACCTTGAATCTGTAACAAGCAGATTGCTTACAGCAGAAAAGGAAATAACAGGCATAATCGAGAATCCAAAACATACAGTAATTCTTGAATTGTACAGCATCCCCAACAAAGAATATGATTCTCCATTTACACCAGGTGGCAAAATATATATGCTGTCCCCTGCTCAATTTTATTACCAGTTTTTTGTTGGGGGCACATTGAGACCAATCAAGATCAAATATTGGCATCAACCACAGGCACACCACTACCCTACTTTATCAATAACAAATGCTGAGAACAAAGTAAAAATCACCAGTGTAGAGTTAGAGGATTTTACAGACCCCAATACATTAGAAACAGCCTATACTGAAGATGATGGCACTTTGGAATTTCATATACAAATAGGAGACAAATTATATTTAGAAAATCCTGCAGTATCAGCTGCTGAACACCCCATAGTTGCAATATTCTTGTTTTCATATTATGTCTAGACAAATTATTGTTGATGAATTACACAGACAAGCCCGACATAATTTTAAGAGACTCCCAGTAGTCACAAAGGGCATAGATGATTTATGGCAGAGCGACTTGATTGAGTTGTCAAGTGGACAGCTGAAGAACTTAGACAAAATCAACAAGGGCTACAAGTATCTACTCACTGTGATAGACACATTTTCAAAATTTGCCTGGGCTCTGCCACTCAAATCCAAGACTGGAAAATGTGTTACAGAAGCCATCAGGACAATCATCAATCAGAGTGGAAGATCCCCGCGCTATTTGCAAACAGATAATGGCAAAGAATTTTATAATTCTGTGTTCCAACAATTTATTAAAAGCCAGGCAATAAAACATTACTCGAGTTACAGTGATCTCAAAGCCTCAATTGTAGAGAGATTTAACAGAACCTTAAAAAATCTTATGTATAAACAATTTACACTTCAAGGTAATTATAAATGGCTTAATATTCTTCCAGAACTTCTACATAAATATAACAACTCGGTCCATTCCACAATCAACATGAAACCCTCCGAAGTAACTTCATCTGATGAGCAAAAATTGATCAGGACTGTTTATTATCCTAGATACCAGCCAACAACAAGAAAGGCCAAATACAAGGTGGGTGATCAAGTAAGAATTAGCAAATATAAGGACTTATTCAAGAGAGGCTTTACGAGAAACTGGAGCACTGAATTGTTTACAGTGGTTCAAGTTAAACCCGGAACCCTTAACACATATATAATAAAGGATCATCGAGGAGAAATTCTCAAAGGCAGGTTCTATGAACAAGAACTCAGCAAAACTAAACAGCCTGACACATATCTCATAGAAAAAATCATCCGCAGAAAAGGCAACAAGTTATTTGTTAAATGGCTGGGTCATCCGGAAAACAGCTGGATCGATGCAGACAAAGTGATAATATGAGCACCTGGGATGTTATAAAAAGGCTGCCAGAACCTGAACAGCAGAATAAGAGAAATGGCAACTTGCTGCCTGATAATATTAGATGTCTTATTGTTGGGCCATCTGCTTGTGGTAAAACTACACTAATGGTTGATAATTTTTTATTGGCACCCAACTGGTTAGACTGGAAAAACAGGCACTTGTATGTTTTCTCTAAGAGCTTGGAACAATTAAAATATCAGCAGCTGATGAAGCTATATGATGGATTGGATATTGCCACTTTTGAACCAGATGTTAAGCCACTTCATGAATGTCTCGATAATTCTGTTGTTGTGTTTGATGACATTATACTGGATAATCAAAACAAGGTTAGAAATTTCTTTACACAGGGCCGGCACAAAAACATTGATTGCTTCTACCTGGCACAGACTTTTTCAAAAATTCCGAAGCAGCTGATCCGAGACAACAGCAATTTTATATGTGTGTTTCATCAAGATCATACCAACCTCAAACACATACATGATGAATATGTAGGTGGGGACTTGAGCTACAATGATTTTTCTAAGTTTTGCAGCAAGTGCTGGAGCCAGGACAGTTATGGGTTTGTCACAATTGATATGACAAGAAAACCCAATAGTGGAAAATACAGAAATAAAATCAACAATTTTCTAGACATTGAAACATATATAAATAACCATGAAAAGGCCAATCATTGATGATCTTAAGTTAAGAGATTATCTTGTAAAAAGATTTAAGGGATGGAAATCAGAGAACCGGGGAATTTATGAAAAACACAAACAAACAGAACAGCCTGTAATTGATGCTATTAATAATTTAGGTAAGAATATCAAAACTGTTACAGAGCAAAATCAAGATTTGATCACAGAGCTTGTACCTGTAGCTGCAAGGAACATATTAGATTATCCATTCACCCCACTTTCCAGTATTCATACACCTAGTCCTGTTGCTCCTAGAAGAATTGAAGCTACTCAGGATCCTATTGAATTGGGTCTTCTTGCTCAAAAATATTTAAGCACACCTAAAACAACAAAGATGAGGTCTTTGGCTTATATGCTGACACAGAGCTTGATGGGAGCATCATTCATAGAATTGGCAATTTCAGAGTAACATTTATGGGAGATGATATAATTGTATATTCAGAATCTCG
This sequence comes from Lepisma saccharinum, assembly GCF_977018435.1. Taxonomy (NCBI): domain Eukaryota; kingdom Metazoa; phylum Arthropoda; class Insecta; order Zygentoma; family Lepismatidae; genus Lepisma; species Lepisma saccharinum. The sequence goes on along the minus strand of NC_139243.1, from coordinate 60,018,213 downwards.
TCTCGGAGAAAAAGGTGCTTTTGTTAAGTATCTCGGCACACCTGGATTGTGGGAACTGATGACTAGGAAGAGACCTGGCAGCTATACAGATCAAGATTATGAATATTACAAAGAAATATTAATAAAATCAGATGCTCTATACCAGAACAATGATCCCACACAAAAAAGAGTCAAGTCTAGCAGTGGAGCAAAATACAATAATTTAATCAAGCCCATATGGTCACAAATTAAGACTGGCAGTGGAATCAAACAATACAACACCCTGCCTAAAGAATTTGTGTGGGTTGATGATGTCAGGAAACTTGTAGATAGGTTATTGGTGATAGCTGGGGAGGAAAATGCTGGGAACCACAATTTTTACAATGAAAAGGTTGGAATTATGGACATGATAAGCACAAAATTGTCTAATTTTATAGTGAATGACACTAAGGGGATTGGATATCTCATAAAAATTATTAATACTCTACCCCCCAAATTTTGGAATATTTCTGGGGGTCGGGGCCTGGTTAATGACATTATAAACAAGCTGCCATTTGAACTACATATTCCAGGCTATCAGTATTGTGGTCCCGGTACAAAATTGGATCATAGATTAAACAGAGGTGATCCTGGTGTTAATCCCCTAGATGCTGCTTGTAGAGACCATGACATAGCATACAACACACATTCTGATCTTGACAAGAGACATGTTGCAGACAAGAAATTAGAAGAGGCTGCATTTGGTAGATTTGTAAGCAAAGATGCTTCTTTGAGTGAAAAAATAGCAGCATTGGGAACCACCATAGCTATGAGCACCAAACAAAAACTGGGGTGGGGGTTGTAAATATATATATAATAAACCTAGAATGAAGGCCAAGGGTGTTATGTATCAAATACCTTATGCAGGTCTTAAATCTCTTAAAACTATTGACAGTCTCTTGACCAAAAAGCAGCGCAAGAAAAAAAATTCTTGTATTGCAAAGGGCCATGGTATGAAATTGTTGCTTAGTACCCCCCAATTAAAAAAATTACAACAATCAAGAAAAAAATCACATGTGGGGGGATTCATATTTACTATCCCTGCCATCTTAGCTGCTCTTGGGGCAGTTGGGAGCTTGGCCGGCGGATCAGCTGCCATAGCAAAAACAGTAATAGATGCCAAGAAAAATAGGGCAGAATTAGATGAGCAGAGGCGCCATAACCTGGCCATGGAGAAAAAAGGCAAAGGTGTTAAGAGAGCCATGAATAAGTTTAAAAAAAACAAGAGCCGCTTACAAACCAAGATATTGAAGCTTTAATCAAGCCACTGGGCATCAAAAATTTTAGGGGTGTGTACATGTCTGATTCTTTACCAGAACAACCACTCAACAAAGAGTGTGGCATTGTTAATTTGGATGAGTATAAAAATCAGGGCACTCACTGGATCTGTTATCTTAAATATTTAAACAATGAGGCATTTGTGTTTGATTCATTTGGAGGTGTTCCACCTGAAAATTTAGTAAAATATCTAAAATCAGCTAATCTTTATTACAATAATGCCCGTGTTCAAAATTTCAAAGATGTTAATTGTGGACATTTGTGTTTATCTGTTCTCAGATATATGTCTCAAATAAATAAACCATCAATTGAAAATTTTCAAAAGGCCTTGTGGTATTTAAAACATCATGGGGGTATTCCATCTCACCAGCCAAAATTCAATATTGAAACTCAAATTGCATGATGATATAGTGTATCCCAAAACAATAGCTCTCAGAGCATTTTACGGCATGTACTTGATCCCTAATATTACACACCACAACAACAAAATTGCAGTAGGGGATCAAAAAATTGTCATCACTCCAGGGCAATATAATCTGTCCACTCTAAATGCTCAATTACCCAGAGGTATAGTGTTAAGTCAAAATTCTGTCACTCACAGAGTAGAGATTGCATCTGCTACAGAGACAGTGCATCTGGGTACTATAGGAGAGCTGTTAGGATTTGAGAACAACACAAAACTTGAAGCAGGCATCAAACACACTGCTATGAATATACCTAAATTCTTAGCCATAGAGACTCTGAATATTCACTGTAATGTGGCCGAGGGTATGATCACCAAATCAAATGGCATAGGCACTCACAAACAAACTGGCATCATTGCAACATTCAAACCTAATTCCGAATTTATGGAGCCAATCATCTACAATCCATCCCCAACATTATATTTTCCTGTGTGCCACAACAGAATAGATTACATTGAGTTGATGGTCACTAATGAAAAAGAAGAATTAGTTGATTTTGCTGGAGCCACAACAACTGCAATCATAGAGATTAACATTTAAATAAAAATACATACAATGGAAAATATTGAGAGTTATGAGCTACAATCATTCCCCCCAAACAGGAGGACATTTGCAAATTTAAATCAACCCAACACAGAAATTGAGGTTGATCTTGATGTAGGGGATGGCTTTATACACCCCCACAGAGCAGATCTATACATCAAGTTTGATGTTGTAAAGCTCGATGGAACAGATTATCCGGCAAATTCAAATATAAGATTGGTAGACAATTTTGTGCCGCATCTATTCTCTGAAATTGAGATCAGAAAGCATGGCGTTGTTATAAACAGAGTGGATTATCCCGGCATTACCTCCACAGCTTTGGCCACATTAAAATTATCCAAAACCGAGGCTTCTTACTACAAAATAGGCGGATTTGAGGCTGGTGATAAAATTATATCTAAGAGCCACACAGTGCTGTTCCCCATGCGCCTGTTGCCAGGATTCTTCTCGGATTACAAAGATATTATGTGGAAGGGCGGGTTAAGAATAACATTTAGAAGAGCTGCCAATGATAATAATGCTTTGATGAGGTACAGCACATTAAACTCTACAGGAGAAGCTCTGCCTAATACCTTACCAGATGCAGGCAGATGCATTATTCAGACTATGGAGTTAAGAATCCCTGTTGTTGAGTATGAAGCCAGTTATGCTCTTAAACACAAAGCAGATATAATAAAAAATCCACAGATTCCTCTGCAATTTTATACATATCAATGTGTACAGAAGCCCGCAACTGGTTCTTATTATGAGTTTGATGCTACAAATTCATTCTCCAGTATACAATATGACATGCCTGATTTTGTGGTGGTTCTGTTTCAGACTGGAAGACACAATAATCAGGAAAAAAATTCAAGTAGATTTGATAACTGCAACATCAAGAACATATATCTTAAAAATGGCAGAAATGAGGTATTCCCTAGAGAAAATTATAATTTAGACATTTCCAAGGATGATTTTCTTAAATTATATGAAGCATTTTCGGCATTCAAACGTGTTACTACAGGCAATACTGACATGTATTACACACCAGATGAATTCAAAGCACAGAGACCCATGTTTGTCATCAACACTTCAAAAAGAAAACAAGTTGTGGTTAATATCAGGACAAACATTAAAATTATCTGTGAATTCCATGAGGCATTACCTGATGACACCATTTGTAGTGTTATTCTCATAGGAGAAAAATCGTATGTTTATGATGTAAGAAATGAGAGAGTCACGGAGCAATTCTAGAGGGTCTCTGCATATTGCATTGTCTTAGTACTAGATACGCAAGATGAGCCTGGTGTCCAATTGAACTTAAACCGGAAGTGGACCGGAAGTAGACCGGAAGTGGACCGGAAGTGGACCGGAAGTAGACCGGAAGTGGACCGGAAGTAGACCGGAAGTAAATATGTGTGGGTGGGTGTGGGTGGGTGTAGGTGTGTATGGGTATGGGTGGCCTAGTTTTAAGTCTCTCAGAAGTGCCTTTTGTAAGTGTAGACAAATTAATCTGAGAGGAAGCTCTTCCCTTCCGAAAAAACTCTTCCTTTCCGGAAGAGCTCTTCCTTTCCGAAAAATATTTGAGGGCATTTTCACAAAAATCTTGGATTAGACAGGGTACTTACACTAGAGCAAAAAGCTCATATGCTCATGTTGAGCTTGTTTTAAGTGTAGCAAATCTGCTGGAGGGGAACTCTTCCTTTCCGGCACTGTCCGTAGCATAAATACCACTACTAACGACCTGCAAGCGTTCTACATCAATATCATTCACGACGGTTTGAAGTTCAGAGAAATTCTTTTCTATTGCGGAAGTTCGCTCTTCGATTTCGAGTTTCAATTTTTCCAAATCTTCATTTTTCGATTGAAATTGCTGTAATTTGGCCAAATCATTTTGAAGCGAATCCACGCTCAACTGTATATTTTGAATGTTGTCGTAAGAAGGTACGTCGACATAATTTTTTATCAGCGTTTTCAGTTCGGAATCGATTTTCAGAATGGGATCGAGACATTGCGTTTGGAGCGTAGCGATCTCAGACTCTAAACTTTTGTTTAAGGTTTCCTGCAAAGCGATCAAATCGGTCCTCAACTTCTTAACTCGAACGTCCAGCATGAGAATCTCTTCTGCATGGTCCACACGCTTGGTGTTGCCGAAAATGTCGTTAGGCATTTTTGGTTAACGGTTATTTATAATAGGATAGACGATTCGTAATTCTACGAAGAGAGGAATAAGTTTGTCGTAATCTCCGAGGAGTTCCATGTAAAGATAATCTCCTGCGGACACATCGTACGTAATGTTAGAAAGCATCTTGTCGTGCTTGATTCGAAAAATGTTCTTGCCGGTAGAAATTTTGATTTCGCCTGCGTTTTCCGGATTCACGGTGATTTGAAGTTTCCCGTCGATCGGAATTTCATAGAAATGTAAATTGTTATTGAAGACGTAAAACATCTTGCCCACATCGTCATTCATTTTCGTCCATATACTATTAAGATGTACAATTAGTAGACCATTGAGTTTAGATAACACGGAAGGTAAGAGGTTATTGAAATTTGGTGATGCAGTGTCCATGTTGCTTTGTTTGCGAAAACCAAAGAGATTCATTGTCCTTGTTAGTTATTTAACACGTTGTGCATTTGCCATTCTTCAAAAAAACAGATGGAGAAAAAGAGGAGCCCTTGGGCGATGAAAAATAAGAGTTGAATTTAATGAGCCTCGTTTTGGAGCGGGCTTAACAACATAATAACAGCTTGCAACTTTTCATCGCCCGAGGGCCCCTCTTTTCCTCCGTCTGTTTTTGAAGAATGGCAAAAAGACACAGCGGACTTCATGGCTATGGGGTTACAGTTAACACACGTCACATTTATCGCTTCCATTGCAGTGGCCCCACTCTCTCGTGTGGATTTTACAATCGAGAACACGTAACTTATTGTCCGTTGCATCCAATGCTACTTTGGTTACGCGCGTCGTGTACAAATCATGCAATTTACTTGCAATGCGATGATCGGCGCTGAGTTGCCTTTTACTATGAAAAAGGCATTCCTTGTAGTCTTGCATGCTAAATTTGCTGGTACTTATTTTTCCCACACCCTTCGCTTTCTTGATCTCTTTTTCTTCTGCAATCTTTACACAGTACATTTTGGCACGAAGCCCCGCAAATTCGCTGATGTACTTCCCACCAACTTCATCTTTGAACTTTCCTATGGTCATTTTGTTTTCTGCCGAATGTAAGTGATGGCCTGATGGTAAGTTGCTAAAATCAAACAGATACTTCATCTTAGTCAGATCACGTTCGAGGTTTGGTGTGTTTTGGATTAGAAAAATGAAGCTATCCGTGTCAATGTAACATATTTGGATGTTATCTCCATAAAAAGGTTGAAACTGATCGTAGTACGATTGGTACATGTGCAATTTTGATAGTTCAAGGACAGTGGCACCTATGGCAATCGGCTTGTTGAGCATCACTTGCTTCTTGTTCCTCTCGACGAATACTAGATTCTCGTCGAAAATGGTGAAGTTTTTGAAGTAGGGGGACGCGACGATCTTCTCAAATTTCTTTTCGTCCGTGACCAACGTTGCGTCGATGTAATTACGCACGTTCTCCATCGTCTTGCCGTAGATGGCGTTATTGAACAGTTTGTACAGATCCTTGTCTGCAGGCGATGTCGATTGCGCTCTGCGGCGCGTGTTCTCGGTTATGTAGGGTTCCAGCCACTTGCTCTGTCGGAACTTCAATCCTCTATGAACTTTCTTCAACTGCAAGCCGTGACTTATGTAAAATTGGAGGAGTCGATAGTGCAGAATGTAATTCCGCTTGTTCTCCATACTTAGTATTAGTTTTGGCTCCGATGATCCTCCAGGTGGCTTCTTTTTGGTGGGGGCCAGGGCCAATCCGTGATGTTTCTCGTGAAGCCTTTCGGGATAATCGAGATCAACTTCCAAGAAACAGCCCCATTCATTATCTTCGCTCCAGTTGAGAAAATCTTTGCAGGAGAGTTCCTCTTCGGTCATCCACGCGTAGTCGCTGATGGGAAGACACTGGGACATGGAGTGGCCGTACAGGTTGTTGACATCCCAGTAGACAATATAGGTGTTGGGCTTCGATGCATCGTAACCAGGCGTATGAGGATTGTTTGCCTGAGCATGGCGTCGGGGACATTGGACGATGCCACCGCGTATCGCACTCTCCATGAAAGCATACTGTTCCTTCTCTGCGATGAGTCCTAGTTCCACGTTGGTGTATTTCATCATCGAAGCCCACGTCAACCCCGGCGTCGTGAAGAAATACGCAGGATCCAACTTGTATATCGCGATGCATCTCTTACGAAACGATTTGAAAATGTCCATGAGGAGAGTCACGTCCAATTTCAGATAGAGATCGTGATAATCGCGAAAAGTTTGGCAATTAAATGCCGTCCATACACTACGAGCGTGTTCGTAGTCCTCTTCGGAACAGACGTCCTCCGTGAGATGAGAATAAAATGTCTCCCGGGGTGGAAGTTCCGTCTCGTCAAATTTCTCGAAATCGTTGACGTACTCGTAGGGGTAGACGCCCTTGCGACGCAACAGATTCAAATTCTCATCTCTCCCCGAAAAACATTTTTGCTTGGTGGCCACAAGATCTTCGTCGCCAAGTTGAGATGCAAGGCTTGCGAGGCTGGAGGACAGGAAATTGTAAGAGTCCAGGATTCGCACTTCCACACTTCCTCCTTCTTGGAGAGGGATCCAAATTCTTACCGCAATATACTTCTCACTCGTTCTCGGAATGATCCTGATTCGAGAAGTTATGTTGTAGAGCTCTTTGACGAAGAGATGCGTGTCGTACTTCTCCGTGTAGTGCAGAAACACGGCAACAAAATGCGACTCCTTAATCTTGAGATTGCACGAATTACAGATGGTGTTTAGGAATAATCCATTCTGATGGTTATGGTGGACGACCTTGTAATTTTCGGCGGTGAAAACCCGGTTACACTCCGCGCATCTTGTCGCCGCGTCATGTCCCCGTTGTTGTTCCGTCGTGAGAGCAGGTGGAGAAACGTAAGAGCCTTTCAGGCTGGGTGCAAGTTCTCTCGCACATTCCGCTATCTTCTTAACAAAATGTTTTGCCGCATCAGGTCCGCAATACAAGATGACATCATTCAATTTTTCTCCGTAGATGGAGAAACTGCAAGGCTCGTGGTGAAAAATTTGGATCGTGCTTGAGGTAGAGGGATCAGGGTTGCAAGACGTCATGGGAACTTGGAAGCTTTCAAAGTCGGCATAAAGGAGGACGGGATGGTGGAGAAGAGCCCGGTGTTTCTGAAATTTCATCTTGGTTCCGGGTTCCGGCATGACATCTTCGGGTTCTGCATTCACGGAGCCAAAACACTTGTGCTGTTCTTTCATCTTCTTACCCCCGCGAAAAATTCTCAAGCACCGATCGCAAATTTCGATCTTATCGTGATCCTTGGTGATCTGTCTTCCTACTAATCGTGAGAAATTCCTAATTAAACTGTAACGCCCATCTACAAGCAAGAGTCGAATTACATTATTCTGGCTTCTAGTAGGTCTTAACACACGAATGTTGTCGCAATCGTCAACCCCAAACACCGAAATATTGATATCTTCTCCTTTTTCCTCTCTATAGTTTTTTTCAAATTGATTGATCTTATTCAGAGGCACAGGATAGGAAATTCCTCTCATCACATTCTCGTATCTTCCCTCGTATTTTTTGTAATTGGACAGGCGTTGGGGGTTATTATTATTTGCTGGGTGTAATGCGGCGATGACAGACCACAGGAAACTCTTCGTATCATTACTTTGTATGTTCAACACTGCATTTTGCTTTTTTTGTTTTTTTTTTTTTTTTTGAGCGCTGCGTAATGGTTTGAAATTGCAGACTCGAAGTTCTAACATGTGGCTGCGACCGCAAAGACTCCATCCACTTCCTCTACCTTCAAACTCTTCTTGTTTTTGTGTCAAGTGCTCAAATAGCCGTGTCACTATCTCGTCAAGATCCTCGTTATTGTCATCGTGTAAGCCTTCACACCCTACGTAAAAACTAAAAGTGCTTGACTCGGACGAGACAACTTTCTCATACAGCAGGGTCAAGACGAGATGAATTTTAAGTGCAACATTGACAAGGCAATCACGTAATTTATCGACTACCAGAGATTTCACATTGTCGAGGAAGATGCTCGAGTCACACTTTTCGCTTCCAGATTTATACGTCATGATGCGTGCACTTTTATTCAAAGCACCGCCTTCATACGCATCAATACGAGATTTTTTTGCCGGCGGGGCTACAACATCATGATCCGGTCGACGACATTTTTTCAAATGCCTAGCAATATTAGGTTTAGAAATTAATATTCCGCAGTTGCGACATGCCACTTTCCCGCAAAAACCGGAGGGACCTGGTTGCGGTTCCACTTTTTCTCTCTGTTATTTATATATATATATACAGAGAAATTTTTTTGGGGGGGTTGTGGTGATGGTGGTGGTGGTAGGGGAAAGCGCACTGAAACAGAAGGAAAAAAAATTGAAAAAAATGCTAGACATTTTTTCCTTCCACATATATATATTAGACGCGAACAGTATGTATGTATGTATGTGTGTGTGCACTGTTGTAGGAGGTTAAAAATATGCGACATGTAAGTGTGTGTCAATTTTTTTATGACTCCTCTGAATATGTGTGTGTCAGAGGCAAAACAAAAAATATTAATATATCATGAAAAAATAAAAACTTACCTTTCAAGAGAGAGACAGACTCCAAAATAAAAACTTGTAGCTCACTAAAACTTCCACGATGATATATATGTATACTGTCAGACAAACAATTAAGAATACTAAACTGCCACGATTGACGTTCACCTTTCAAGAGAGATAAAAAAACTTCAAAATAAAACTTGTAGCTCACTAAAACTTCCACGATGATATATATGTATACTGTCAGACAAACAATTAAGAATACTGAACTGCCACGATTGACGTTCACTATGATAATGATGTACAAAAGAAGAAACTGGTACGTTATATAGGAACTCCTCTCCTTTTTCTCCTTCCCTCCTTCCTACTCCACACGACTCTCTTTGGTGAAAACACAATGAGCGCTATAGTCAATGTCCTAGCAAATAAAACCCTTGTTGACTATAGCGCTCATGCTATATTTTTTTTCAACAAAAGACTTTTGTGATGCGCACAATATCCTGTGGGGGACAAATAACAATAAACGGGACGTTGACAGTTCCATATTGTATGCATGTATTGTCGATCATTTCCCCCTCGGCCTCTATTCCACGCCCCGTCAGGGTGTGGTGTGTGAAACGGACGATCCCCCCAGCACAAAACTCAAAAAGCGGAAGATGCTGCTGTGTTCGCTTCCGCCGCATCCGCTTCTAAATCTATTGTTATCGGGGGATGTGATGGATTCTTTATTCAGGACTGTGGGAAAGCTGAAAAAAAAAATAGAATCTCTTCGGGCGGAAGAGGATGCAAGGTGAATGGGTTCGGGGAGGGGTTGCTGTGGATAGTTTGGTCCGTGATGAAAATGTTACATTGAGCGACGAAACACAATTTTTTCCACAGGGACGGGAAAAATTCTACCAAGCATCGCTATCCACGCGAACATTAGAAATTGCCTGAATACCTTGGGGGCTTGGCATAGGATTATCGATTTTCGTTTTTTAGAGAATAATCTATGTAAGATTCTAGCATTGAGAATAAACAACATTGATTAAATTTTTTGACAACATTCGCAGTACAAATCTAAACTCGTGATGATTTCGCCGCCACCACACGCACCTCTGGCGAGGTTATAGGGGCCAGGTATCCTAAAAAACAACAATTATTATTTGTTTGTTTGTTTGCATCACAATACAGAAAATAATAAGAGGCATACGCGCGCGCGCGCGCGCGCGCGCGCGCGTGTGTGTGTGTGTATGTGTGTGTGTGTGTGGTACATCGTTCCCCCGAGAGAGAGGTTTACGAAGATCACAATATATAAACATTTGGTCCCGGACTTGGAAAATTGCGATAAGGTGCACTCATCTTTCAAAAGATGAGAGGATGAGAGAATAAGAGAATGAGAGAATGAGAGAATAAGAGGATGAGAGGATGAGAGCGCGCGCGTGTGTATATGCCACATCGTTCCCCCGAGAGAGAGGTTTACGAAGGTCACAATATATAAACATTTTGGTCCCGTTGATTCCAGCACTCCAACTTCATCTCTAATGTTGACGACAATGTTCTAAAGGTAGAGAGGAAGAAAAAATAAGAGGATGAAAGGATGAGAGGATGAGAGGATGAGAAGATGAGAGGTTTACAAAAATCACGATCTACAAACATTTGGTCCTTGAAGGATGAGAGGATGAGAAGATGAGAGGATGAGAGGATGAGAAGATGAGAAGATGAGAGGATGAGAGGATGAGAGGATGAGAGCATGAGAAGATGAGAAGATGAGAGGTTTACAAAGGTCACGATCTACAAACATTTGGTCCTTGAAGGATGAGAAGATGAGAGGATGAGAGGATGAGAAGATAAGAAGATGAGAAGATGAGAGGATGAGAGGATGAGAAGATGAGAAGATGAGAAGATGAGAAGATGAGAGGATGAGAGGATGAGAGCTCATCTTTCACTCATCACTGCCTTTTTGCGCCCGTGAAACATCGTCAGCGCAATAAATGAGGCGCGAAACAGGGAGAGAAAGTGAGTTTTTCAACTTTTTGTGGTCGTTTGGTCAAGAAATCAGAGTTGTGGTCAAAGGCATATTTGTGATCTACTTTCGTAGTTTATTTTTTTCAATTTGAACTGACATTCATAGTATTCATTAACAATCCCGATATTGACTAAAGAATAGCTTAGTCGTTCTGCTACTTTCAATTCTTCATTACCGTAGTCACCGTAACTCTCTCTCTCTCTCTCTCTCTCTCTCTCTCTCTCTCTCTCGCTCTCTCTCTCTCTCTTAGCCTTGCCGATGGCGCAATAGTAGCGGAGTTGCCTTGTAATCAAGGAGTCCCAGGTAAGATACCCGGTGGAGACACATAGTGGTTCGGATCCCACTTTAAACTGTAGATGCACACTCGATTAGCCTTACTGTGCATAAAGTGGATTTAAAATACCAAATGGAAATAAAAATAAAAATCACCAGAGCAAGAGGATCCAGGTTCGAAACCTGTTGAGGCTTAGATGTAGCATTGCATTCGTATCATTACCCATCATCTTCGTCACGATTATCGCAAGAGGTAAAAATGCGACACAAACCCAAACAGAAGCTTGGAATCAATCTGAATATTGGTTACGTTGGATACGTGGGAGAATTGTCTTAAAAATCACTTCCTGTGATGTAATAGAGATTTTGATTAGAGACCATTTGTATAATACATATCGTTGTTGCGAACAATAAGTAGTTTCACGTTCACCACACTCTTCGGTTGTTTAGAAATCGTAAGGAAGAAGGATCTCTAAATTTCCGCTTTCACATGTCAATGAAACTTTAACATAAGTTCAGTGTAGGTCACAAAAGAGATTTACATATTGTTATGATATATTTTAAACATCACAAAATCTAATGCCAATAGAATACGATACTACTCCTTACGTTCCTGTAAATGTTCATCATTAGTCTGGCGAAAAAAAGTAACGAAGATTTCCGTGTTTCCTTGAGCTGAGATAAGGCGCCTGCTTGTAGCAAGCAAGCACCAACTGCTTTGATCCGTGACCTTCACTGAAAGAGTGACTCACAGTAGGCCTGCGCTCATTCCAGTGTGAGTATAAAACAGGTATTTTATTTCGTTCGTTACAATCCACAGTTATATAAAGCTAACATTCTAATATTTTCGTAAAATATGTAGTAAACAAGTTGTATACATTATGGTGTTCCAGAGTGTTGTTGCCTGCTATTTACACGCGGAAGATGGGGGTGTTGTAAACATTTCTGAACCCAATGGTCGAGCACGAAGAAAAAATTGTGTAAGCATTGGAGGTAATAACAAGGTAATAGAAGTTGAAGGAAATGCTGGAATAAATTATATCAGAAATTGAGTAAAAACAGTTCTCATCACAAATAGGGCTATCAGATCACTCTTCAGCAGAAAGGAGGACAAATTGCCTCAAAATGTTGAACACGAACATATTTGCAGTAAATATAATAGGTTACTACGACATCTTAGCATATAACGAGAATATGACACATCTTCATCTCAAAAATAAATGTTGAAGTGAACAGTTGAGTTCGAAATTCCTCAACTGCTAATTAATAGCATGGCCGTATGTGATTTCAACTTGTGTATGCAAGAGAACGTTTTTCGTCAAGGCCGGGCCAGGGAGAGAAAGCAATCCATGAATTCGGGAAGGAAAAATTTTACAATTTCGTAAACAAAGTCTGGAAGTTCTTGTTTATTGAAATGTAAAAAACTACTATACACTAAGGATGGCCAGATCCGGATCCTGGCGGAAATTTTTCGGATCCGGATCTGCGGATCCGGATCTGGAACTTTCGGATCTGAATCCAAAACTTTTGGATATGGTTCCAAATGGATCCGGATTTTTCGGATCCAGATCCGTTTTGCCATCCCACATGAGCGCTTCTTTGGAAACTAAGAATGTCAAGGTGAGGACAAATTGACCCCTGTGTCCCCCTCCGATTTCCATGAAACTTGGCAGTGTATAGAGGGGTCCAATGGAAGAAATACGTGTTTTTGTGTTTCAGCTAAAAAAACGGTTTTAGGGGGCAAATCCCCCCTCAAATGTCAAGATGAAGACAAATTGACGCAGGGATCTGACTCCTGTGTTCACTCCGATTTCCATGAAATTTGGCAGGTGTATGGAGGGGACCAAAGGAAGTACGTGTTTTTGTGTTTCGGCTAAAAAATGGTTTTAAGGGGGAACCCCCCCCTCAAAAATGTTAAGATGAGGAGAAATTGAACTGGGGATCTGACCCCGAAACCACGTATATATGGCATAGGAAGAAACAGGGGGCATAGGGCGCCTCTATGCACCTGCCAAATTTAATGGAAATCGGAGGGGGACACAGGGGTCAAATGCCCACTTAAATTTGTCCTCATTTTTACATTTGAGGGGGGTTGCCCCCTAAAACAATTTTTTTAGCCGAAACAAAAAAAATCACGTATTCCTTTGGATCCCTTTATACACCTGCCAAGTTTCATGGAAATCGGAGGGGGACACAGGGGGAAGATTCTTACTGCAATTTGTCCTCATCTTGACATTTGAGGGATTTTTGCCCCCTAAAACAGTTTTTTAGCTGAAACAAAAACACGTATTTCTTCCTTTGGGCCCCTCTATACACCTGCCAAGTTTCATGGAAATCGGAGGGGGACACTTATATAACCTCCCTTGTTAGTCTTACACTTCGTAATTATATTATAATGTTTTATTTTAATTTTTAAAACTGTAACTGTAGAACAATTGTATAATTTTTTAATAACATTTCTATCTTGTTAAATGTGTTAAAGGTTTCATCCTGAAATGGAATGTCTCACATTTATGTGTGTTTCCATTTCCATTACATTCGAATGAATACATGTTCGTTTCAATGGCATTTACAAAATCACCTCTGACATTTTATGTTAAACAAGTAAGATTATTTTTGTGCACGAGTGTGTTAGCCGATGCGTAGCCAATTATTTTAGGAACAACACTTGAAAAAAAATCTTCAAGTAGTAGCTAATGAAAAAGTTCTTTGTAATTGAAGATCATAATACCTTTTAAGGTGTGGTAATATTATATTGGGATTGAGATCTGGAACTTTCGGATCTGGATCCGGAACTTTTGGATCCATTTGGCCATCCCTACTATACACTGGGAAAAAACAGAATTGTGTGCCTTATTTCTCCAATAAGGACTGCTTATGTAATTTCTGGAATGAAATTTGTTACTTCGAACAAATTACCGACACTTAAAGTATCGATAAAACTTCACAAAGTACTAAGCATTTTTATACATACTATATACAGACTTTTCCGGATCTAGATAATCGGGAAGTAATTTCTCAGCTGGGATTGTAATTGTTTTTCCAAACATTCAGTAGCAACCATGCACACTCTTTGATTTAAGCATACTACATTTGAGATTTCTTTCAAATTCCTTCCGGAGGCCAGACACAACTCTAAAATCTAGGACACGTCCGGAAATAAGAATGATTCTTATAACCTCTTTTTATTTTCTTATTTAGCGTCGTTTTTCTTTCACCTTTTGCTAATCGCGACGACGAGGATGAGTGATATAATGAAATTGATGAAGGGGCACTCACAAAGAACACCCATATGCACGACGGGATTCGAACCCAGGACATCAGACATCGTAGCGCACTGTGCTAACTACTCCGTCATGGATGGAATTCTTATAGTGTTAATCGTTCCACAAGCATTTTTTCTATCTTTAACTACACACGAAACATAAAGAACAATCTGGGACCTTCCACGTAGGCGCCCAACAGTCAACCTCACTTCCACGTAGTACACCCTGGACTGAAGACTAACGAGGCTCTGGTGACTGGCACTATGGCCAGTATAATTTTGTGTGTGTGTCCTGTTTCTTGTCCTTGTGTGTGCTGAGTGCCCATTTACAGCCTCAGCTTTTAACAGAAGTCAGAAGATTTTAAGATTTTTGTTATGCAACGTTAGAGTTGTTATTTGTAATGATAAGGGGCTGGCCGCCATATAATGTGATGGGTGCAAAATAGCCTTAAGTGCTGACACACCCAAAATTTTAAATTCAACATTAAAAAATATAGAACAATCTAAATAAACAGGTGCCAGTTCACACTCTAACCGTAAAGAAACATATGCATGTGAAAATGCAAAATAATGTTTATTTTTAGGTAGCTGTGATTTCTTATCATTGTAAATTAAAGAAATGTATCTCCAATGAAACACTCATGCCTTATGAATATTTGTATTTCTTGCCGAACAATGTTCAGAGTTCGAGTTCCGACCTAAATGGGTTCATTGTGTATGTTCATTCATGTCTTTAATGTAATCATACGTTAACTTCAGAGGAAGAACACTGAGGTAATTACTAACAAAAACAATAACAAAACAAATTTCATCTTAAAGCCCTGGCTTTGCGCTACATATTCCATCACGGGGACCATAGGCGTGCGCACAGGGCCCCCACCCTAATCATGAACGTCCGCAGATTTTTTCCACGAAGAGACAAGCAAGGTATTTTTCCTTGGGACATATTACCTCGATAATAGTGTTGCCCTCTCAAAACACAACTCTTGAATTTGAAACTATCGCATTCCTGCATCCTCATTATAATAATTAATGTAAATTATTATGACTGAAATCAAATTATACATGTGAAAACGTACATTTTGGTTTACATTCGTTTTCTAAGGGGAAGATGTGGCAATCCTTGCCCCACTTCCAGACATCTATGCCCCTATATTATTATATTTTCACCTAGAAATTTAGGATAGATGAATCTTATCGCCGTTATTAAACGATATTATACTCTTAAAGAAAATTAAGTATTTTCAAGCCGATGAAAGTTCAAAGCAACTACTGGGGAAGGGGGTGCAGTGGTGCAACCACAGCTCCCCCCCCAACCTTGAATGGAAATCAATTTTAGGGGGGCAAACATGGAAGTAAAGGAAAGCAAGACTAGCAGAATCTAAGAGTAGCAGGACAAAAGGATACTCAAGATGGAATTACGTTTTCACGTCTTTATAGCATTACGAGTAAACCTCGTATTTCTTCCAGACCACCAAGAGCACCTGTGGGGGGTCGGGAACAGAGCTGCAATTGCCCCCTTGATTTCAAATTTTATACAAATATAAATACATTTTGTAAAATTTTCTTCCTCGCTTCGCTCGCAATGTCTGCTTTTGTTGCAGTCTTGTCAAGTTCAGAGCTGTACCTAGGGGTCGGCAGGAGTTAACCCTGGACGCCAAACGATCTAAATGAAAGAAATTGTAAAAGAGAATAATATGGCGCTCCATGAAATTTCTTCGCCATATTAAATCAATATTGTTTTCATTTTGCAAAAATTTGGATCTGACAATTTATTGCTGGCTTCGCTCGCAATTTGTTTTCTGTAATTCATTTTAAATTACCGAGGAGAGAAGTACTGCTGCTAAAAGGTTTTCTCTTAAGTGCATTAACAATTGTTTCGAGTTAAAGAACGTACACATTTGAGACACAATTTATATGATTTTTACTGTTGGTATATATGTATGTGTGTGTGTGTGTTGTATATATATGTATGTATGTATGTATGTATGTATATGTGTGGGGGAGGGGTGTATATATAAACACACCCATCAATGCAATAAAATTTAAACAAGTCAGATGAAATTACGTTTTTTTTCCCGCCTGAACTATCATCAAAGGTCTTGCCCCCCCCCCCCTAATCAGAGGGTCTGCGCACGCCTATGACGGGAACTGACACTTTACGCAGGTGTAGACATGCTTCGTACAATTTGATGATATCGCGATTACGTAATGGATGTGCAGCCACTTAACTGAACCCCCCAAAATTCCCATATTATTACTAAATTCTAAATTAGCATAATATCACATAGTTTACCTTTGGTGCACTTTGTGGATTGTTTTGTTGGTTGTTTTTTTAATTAATGTTGCATTAATCAACATCAGGTTAATCGCGGTAGGCAAAGTGGAGGATAAATGACAATGAAGCAGAACGAGGGGCCCTTGGTTCCCGATTAATGGAACTTTGTCTACATGCAACTGATTTGCTGCGTGAAATAGCTGAAAATGTCATTTATTAATTTCTTAATTTTGCTTATTTCATATTGCTTTTCTAGCACTTGCGTCAACAAAGGCGATGAGGATGATTAATGAAGCTATGAAATGGATGATAGGACATGATGATCCATGCCTTACACAAAATTCTAAGTTGGGACTAATGATTATTGATTCGTCTTATCATTTGTCCAGTAGTTGTTTTTAACTCCAATCTTTTTTAAGGGCTTCTGGGTTGACAGCATGTGTGTTGTGTGATGATGATTTGATGAAAACCACCATTTCAGTGAACTTTCTTGACAATGACTCTAATATCAGTAAAGAGAACATTTCCTTACGAGTAGCTGTTGTTAAGAAACCAATTCCTGAAACTTTTTCGGGTAGTCTCATGGCACCCAGCTGTTGTTTGTTATGGCTGGGCATGGAGGTATGACTCACGCTGCTGTCAATACTCAATCGTTCCCGAGAATCCAGGTCTGCCAGGCAAACCCAAGCGACAATTTTGTTATTTGGGTTGCATAGACAACAGGCTTTAAGATGTTACAATATCGTAGGTCTCGTGGCCCAAGAACTACTTTCTCTGACTGTACATTCCATATACTTCGAAACATATATCTTAGATCATCTGTGTTGACCCCTGTTGCCGAGAAAAAAAATAGTTGCCATGATTTATGACTTAACCCTTGTATTCTGTTACACAAAACTCTACAACAAGCCTCAACTTGAACACCAAATACAGATATCACTGTATATAAGTAGAACCATCTGCAGTGTCCAGGGGACTAATTCTTTTATCCCCAACACATGGTACCAAAAGCCATCTTGAATTCAACTAAAAAAATTCAAATGGAAATAGGAGCAAGTAACATATCAAAATCATGTGATATTTTCTGCTGAATTGCATGGTGAAATCGATTTTACAATATATTAAATCATTTTCAAGTTATTTCATGTTAAGGATAAAGACTGCCATTGTTAACTACGAGGGTGAATCAAATGATAACCGCAAAAGTGCCATTAAAAATATTTTTTTCTTTCTAGGTGTTTGGAAATTTGCAGACACAGTCCTTGACGTTTTTCTGAGCTGATAGTACGAAGCAGTGCCGGTAGGTGGGGTTGGATGTGAGTAACAGCTGATTCAAGATGGCGGCACCACTATGCAGTTGCACCAAGCAGGAAAAGCATGGAGTTATTAGATTTTTATGGAGTGAAGGTGTGAAACTGGTTGATATTCATCGGAGAATGCAGACTCAAGTATGGGGAGACCGGTCTTTCACAGCTGCAAGTCTACGATTGGTGCAAGAAATTCGCAGAAGGTACGACTTTATTGACTGATGCTCCCCATCCGGGTCAGGCTCATTGAGTTGTGACAGAGGAGTCCATAGCCGCAGCAAATCAGCTTATTCAAGAAAACCGGCGTGTCACCCTGGCTGAAATGGCTTTCTTGATGAATATGAGCTTGGATTCAGTACAACACATAGTGCATGACGAACTCCGCTAGAGAAAAGTGTCCGCCAGGTGGGTTCCTCGACAGCTGACGCAGGAACTGAAAGTCCATCGGGTTGACGCATGTCAAGAGCTGCTGAGGCGTTATGAAGAGGAGGGTGAGGACTTTCTAGCTCACATTGTCACCGGGGATGAAAGTTGGGTGCACCATCTTCAACCGGAGATGAAACGTGCAAGCAAAGAATGGCGGCGACATTCGTCTTCGCTGAAACCAAAGAAGTTTCGCAGTCAGTCCTCTGCAGGGAAAGTCATGTTGAATTTATTCTGGGATAAGAAAGGTCCTATTCTGGAACACTACATGCCCCCACGTACGACAGTGACTAGTGCCACCTACACCAACCTTCTCAAGAACCATTTGAGGCCAGCGATACACACAAAGTGAAGGGGATTGCTGAGTGCAGGTGTTTTGCTTCAACATGATAATGCCCATCCTCATTCTGCTCGTGCAACCATGAAAACCATCGATGACCTACGCTTCAAGTGCCTACCACATCTGCCATACTCACCAGATTTGGCACCATCTGATTTCCACATCTTTGGTCCATTAAAGGAGCACGTTGGAGGGCAGAGGTTCAAGTCTGATGAAGATGTCCTGGCTACACAGTCAACCGAAAGAATTTTTCTCATGCGGAGCACTACCTACCCGATGGCGTAAGTGCATTGAACTGGGAGGGGACTATATAGAAAAATAATGTACAATCAAACATTATTCCCGCATTAAAATAGTGGAAAAAAAATAATTGCGGTTTTCATTTGATTCTCCCTCGTATATGGTATTCATCAATGTTTTGTTCCTTGATGTGCAGAGATGCCATTGATCAAAGAAGAGTACATTGACATTGGCTTCCATTGTGGTAGACAGAGTGTAAGGAGAGTTGTAGATGACTTTTCAACTGCAGACAGCCTGAGAAGTGGCCAATTATTCATAGTGCAGTGGTGAAACAAGTACAGAAATTGATGCAAAGAGAAAGTGTGTGTGAGAAAACATAACGTGGTCACTCCAAAATAAGGAAGCAGCAACCACAGTCTAGGCAAGGCTCGTGAAAAGACCAACGATCATCGCTTGATGTTTGGCACAAGAAGTTGCTACAGACAAATCTTCATTGTTTGTTTCCTGTCACAATGTTAATAACATCCATACAAACTGCAAATACTAAATGGTATGAGATAGGATGATCCAGATTGCCATCTTCAGTTTTGCAACTGGGTTGAGAAGGAACTTGAAAGTGACTCACTCAACATCTGCATCCACAATTTTGTTTGATGATAATTGGGAGATTAATCCCAATTAATTCCAAGTACTGGATCAATCCACAAGGGATTAAATTAGAGAGAATTCAAGGTGAACCATAAGTCAAGGCACACTTGTTTGTGTGCATGTAAATTAGCAATTCACTGGTCATTGAATTGGGTATTTGGGGAGGGGTGATTTGCGTTTTGGCAATATTCTTTACTATGTATTCTGGTCAATAGCCTGTGCAGTACTTTTGTTTGTTCTATGCTGTTATTTTTTTTACTACCCCGGGCAAAAAGTATGAAGATTTTCATGTTTCCTTAGAGTGTTGTGCACATGTTCTAGAAAATATACAGTAGTCATAAGGATATTTGCAGCGAGTCTTTTATTTCTCGATCCAACAATTTGAGTGAATATCCCGCTCATAAGATTCAACTCTCTTAAACTTTTCTTTGGGGGTGGGGTGCAATGTAACAAGTTACATTTATGCAAAGTTACATTTACAGTTGGAGCAAGACATTATTCTTCTGTGAGACCATTGCATCCCACAGGGTGCATATGAACTGAGACAACATTTGCTAATGTGTGCAGCTCGGGAAGGACAGCCGATTGAGCATTTTCTGTCAAGTGCTGTTCGTACCTAATGCACGATGTCACATGCAATAACTTGAAAACAATTTAAAAATATCTTAAAATGAATTTCACCATCGGATTTGGTAGAAAATTTCACATGAGTCTGATATCCCATTTGCCCCTATTCCTGATTTGGAAAATGCAAGTTCAGTTAAGATAGCAGATGAGGTGTGTAACATACATCAATGATGCATGTAACGTTCAAGTTTCCAAGGTGCTTTTTATTTTGAAAAAAAGTGACTGGGCTGGATCTTTTATGCTACCCCAAAAAGCCGTTGTATCCTTTTAGCACCTTGTTCGAACTTACAAAATCAATTAGGGTGGAAATATTTCGCAAGTAGTCGGTGGTGCCATCTGACGGAAGTTCAGGGAATTAAATGATGCGTCGTTTTTTATCTCCATTTTTGAGCGAAGCAATTTCCAACACAGCGAGTTGGACGTTGTAAGATTTGTTATGTGAATTGCAGTAAATCGCTACAAATTCTCCCCGGACTGGCAAAGAAAAAAAACTCCTACTTGAGCATCTTTACAAATATCCAGCCTCTAAAAAGTAGTAATCACTCAACACATAATTAATTTAAATATTCAAGAAACCTTGTTTACACCTAGATATAAAGATATGAATAAATAGATAAGACCTAGAAAATATCATAAATGCACAAGTTTAAATAATGACAAATCAGATGTCCACATCAAAAGGACTAATTCAAAATTGAATTGATTTTTATAAATAGAATCCAATAATATAAGACAAGGAATTGAAGATTCCATACTAAGAATTTTAACAACACATGAGAAATACACATAGTATAAAACTACATAAAGAATACCAGCGAAAAATATATACATACATATATATATATATTACAGAAAAGTTAATGGCGTATGTATAAAGTCCATCAAACGATTAATGACAATTCCAAAAAAGACTAGATATAAAAGTTTAAATTTACACTATTAACCTGTTGTAAATATATGGTTATAATTACACATTGACATTATGATCAAGAAAGGTATTAGCCTTTTATATAATTGAAAAAAGGAATATATATATATATACAGATGATGTTGGTCCTAAAAAAAATTGCGTAGAATATGCGTTGTTGCAGATCTATACAATATATCCAATAAAGAATCATAATAGTGAAAATGTAGTTGCATAAGCGATGACCTGAAGTTGATGCAAAAGATGTAATAATCCATGTACGTGTCCTAAATATGCCAGGATCGATTGGCAAATGAGATAGACGAATGTTTCCTCCGTAAAATACACGAAAAGAAAAATAACCTTAAATTAAAATATTGAAGAGAAGAGCATATAGGAAAGATTGATTGAAGAACGGACGTTAACTGAATGAGCATCTTTACAAATTATATAAAGTCAAGGTTAAGCTTGTATGCAAAAACAGGTGAATGTAAAGTTAAGCCTCTTAGATGGAAAACAAACAAATATATTATCAATGAAAATTGCAATGTATGAAAATTGATTTTATGCAAATGGCAATTTTAAACCACATTATAAAAATGACTTACTACACCAAATATTATTTAAAAAATATATATATATATATATATAATACAATAAATACACTAATTTAATCATAAAAGTCCTTAGAAAACCTATACATTGGTTGGTCAACAGAACATTAGATTTGCAAAAAAAAAAATCATATGTGGAATGATACATTAACATCAAGAACTTTGATATATCTACTAAACATGATTTATATATTATATGTACACTCATAACAAAAAATGGTTTCAAGGTTGCGTACTCATCCTAGAAATTCTCAGTCTACAAAAACTAGCTTTGTGGCCTATTTTACGGCAGAATGAACAAATTAATGGCGTTGTTGTTCTATTTAATGGTGGTGGGGTATGCTCAACAAACAGTGAAGCTAAAGGAGCTTGGAGAGTCACATCCGGAGAAGGAGGTGGATCACGAATATGATAGGGCTTAATATGAGAAATGTGGACCTTTCTTACAAAGATCTGAGTATCAGGATCGACGAGTAATACTGTAACTGGACCCAAAAATTTGAAAATTTGGGTAGGACCCGACCAACGTTCTTGTAATTTTGCTGAAACTTTTGTAAAGCATTACTCTGTGGGAAAGTTCGAAAACGAACGAAGTCGCCAACTTTAAATGTAGATGCCTGTCGTTTAGGATCATATTTTGTCTTACGAGCATGCCATGCTTTCTGTAAATGGTGGTATGCTTGTGCCCAGCAATGTGCACGTTCAGAGGAAGGAGGACCAGCTAATACTGAGTCAGTTTGAAGCTCCAAATGAAAATTCATCGGACCGTCAATATCGCGGCCGAATATTATTTGAGAGGGAGATGTCTGAATGCTATCGTGAACCGCAGTATTAAATGCAAAAGCAATAGCCTGAAGATGAATATCCCATTTAGTATGATCGTCGGAATGGTAACTGATAAGTGATGCCTTAAGGTTACGAATAAAACGTTCGGCTAAAGATGGGTTCGGGTAATAGGCACTTGTGTATATGTTTGACTTGTGACTCAAATAGAAAGTTATTTAAAAGGCGAGACCTAAAGTAGGAAGCATTATCAGGAACTAGTTCACAGGGTGCACCAAAGGTAAGAAACAAGGAACGAAGTTTTTCAACCACTTGAATAGAGGTAGCAGAACGAATCGGATATAATGAAACCCATTTCAAAAATGCATCCACTACTACCAAAATGAAATTATTTCCTCTGGAAGAACGGACTATGGGTCCCACAAGGTCTATATAAAGGCGACGCCAAGGGTGTCGAATAACTTCCGAAGACAGAAAGCCCGGAGGCTTACGAATCGGCAATTTAGCCTTCTGACAAACATCACAAGTTCGAATATATTGCTTAATATCCTGGCGACATGTAGGCCACCAATAGATAGAATTAAACTTTTTTGTACATTTATTTATGCCAAGGTGTGAACCACCACAAGGTGTGTCGTGATAATAACGACATATTAAATGCTGCAAAGACTGAGGAACAACAACCAATGACGAATTTGTACGAGGAGGTTGCAATACCAAAAGATCTTGGTATAAGGCATAATATTTATCTGGTCGACCAGACTTAAGTGTTTGTATAATAGGGATTAACTGGGTGTCCTTTTGTTGCAAATCAATAATATCTGTTTTGTTAAAAGGAATAATTTGAAGTTTTGGGGCTGCACAAGCCAGAGAAGTTATAGGTATTTGTGAAGATTGAAATTCTACTGGACAAAACATACGGGAGAGGCAACCAGCTACGGGATTGAGACGGAAAGGAATGTGTTCAACAACGTAAGAAAAGCGGGACAAATATAACAACCATCGACGGAATTTTCCATATTGTTCCGGGTGTCGAAGAAGCCATGATAAGGCCTAGTTGTCGATCTGTAATGTAAAGGGTTTTGCCGTAACGTATGTTTCAAATTTCTTTAGACCAAAAACGATGGCGCAACATTCAGCCTCATAAATTGACTGGCGCCGTTCCAGGTCTGTACGCTTACGAGAAGCGAAGGCAATGGGACGCAAGGAACCATCAGGCTCTCGTTGATTGAGGGTAGCCCCAAGTGCCAAACTAGAAGCATCACACTGTAAGACAAACTCACGAGAGAAGTCTGGTAATGCCAACACAGTATGTTCCAGGAACACCCGTTTAAGTTTGTCGTGTGTCCAAACAAAGGTCTTTTTGTCGGTCAAAAAACTGGTAATGTCTGCGTACGAAGGTATAAACTTAGCATAATATGCCAATAGTCCAAGGATACGTTGAAAAGCTTTCAAGTTCTTAGGAGAAGGAAAGTCTTGAATCGCGGAAATACGTGCAGGGTCCAAGATAAGCTGGCCCTCACGCAGAATATACCCGAGATATTTAACTTCCCTCTGCCACCATTTGGATTTGGACGGATTTACGTTAGACCCGCTTCACGTAAGGCTTGTAATACCAATTGAAGATGCTGAAGGTGGGTATTTTCATCAGGGCTGTAAATAAGCAAATCATCAGCATAATTTATTAAGAACTTATATTTGAATTTGCCCAAAATCTTATCTAAAGCACGTGTTAACAGCTGTGTGCCCAGATTTACTCCAAAAGGAACTTTAGTGTAACGGTATTGTCCGAAGGAGGTAACAAAAGATGTTAAATTTTTGCTTGGTTCGTCCAAACGAATTTGATGAAAACTTTTACATAAGTCTAGACATGAAAATACCCTTGCAGATTGTAAGTGCTGAAAAATTAGATCAATCTTAGGCTGGGGAAAATTGTCATAAGCTATTAAACGATTTAATTGCTTATAAGAGCAAACTAGACGATGTCCACCATCCTTCTTATCCACCAGGAAACATGGCGATGCATAAGCACTTGAACATTCTTCAATAATGTTTTGTGATAAAAGATCTTCAATTTGTGCACGTAAGATGATTGTTTGCGCAGGATTCAACTGAAAAGGTTTTGTACGGAATGGTACATCAGTTATAATAGGGATGGAAACTGGGTCTAATTTGCATTCACCAACACGTTCTGTAACCACATCCTGAAATTCCTTTAACAGTGAGTGAACGGTTTCAGGAGCAGTAACGAAAGACGACTCCAAAGAAGATAAAGGTGGAATATTTGTATCCTCCATTACTTGATGTTTCCCGGTAAAGGAAACTGGTTCCTGAAAAAAAAGGAAATGTAAGAGTCGAGTTTGCAAAAGAAATACTAGCATGCGAATGCGATAAAAAATCAGCGCCCATGATAAGTGGAAACGGAAGAGCATCCGAAATCCAAAAATACCATTTCCAAGATAAGGTATTTATTTTGACAGATAGACAAACACGAGAAGTCAAGTTTAAAGGTTTGCTAACCACAGTATGGAGAGTTTATTTATATCTTGTAGTATAGTGAGATGAACCTGAAGGGTGGATAAAAATCCACTAGCAATTAAAGAAACAGAACTACCCGAATCCAGTAGTACACGGGAAGGAGTAGAATTTATCACAGCTTGTATCACCGGCACCGACTTTTCATTTATATGAAACGGATGATCCAAATGGATAATATCGGAACTTGAATTGCTTTGAGGAAGTGATGTTATATCTGGTAAAGAGGAAGACGAAGCTAGAGGCGATTGAAGGGTGTCATTCAAACCAGAAGAAAAGGAAGATGATGACTGTAGATCCAAAGATTTCGTAAGCGGTATATCTAAAGGTGAAACGTCGATGTCCGGCTGGTAAGTAGATTGGGATGTTTCTTCTTCCTGTGCAAGGCTTGTCATTGCTGCTGTTGAATGTAACTCACCAAACGTAGTTCCATCGACCAAATTTCTCTCGCCATCTGCATAAACTCCTGAACTGATCTGGGACGCTGATACCCGACTAAATGAAGGCGAGTAGAAGATTGTAGACCCATGGTAATAGAATATAATAAACTGTCCTCCGACCAATCAATCGGTAAAATATGATAGGCTTCGTAAACGTTACGCAGATAAGAAGAAATAAATTCATTCGGGTGTTGACAACGTAACAAATATTTTTCTATTAACACTCTTACTAAAGTAGGAGCAACCAATCTATGCCAAACAACTCGAAGAAACATAGGCCACGGAAATTTTTCCAAAAAGGCCTCGTACCAGATTTCTTTAAATGGTCCCAAAGTTTTAGCAAAGGCAATAAAAAGTAAGGATTCAATATCCAAAAGCTGTAAATTAAGAGTTCTGTGCAGAATAAGCATAAACTGGGAAAGTAGTTCAGGATTGGAGCCATCATTAAAAGGTAAATGCTGCAATAAATCCATTGCAGTGTTATAACGAATCTGGTTTGTAAGAAAACTTTCATTTGGAGGTAATACCAATTCATTGAAATTATTAATGGGAGGTGGATTAATAAATGAAGTAGGAGGAATCATAACATAATGTGTAGAAGGAAGATAATTAAAAAGGGACTGTTGTGGATTGCCTGAAAGAGACATGTTGAAAACCAAAAGGGGAGAATCGAAATGAATACTATGCTTTTTATATTCATCCAAAAAATATAGTACTGGATAAAGCGGAGAACTAAAGATAACACAAATCAAAAATAGTTGAAACTTCATAAATAAGAAAGGTGTCTAACACGAGCAAAGGTGTCAAGGAAAAGGAGGGATGAAAGTATTAATAAGACGTTACAAAATATCAAGAGCGACGAATCAATTGCGAAATCCCCCCAAAATTTTAACTTTCAAAAGCAAAAAAGGTATGTCTGACAACTCTCAAAATTCTAAGTCTGTCCTCAAAAAAAATTTTCTAACCATAGCTCTGGTACCAGAAATTTTGTAACGTTCAAGTTTCCAAGCTGCTTTTTATTTTCAAAGACGTGACTGGGCTGGATCTTTTATGCTACCCCAAAAAGCCGTGGTATCCTTTTAGTACCTTGTTCGAACTTACAAAATCAATTAGGGTGGAGGTTATTGCCACGTTGTTCGCGGCACCTCAAAGTTGACTACGAACTTCACAATTCCTTAGCTTCGATTTGAGGGAA
This sequence comes from Lepisma saccharinum, assembly GCF_977018435.1. Classification (NCBI taxonomy): domain Eukaryota; kingdom Metazoa; phylum Arthropoda; class Insecta; order Zygentoma; family Lepismatidae; genus Lepisma; species Lepisma saccharinum. The sequence continues at coordinate 59,991,363 of NC_139243.1, read as the reverse complement.
TGGGGGTAAACACAAGAAAGTTGCCGTTTACAAAAAAAAATATCCTGAAAATTAAGAACGCTCTACTGCAAGAACTTCCAAAATGCGTAATATGTTTTAGTAACCTTATGTAATCTAGAATTATTCACCTCCACCAAGAACTACAATTACATGCGCTATAAATGCCTCTTTTACTCTTGCTTTTGTTATCTTCGACCACGCAGTGATAAAGGGAAATTTAAATTTATACGAAGTCAAAAACAGATAACAATTTTCAACAATTTAACGACGCAGTTTATTCTACAATTAAATGTTCATAACAAGATGAATATAATCCTCTTTTACAATCACCACAATCAGATTTCGTTGATTAAATCATTTAAAAATTTCTCCTTAACATTTAGATAACATTGGGTAACCCCAAGCAATCAAAAATTACGCCTCTTTCGACGTTGACCAGATACTATTTTCTTTGGGAAATTTTTGTACCGCATTTATCCCTATGCTTATATTTGTACTTCAAAAATGTTAAGCAACTATTCAACAAAAAAATAAGAAAAGTTGAAAATTTTGTGAATAACCGAAAATTTGTGGAATATACAATTTTCATTATCTTACTTTAGTACCTATGCTTCAATCATCTTTGAGACAAAGATTAGTAGAGGCATTTGGAGAGTTCTGAGCCCTCAATTGAGGCTCGAATCATCATTTGAGGCTCAGTGTTGCCAACTTCTTACTCGAAAAAATCACCAAGGTTTTTGGGGTAACCTAACCTAAAGCATGGAGCTGGCAACCTTTTTCTTGTAGTGTTGCCAACACTACGCCCGAAAGTAAAGCTCGGTGGGGCTCGCCTTGATGGTTTGCTCTTGTAAGGCATAAACCCCCCCTATTTTGTTACAGTGTTGTTAACATCTTACTCGAAAAAAATCATCAAGGTTTTTTGTCTAACCTAACCTAAAGCAAGGAGCTGGCAACGTTGCTTGAGGCTTGCCTTACAGTACAGGTGGCCCGGTTCTAAGCTATTATTTGAGGCTCGAATTATTATTTGAGGCTCGTTGTAGCTTTTTATGATGTATATTTTAAGGACACAGAGTTGGCAACACTGTAGGGGGCTTACTGTAGCCTGTTATGAGGGGGGGGTCTATTGTTTTCTGTTTACATCTGGCAATACTGCCGTAGATTGACAGTGTTGTTAACCTACTGGGTTTTTCACTGTAAATTTTCATCAAAGGACCTGAGGGGTCCATGTATTTATTATGTCAAGACTCGTCGGTGTTGCCAACCCACTCTACAAAAATTCCACTATATGATATTTTGAAGCCTTTCACGGTGTATGTTAACCTCACAAGCAGTGTTGCCAACTCGGGGCGAGGCGTAGCCTTTTATGGTGTATGTTAACCCTACCAGCAGTGTTTCCAACTCGTTGTAGCTTTTCACGGTGTATAATTTTTACACGCGCGCGCGTGTATTGTGACGAATGCACTCTCTCATCCTTGAAGGATGAATACAACTTATCGTAATTTTCCAACTGTGGGACCAAATGTTTATATATCGTGACTTTTGTAAATCTCTTTCGGGAACAATATGTCGCACACACACACGCACGCGCGCGTGCCTGTATTGTGACGCAAGCAAACAAAAAAAAACTTTGCGTGTCATTACAAAAAAAACTTTGACCGTATTCTTAAATAACTAACAAGGACAATGAATCTTTTTGGCTTCCGCAAACAGATCAACATGGAGACTGCACCGCCAAATTTCAATAACCTCTTACCTTCCGTGTTATCTAAACTCAATGGTTTACTGATTGTTCATCTCAACAGCATTTGGACGAAACTGAATGACGATGTGGGCAAGATGTTTTATGTTTTTAATAACAATTTACATTTCTACGAAATTCCGATCGACGGGAAACTTCAAATCACCGTGAATCCGGAAAACGCAGGCGAAATCAAAATTTCTACCGGCAAGAATATTTTTCGAATCAAGCACGACAAGATGCTTTCTAACATTACGTACGATGTTTCTGCAGGAGATTATCTTTACATGGAACTTCTCGGAGATTACGACAAACTCATTCCTCTCTTTGTAGAATTACGAATCGTTTATCCTATTATAAATAACCGTTAACCAAAAATGCCTAACGACATTTTCGGCAACACCAAGCGTGTAGACCACGCAGAAGAGATTCTCATGTTGGATATTCGAGTTAAGAAGTTGAGGACCGATTTGATTGCTTTGCAGGAGACCTTAAACAAAAGTTTAGAGTCGGAAATCGCTACGCTCCAAACGCAATGTCTCGACCCCATTCTGAAAATCGATTCCGAACTGAAAACGCTCATAAAAAATTATGTCGACGTACCTTCTTACGACAGCGTTCAAAATATACAGTTGAGCGTGGATTCGCTTCAAAATGATTTGGCCAAATTACAGCAATTTCAATCGAAAAATGAAGATTTGGAAAAACTGAAACTCGAAATCGAAGAACGAACTTCCGCAATAGAAAAGAATTTCTCTGAACTTCAAACCGTCGTGAACGATATAGACGCAGAACGCTTGCATGTTGTTGTTTCCAAATTACAAGAAGAATTCACCAGCACGTTGGAAGAAATTAAATCCAAGTTGCAGACTTTGGAAGATACAATGACGAACCTACCATCGTCGGACGAACTGCAGGTCATCGGTAAAAGCGTCGCGAACATAAAAATTCAATTGGAGGCCTATCAAGATTTCGAACACATTCAAACCACCATCGCCACGCTTCAGGCGTCCTTGGAATTGATCAACGAAGAAATTAAAAATATTCACGCTGAAGCGAGAGCGTTGACGAGCATTCACGACACGTTAAGCACGGTTCAGCAGAAGATCGAATATTTAGAAAATTTGAACGTCGAAACGAATCTCGCTCATTTTCATCACGTACTCGACAACATACAGGGTGACTTGGAATTGTTACGGACGAGCGTGCCTTCGAGCGAAGATTTGGAAAAATTGAAAACGGCGGTGACGGCACTATCCGATTCGAGCGACATCAAAAGCTCATTGAGCGATCTCGAGAGTAGGGTGGCCAATCTCCCCACCTCCAAAGAATTGCACGCTTTGAAAAGAAACATATCTCGAATGCTGAAACGACTGGAAACGGAAACGGCGAACGTGGAACAGATTCGAGACGAAATTAGTTCGCTGGTGTCGACGCTGCCCACTTCGCAGAGCGTCGCCGATCTTCACACGCAGTTTACAGAGATGCGAAGCATCGTGAACGATCTTACCGAGAAGAGCTCGAAATTGAATCAAGTCGAGAACCTTCAGAACATTGTCGTCAACATCAGAGATCAAGTTGGAGTGCTGGAATCCACGCAGGAATCGACGCTGGCCTCTTTCGGTGCCAAGTTGCAAGAACTCAACGAAAACTACAAGCAGTTGAACGTGGAAGTGAAAATCAAACCGTCGTTTTCTGCCGCAACGGATACCATAGTCGAGCATTTGCTGCCCATCGAAAATAAACTCGGACAAGTTCACAGTAATCTCGTCACCTTCGACACTAAATTCGCCAAATTGTTCACCTTGCAAGCCATCGAAATCAACAGCATACCCAATCAACAAAGAATCTCCACGTTCGTCGAAGGTAACAAACTGTACATGTTGCATCCTTATCATCCGTATTACAAGTTTCTCCTCGATGGCACAATTCAGATAAACGAATTTTCGTACTGGTCTCACGGCAGAAAAGCTAGCGTTCCTACCATGACCTTGATATCGAATCGTGGTGTCCAGAAAGCAGGAAACATTCCTCTGGCACGTTGGAACGAAACGCGCAACATATATGAAATACACGAAGACGAAGATCTTACTGTTTTCGACGTGAGTGCCGGCGATAAGCTGATCATTCAAAACACGAGCGAAGTGCCACCCTCTTTGAATCCTATCACGCTTGTGCTTCTCTTGAAACGTAATTTCTAAAAAAATGTCTAGGCAAGCCATCGTCGAAGAATTGCATAAACCTGCACGCCGTAACTACGAACGTTTGGCTGTGGTAACCAAGGGCATCGACGACCTCTGGCAAAGCGACCTCGTGGAGATGAGTAGCGGCAATTTGAAAAACGTACATAAATTGAACAAGGGCAACAAGTACCTCCTCACCGTCATAGACACATTTTCGAAATTCGCATGGGCTCTACCTTTGAAGGCGAAAACGGGAACATGCGTCACGGAAGCATTCAAATTAATTTTTCGCGAAAGCGGCGGCAGACAACCACGGTTTCTGCAAACGGACAACGGTAAAGAATTTTACAACGCCGTATTCCAAATGTTTATTCAAAAACACAAGATTCGACATTATTCGACCTTCAGTCACATCAAAGCCGGCATCGTGGAAAGATTCAATCGAACCTTGAAAACACACATGTGGAAACGATTCACGCTTCGGGGAAATTACAAATGGGTCGACATCCTGCCGGAACTCGTCGACACCTATAATGATACGGTACACAGAACGATAGGCATGAAGCCAGTTGACGTTACCAAGTCTGACGAGCAGCGTTTAATTTCTACTGTTTACTGTCCAAAGTACACACCCACGACAAAAAAAGCTAAATACAAAATTGGAGACCGGGTGAGGATCAGCAAATTCAAACGCACCTTCGAGAAGGGATTCACAAAAAATTGGAGCACGGAACTCTTTACGGTGATTCTAGTTCTACCCGGAAACCGACACACGTATATAATAAAAGATAGTAGCGGCGAGATTTTGAAAGGAAGATTTTACGAAGAGGAACTCTCTAAAACAAAACACCCCGACACGTACCTCATCGAGAAAGTATTGCGTAGGAAAGGTGACAAACTGTTTGTCAAATGGCTGGGACTTCCGGAAAAAAGTTGGATCGACGCGAACGAAGTGATCTTGTGAGTACGTGGAACGTGGTGAAGCGTCTACCGGATCCGGAAAGTCAAACAAGAAAAAAAAAGAACGGTGAGTTGCTTCCCGACAGCATCCGCTGTCTGATCGTAGGTCCTTCGGGGTGTGGGAAAACGACACTGCTCGTGGACAATTTTCTCCTCGCACCGAATTGGTCAGATTGGAAGAACAGGCACCTGTACGTGTTCTCGAAAAGTTTGGAGCAATCCAAATACCAGCAACTGATGAAAGTGTACGATGGTCTGGACATTGCAACGTTCGCTTCGGAAATAAAACCACTCGACGATTGCCGTGAAAATTCAGTCGTCGTGTTCGACGACGCCATCCTGGAAAATCAAAATGAAATTCGCAACTTTTTTACGCAAGGTCGTCACAAAGAAATGGATTGCTTTTACCTAGCTCAAACGTTTTCCAAAATTCCAAAACAGTTACTACGCGACAACGCTAATTTCATATGTTTGTTTCGTCAAGATCACACCAACCTCAAGCATGCGTACGATGACTACGTAGGCGGAGACATGAACTACAATCAATTTTCGGAACGCTGCTCTTCTTGCTGGAACGGTGACGATTTCGGATTCGCGACGATCGACATGACGAGGAAACCCAACGACGGAAAATACAGAAACAAAATCAACGACTTTCTAAACGTTGCAACGTTGTGAGAAACAACGTATATAAATAAACGTTATGACGAAACGAAAAATCGAAGACGAAAATCTCAAGCTTCGCGATTACCTCGCGAAACGCTTCAAAGGTTGGAAATCCGAGAATCGCGGATTCTACGAAGAGAAGAAACGTCAGGATCAACCTGTGATCGATGCCATCAGCGGTCTAGGTAAAGAAATTAAAAGTGTCACGGAACAAAATAAAAATTTGATCAACGAACTCGTGCCGCTCGTAGCTAAAAGTTATGCCGTACCCACGCCCATTTCGAGCATTCCTTCGACGCCGTTCGAACTGAAGGATGCACCGGCACGACGTCGAGCCATAGGCAGCACGTCTTCGGATAAAATCGAGTTGGGGCCGTTGGCACGAGACTACCTGAGTACGGGGAAATTCGACAAGGATGAAGTGTTCGGATTGTATCCTAGCATGGAAACCAACGAAGGCGGTGGTGTGGTGTGGAAGATTGGGAAATCGAAGGTGACCTTCGAAGGCAACGACATTAAAGTCAATTTAGGCGACAAGGATAGTTGGACCAGGTATCCCGGTACGGTGGGACTGTGGGAACTCGTCGCCAAAAAGCAGCCGAAAGATTACACCGACGAAGATTACCAAAGTTACAAGGAAATTCTGATCATGACGGATGCCTTGTACCAGAACAACGACGCCTCGCAGAATAGGGTGAAATCGAGCAGCGGCGAGAAGTACAGGAATCTCATCAAACCGATTTGGAACCAGGTCAAAACAGGCAGCGGCGTCAAACGCTACAACACGTTACCCAAAGAATTCGTTTGGGTGGACGACGTTAGGAAACTCGTGGACCGATTGTTGGTGATAGCCGGCGAAGAGAATGCAGGCAACCGTAATTTCTACAACGAGAAGGTTGGCATCGTGGACATGATCAGCACGAAACTTTCCAACTTCATCGTGAACGACGACAAGGGCATAGGTTACCTAATCAAAATCATCAACACGCTGCCTCCGAAATTTTGGAACGTGGCCGAAGGAAAGGGACTCGTGAACGACATCATCAACAAGTTACCTTTCGAGATGCATCTACCTGGCTACCAGTACTGCGGACCGGGTACCAAACTCGAGAAAAGATTGGAGAGAGGAGACAAGGGTGTGAATCCGTTGGACGCCGCATGCAAAGATCACGACATCGCCTACAACACCACGCAGACGGATCTGGACGCACGTCACGAAGCAGACAAAAAATTGGAACATGCAGCTTTCGAAAGGTTCGTGAGCAGAGACGCATCGCTGGGTGAACGGGTCGCCGCACTGGGTACCACCATCGCCATGAACACAAAACAAAAATTGGGGTGGGGTATATAAACAACATCCAGTAAAAAAAACAACATGGCTTGCATAACTGATTTGCCGCACGAACTACTATCTAAAATATTCAAAAAGGTAGTTAACGGAGATGTTAATAAACTTGTGATCATAGCTAAAACGACGCCGGCATTTCACATGGGATGCGAAATAGTTCTTTAGGACCGTCTTCGGGAGATCAGTGGAATGAGGTGCGGTGATCTCGACACTCTTCTGTCGGCCGCGGGGGAGAAATTGAACGAGAGGTTGGACGAACTGTACGAGGCGAGGCAGGGGAGAAGACGGGACACCGATGATTGGAGAAAATCTAAGCAGGAGACGGAAGAAATCATCACGCACATCATCGCGTTTTCGGAAGCACGAACTTTCTTCCTCTGTTAAAAAAATATTCGATACAAAAAAAATCTCGTGAAAAAATATATACAGGGTGTTTCTAAAGGTCGTTTACAACGCTTGGGAGGTGATTCCTCACACGAAAACAAGCAAAAAGTCTAAGTTCCATTTTTACGACTGAGGCTTCGTTTCCGAGATAGGAGCCTCGCAAAAGGTGACAAAGTGAACGTCACACCTAACTGGGACGAATACTATCACAGATAGAGAGGCGGTTCCAAGGGAATCATAAAGGAATCGTATGTGCTCAGTCCGGAAGTCACTATGAAAAGTTCACTGCACGCATGCGCAATGGAGTCCTCAAAGGAATTGGGAATTTCCAGCAACAACAATGCATGGAAAAGGTATGTAACGCAGCAAGAAGGACCGTGACAATGAGAAATGCGTTCAAGACAACACATCCCGACCTCAAACATCAAAACATGACCACCGAACACAAAATCCGAAAAGTTGAGCACGGTTGCATACCCCAGTTACACGCGAGGAATGAACGAATCATGTCATGTGGCATACGAGAGACAGGAGGAGGGAAAGAAAAACACAATATCAGATGATTGCGACAACGTGTATTTTTACACGCGACAACTGCGTAATATCCCCCCCCACACACACACAACAAACAACAAATGCTACAATATCTTACGCACAGACAGTCCGTGTCACTGTACACCAACTGAAGATGTCACTTTCACCACACAAAGGGGGTGGGGAGCAATACCAAAAGTGTTCTCACTGGTATTTGCCGAGGGCAATAATCACAGACGGTTTTCAAAATGTCTGCCGTTTACTTCTACGCAGAGATGACAGCGACGAATCAAGGATTGTCGAGTACGAGCAAACAAGCCAGGTGTATCTGCTACCGTCGCGGCGGCGACGTTGATGCGAGCAACGAGGTCCTCAGCTGATGTGACAGGTGTGTCGTATACGAGGGTTTTCATTTCTCCCCAGAAGAAAAAATCGAGAGGGTTGAGATCTGGCGACCTCGGTGGCCAAGGCACAGGCTCATCCCTACCAATGAACCTATTGCGAAACACGTCATGCAGGAAATGTCGTACATTACGATCGAAATGAGCTGGTGCACCATCGTGTTGGTACCACATTTCTTGCCGCAGTGCCAAAGGTACGGTCTCCAACAGTTCAGGCAGAACCTCACTAAGAAATACATGATACGTGCGACCATTCAGGCGAACAGGGAGAATGTATGGTCCAATTAAATGATCATGTACTATCCCGCACCACACATTCACTGAAAACCTGTGCTGGTGATGGGCCACAAAAAGTGCATGTGGGTTGTCAAAGTCCCATACATGACTGTTTCTACTATTGAAGACATCCATCCTGGTGAAAATGGCTTCATCTGTCCACAATACGTTTGCCCCGAAGTGAGGGTTTGTGTCCAGCTGATGCAACAACCATTGGCAAATCTCCATACGAGGGCGAAAGTCACGAGGTAACAGTTCTTGTACTTTCTGCAATTTAAAAGGGTGCATTCCTTCATCTGACAACACTCGCCAAACATTCACATGAGACGTGTTTCGTGCCCGAGCGAGCACTCGCGTACTGGTGCCAGGATGTTCTGCGATCGCTGTTAACACATCTTCTGCAAACTGATGTGTGCGTACACTTCGGGGTCTTCCAACTTCTTGTCGCGGTGGTAACACTGACCCTGTTTCACGCAGTCGACTGTCCACTACCTGAAAGAAGGTGTGAGACTGTAAACGTCTATGTGGAAAGCGTTCTCCATAAAGACGCCTTGCCTCACGGCTATTACCACGTGCCTCCCCATACATGAGATGCATGTCTGCTAGCTGCTGGGTCGTATACGCAGCCATCTGTGTAATAGGGAGCTGGAACTGCAAAGTATTGTTTTTGTTTAACACTGGCACACTGCACAAATTGGCCGTATCACCGTACGAACACCACAGACCAATTGTTGCGATACTTGACTTGCCCACTCCACCACGTCAACTTCTTTCAATGCAACATACTAGTACTCTTCAATGCGTATGACAACCTAGAGCGAACTGCTGATCATATCGCAGCACCTGCAACACGATTGGGACGACTGCCGGAGAGAACCAAACCTTCGAGCTCCTCTCGCGGGAACAGCAGTCATGAAGGTCAAACGTAGACTACGAGAGCCAGACTTGCCTGTGCAGCGCTTCCAAAACTGGTCTCTTTTACGTCACAATGATCGCGTGCGAACACTTTTGGTATTGCTCCCCACCCCCTTTGTGTGGTGAAAGTGACATCTTCAGTTGGTGTACAGTGACACGGACTGTCTGTGCGTAAGATATTGTAGCATTTGTTGTTTGTTGTGTGTGTGTGGGGGGGGGATATTACGTAGTTGTCGCGTGTAAAAATACACGTTGTCGCAATCATCTGATATTGTGTTTTTCTTTCCCTCCTCCTGTCTCTCGTATGCCACATGACATGATTCGTTCATTCCTCGCGTGTAACTGGGGTATGCAACCGTGCTCAACTTTTCGGATTTTGTGTTCGGTGGTCATGTTTTGATGTTTGAGGTCGGGATGTGTTGTCTTGAACGCATTTCTCATTGTCACGGTCCTTCTTGCTGCGTTACATACCTTTTCCATGCATTGTTGTTGCTGGAAATCCCCAATTCCTTTGAGGACTCCATTGCGCATGCGTGCAGTGAACTTTTCATAGTGACTTCCGGACTGAGCACATACGATTCCTTTATGATTCCCTTGGAACCGCCTCTCTATCTGTGATAGTATTCGTCCCAGTTAGGTGTGACGTTCACTTTGTCACCTTTTGCGAGGCTCCTATCTCGGAAACGAAGCCTCAGTCGTAAAAATGGAACTTAGACTTTTTGCTTGTTTTCGTGTGAGGAATCACCTCCCAAGCGTTGTAAACGACCTTTAGAAACACCCTGTATATATAAATAACACACATCGTGAATAAAAATTAAATTTCTCTCTAACACTCTGAAATTTTTCTTTGATATGACGACTGAAAAAATGAGTGACCTCCAAGCATTAAAACAAATGCTAAATTTATCAGTCGAGTATGTAAAAATTCAGGAATTGGAAGTCGACAAACCTTACACGATAACTTCCGGTTCAATCGTTTCTACCCAGTATGGTCCCAAGGTACGCCTGTTGCTCAACGCACAATACAGTCTATTTTTACCAGATCGATACGCTAACATGTTATCCGACGAGAAGCTAGCTATTTTAATCGAGAACAAAACTCGAATCGTGTACAAGGGGACAAAGGAACTTCTTGGCAAGAAAACGAAGCACGTAATAGAATTTGTGTAACGACTGCGAGGCCTTGAAAAAAATTCTCAGAACATTTATATATAAATAACATACCGTAGAAAAACTACACAAGAAAAAATCTCAGAATATATATATATAAATAACATACCGTGAAAATAACACATAGAGCATCAACATGAAGCCCAAGGGTGTCGTGTACCAGATACCATACTCCAATCTAAAAAATCTAGGTGCTCTCGATGGGTTACTCACCAAGAAACAACGCGAGAAGAAACGTTCTTGCTTGTCGAAAGGACACGGAATGAAATTACTGCTCAGCACACCTCAATTGAAAAGATTGCAGCGTTCGCGGAAACAGCAAAAGATCGGAGGTTTCATATTCAGCATCCCCGCCATCCTGGCAGCATTGGGGGCCGTGGGAAGTTTGGCCGGTGGAAGTGCCGCCATCGCGAAAACCGTCATCGACTCGAAGAAGAACAAGGCCGAGTTGGAAGAACAGAAACGTCACAACCTGGCCATGGAGAAGAAGGGGAAAGGTGTGACCAAAAAGCAAAAAAGCAGCCTCGATGCTTTGAAGAAATATAAAAAAAAGAAAAAGCCCTGTCCAACTTCGATATTGAATCTCTGATCGAACCGTTGGGAATAAGGAACTTCAGGGGTGTTTTCATGTCCGATTCTCTACCCTCTGCTGTGAAGAAAAAGGAGTATGGCGTGGTCAACCTGGACAGTTACAAAAATCCTGGTACACATTGGATATGCTACCTCAAAATTAACGATAACAATGCATTTGTTTTCGATTCGTTCGGTGGCACACCGCCTGCCAGGTTGGTGAAGTATCTCAGTGTTGCCAACCTCTACTACAATGACAAACGCATCCAGGGTTTCACCGATGTTAACTGCGGCCACCTATGTCTTTCCGTTCTCGCATACATGTCTAAAATAAATAACCCGTCGGTGGAACATTTTCAGAAAGCATTGTGGTACCTAAAACACCATGGGCGTGTTCCATCTCACGAGCGAATCTTCAATCTTGAAACTCACGCTGCACGACGACATCGTCTATCCTAAATCCGTGGCTCTGCGTGCATTCTACAGCATGTACCTCATACCTAACGTCACGCAGCACAACAACAAAATTAGCGTCGGAAACGAACACATCGTCGTCACGCCAGGACAATACAATCTTTCCACTTTGCAAGCTCAATTACCCAAAGGCACATACCTTTCTCAAAATTCGGTCACGCACAGAGTGGAAATCCTATCCGCGACGGAGACCGTGGACCTGGGCACCATGGGAGAACTTTTAGGTTTCGAGAACAACCACCCAAAACTCGAAGCTGGCATCAAGCACACGGCAACAAACATTCCTAAATTTCTAGCCATAGAGACTCTGAACGTACACTGCAACGTGGCGGAAGGCATGATCACGAAATCTTCGGACGGATTATTAGGAAGTCACAAGCAGACGGGAATCATAGCCACTTTCAAACCAAGTTCCGAGTTCATGGAACCGATCATCTACACGCCCTCTTCGCCGATCTATTTTCCAGTATGTCGCAACCGCATAGACGACATGGAGTTGGTGGTGACGAACGAGAAAGGAGACGTGGTGGATTTCGCAGGTGCCACTACGACGGCCATCGTGGAGATCAACGTATAATAAATAACACACATAGTGTAAAATGGAGCAAATCGAAAGTTACGAATTGCAATCTTTCCCTCCCAACCGTCGCACGTTCGCCAATCTGAACGAAGCGAACAGGGAGATCGAATACGACGTGGACGTAGGCGGCGGGTTCATTCATCCTCACAGAGCGGACCTCTACCTTCAATTCGACGTGGTGAAGAAGGAAAGCGGAGACGCGTTTCCCGCAGCAGCAAACTTGATACTCGTGGACAACTTCGTGCCTCACCTGTTCTCGCAGGTGGAGGTGAGGAAACACAACACCGTCATCGACAGAATAGATTATCCAGGCATCACGTCGACGGCAGTGGGAACGTTGAAATTATCCAAAACGGACGCAGCGTACTACCAGGCCGGGGGATTCGAAGCCGGGACCAAAATATCGACGAGAAGTCACACGGTGCTCTTTCCCATACGTCTGCTGCCTGGTTTCTTCTCGGACTACAAGGAGATCATGTGGAAGGGAGGACTGAGGATCACGTTTCGAAGAGCGGCCAACGACAACAACGCACTAATGCGATACGCTACTTTGGGTCCGGACGGCACCACACCGATAGCCAACACTTTACCCGAAGCAGCGAAATGCGTCATCCGGAGCATGGAATTGAGAATGCCGGTGGTGGAATACGAAACGAACTACGCCCTCAAGTACAAAGCGGAGATCTTGAAAAGTCCGCAGGTGCCGATTCACTTTCACGGTTACCAGTGCGTGCAGAAGATGGCGTCGGGAAGTCACATGGAATTCGACGTGACGACACAGTTCAACAACATACAGTTCGACATGCCAGATTTCGTCGTAGTGCTTTTTCAGACCGGACGCGATAACGATCAGGAAAAAGATTCCAGCAAGTTCGACGACTGCAAGATCAAAAACGTTTATCTGAAGAACGGTAGGAACGAAGTGTTCCCGCGCGAGAATTACAACCTCGACATGACCAAAGACGATTACCTCAAACTTTACGAAGCTTACACGGCTTACAAACGCGTGACCGAGGGAAGCGTGGACATGTACTACGCGCCCAGCGAATTCAAAGCACGGAGACCCATGACCGTCATCAACACCACGAAAAGAAAGCAAGTGGTGGTCAACGATCGTACCAACATCAAGATTGTATGCGAGTTCCACGATGCCTTGCCTGCAGATACTCTGTGCAGTGTCATTCTTATTGCAGAGAAAACATTTGTGTATGACGTCAAGAATGAAAGAGTGACTGAACAGTTTTAAATAAATAAAAAAAAATAGCACACAATAGGAAATGTGGAATTTTATATATATAAGTACAAATTGCAATTAGCAGTTTCCAGAAGTTTAATTTTGCTGTGCCATGCATGCATGTAATCGAGGAAGTGGAAGTAAATTAAAATTGTTTTTTTTCGCATTGCCTATTATTTTTTGTTGCACTCTGGGCAGGCCTTACTAGTTTGGAGGCGATAGTGGCCCCACGGAAGTGTATGGACCCCACATTCAAGAATACACCTCTTGTCGTCGTGTGCATCCAGAGCAACTTTCCTGACAATATTAGTTGTAAGCACATGATCGACGCTTTGGATACGATGCTCTTTTTGTAGAATGGGCGATTTTGTTCTGAGGCACTCGAGGTAATCCTCAAACTTGAGGTGCTCCCGAACCACTTGCCTGCTTACACCCTTTGCTTTTTTTGTTACAGAACCCTCAGACCGGATCGCATAGGCTTTGGCACGAAGTCCAGCAAACTCCACAATCACATCCCCGTCTTTCTCGTCCTTGAGTTTGCCGGGTATTTTTTTGTTCCGGGGTAGAATTCCATACCGGTTTAGCTGGGGATAGCCCGATGTGTCGAAGAGCTTGACAAGAGCTGGAACTTTGGCTATATCACCATACGCATCGGCCGTGCGAACATGGTACACCAAGCTGTCTGTGTCTGTGTAGAGGAGCGAGATATTGTGGTTGTAGTGTGCACGTAGTATGCCGTAATATGTCTCGAACATGCACAACTTGCTCAGATCCAAAACTGCAGCTCCCACATAGATGGGCTTGTTGAGTAGCACCTTGCCCCGGTTCATGTGAATCAGAGACATCTGTTCATTGTAAATTGTTCGAGACCTGAACAGCGGGCTTGCAACAAGTCGACGACACTGTGTTTTCTTCGTCACCAACCTCACATCAACGTGATTTCGCACATTCTCCATGGTCTTCCCAAATACCGCATTGTTCATTAATTTGAAAAAATCGCGATCAAGTTCCGAAGTGGCAGCAGTGCGATGGTTGGTGTTCAGTTCGATGTACGGCTTCAACCATGGAGACTGCCTGAACAAGAGTACGTTGTAAACTGTTTTGACCGAGACCCCTTGCTGCATTAACCACTGGAGGTTCCGGTAGTGTAGCACATAATGTTTTTTGGGCTCCAAGTCCATGACGAGCTTCGGTTGCTCCGAGCCAGGTGGACACTTGACTTCCGGAGCAGGCGAGAGGTCACAGAATGTATCCTGCAGCTTCTCGGGGAAGTCAAGGTCCACCTCGGCAAAAAACCCAAACTCGTCGCACTCTTTTTCGATGTCGTGTAAAGGATCAGCCCACTCAAACTGTCCTGTTGGGAGTGGTTGCATCATGGAGTGCCCGTAAAGATTATTCACGTCAGTGTACATGATGTAGCTTGATGGTTGGGAGGGGTCGTAACCAGTGGCCATGTGGTGATTGTTGGCGTGTGCGAAGCGTTGCGACACTTGGACCATGCCGCCTCGGATAGCTTTCTCGATGAAAAGCATGATATCATTATCGGAGATAAGTGAAAGTTTAACTTTAGTCAGCAGGAGCATGGCCGACCATGCCAGTCCAGGAAGGCTGTAAAAATATACAGGGTCCAGGTTGTAAATGTTTATCGCAGTTGCCCGAAACGCCTGAAACACATCGGCAAGAAGCGTAACATCAAGCTTCAGGTATGCATCGTGGTAATCACCGAAAGTTCGGCAACCCAACTTGACCCACATAGACTGAGCATGCTTGTATTCCTCGTCGGTAATACCTGAACCTCTCAGTTGGCTGTAGAACTTATCCTGGGGAGGCAGCAACTCTTCTTCGAACTTGGAAGGGTCGGTGACGTATTCGTAGGGGTAGACCCCTTTACGTCTGATGAGTGCGACATCTAAGTTCGGGAAACTTGATGTGGTAATAGCTAGTTGGTCGTCTCTGAGCTTCCCAGCAAGAGTATCGAGGCTTGCCTGGAGGAACCTCAGAGAGTCGAGGAACCGAAGCTCGATGCTGCTGCTTGAGACGGGGATCGGCACCCACTTGCTGATGCTAATATAACGCTCCTCGTTTTGTGCCAGGACATTGATTCTCGCATTGTCGTACCCTAGATGTGTGACCAAGTGATGGAAATCATATCCCGAGCCATTGTGAAAAAAGACCGGTATGAAGCGCGGGTCTTTGGCTCTCAAGTTACATCCGTTGCACCACGGGCCAATATAGCTTCCGGTCCCATAATGGTCATGGTGGTGGACCTTTTTGTTATCGTCAGTGAAGACCGAGTTGCAAACAGGACAATTTAGAGCTATTTCGTGCTGATGCTTGTTTTTGGGAGACAGAGGCAGCATGGGCTTGGGGGCCAACAGCACCTTCCCTATCTTGATGGCTTCCTGTTGCATTCTCTCCAGGAAGTGTTTGACCGGGTCGGGACCGCGATACACATAGGGCTCGGAGGCAATATGTTGGTCTCGCCACACCACAACATACGAGTAACTCGAGGCCTCGTGGATTTGGAAAGGAATAGTAGAGGATGTTTCGGGGTTGGGCTCGCAGTTAGACAGAGGTTGAAGAAAGGCCTCGAAGTCTGCTACAATATAGGCAGGATGCTTCACCATAGCACTGTGCATGCGAAAGCATTCTACTGCACCAGGTTTGGGCTGGATAGTTCGTGCATGCTTGTTGGTACCACAGTAGAACATGTGGTCAGCTAGCTTCTCAGCAGCGATGTTGGGTCCTTGAAAGTGTTTGAATTTATAATGGTTTCGGTTGTCGAAAGTGGACAGGCACCTGCGACACACCACGATGTGACCATTATGTCTATTTTTCTGATTTGAAACAAGTCTGGAAAGAGAGCGAATAAGGGTGTAATGGTGATGGGTTTCGTCCTTGATGAGCAGGAGGTTGATTTCTCGTACCTCGTTGTTGTTGCTCACGTTGCTCACCCGGATGGGGTGGACCTCATTTTTGTTCTCGGTGAGACCGTAAACATTGATGGCTAATTGCAGGCCCAACAAGCCACGAGCACGAACCTCAAACTTGTGAATATGCGAGACTTCTACAGGGTAGGCAATCCCGGCCATTGCATCCTCCAGTTCCGACTCATACTGCTTGTAGTGTGCAACACGGTACGAGTGGTTTTCCCTAGGTATAGGGTGTAATGCTGCCAGCACCGACCAGAGGAAGCATTTGGTGTCTCTGTTCTGAATATTGAGAACAGCTTTCCTTTTTTCAACCTTGCGTGGCAGGGCAATATAGCTAGACCCTGCCAGTGGCAGGAACTTACTAAGGTTCAGACAAAGTTCGTGGGGGTCGCCACACAGCGAACCGCCCGAGCCTTTAGCCTGATGTTTCTCGTGCTTTGCCACAAGTTTCTCGACAAACTTGTCGTAGATGCTGTCGAGGTCAGTGATATCTGCCTGATGTAGTGTTTTTGCTTTTGTCGCATGGAAGAATTTATATATTTCATCAGACGGTTTCTTATACTTGCAGCATAGCACAGCATAGAATTTAGTGGAGTATGTAGCCAATGCATCGTTGAGGATGGATATTATCTTAGCTCGCTCGCTCTCCAGAAAACTACGCACATCGTAGAAGCTGTCTGATGTTATGTTAAAGTCTTCTAATAAATGCTCAAACGCAAATCGGTCTGCTTTCTTCGCCAGCTTGACGCGTTTGGCAGGTGGCGATGCATCGAGGGAGGTTACTTCTACCTTTCGCTTGGAAGGTTGCGGTAGAGATGTTCCAGTGCTCTTGCAAGTAAGCTGGTGTCGCTTGAAGTTGGCAATAGATTTATTTATTCCACACTTAGAGCACAGTTTGGTCGCACATATTCGCTTTCCCGGCACACAAGTACGACAGTGCCTTTGAAAATTTTTACTTGACACAGTAATTTGGCACGTAGGGCAATTTTTTTCAGAACGCATAATGCAGAGATTTTTTGGGGGTATGTTATTTAATACCGAATGCTGTGCAATGCAAAATATAATTGTTCACTTTTTTTTAACTATTTTCTATGACCTTATTTGGGTTTTTTTTCGTCAAATTATATGCTTCTAGTCTCCTATACAATACAATATACGTACAATATTGTCAACAGTATCATATTTGAGCAGGTCGCTTGTCACCTAAACATTACAGCTCACAGGTTGGTAAAATCTGACATGAAAGCAGATAATACGCTTAAGTCTTATTTATATATAATTTTCACGGGCGTACAATATTGTCAACAGTATCATATTTGAGCAGGTCGCTTGTCACCTAAACACTACAGCTCACAGGTTGGTAAAATCTGACATGAAAGCAGATAATACGCTTAAGTCTTATTTATATGTAATTTTCACGGGCGTACAATATTGTCAACAGTATCATATTTGAGCAGGTCGCTTGTCACCTAAACACTACAGCTCACAGGTTGGGAAAATCTGACATGAAAGCAGATAATACGCTTAAGTTTTATTTATATATAATTTTCACGGACAAACAATATTGCCAACAGTATCATATTTGAGCAGGTCGCTTGTCACCTAAACACTACAGCTCACAGGTTGGGAAAATCTGACATGAAAGCAAATAATACGTTTAAGTTTTATTTATATATAATTTTCACGAACGTACAATATTGCCAACAGTATCATATTTGAGCAGGTCGCTTGTCACCTAAACACTACAGCTCACAGGTTGGTAAAATCTGACATGAAAGCAGATAATACGCTTAAGTCTTATTTATATGTAATTTTCACGGGCGTACAATATTGTCAACAGTATCATATTTGAGCAGGTCGCTTGTCACCTAAACACTACAGCTCACAGGTTGGTAAAATCTGACATGAAAGCAGATAATACGCTTAAGTCTTATTTATATGTAATTTTCACGGGCGTACAATATTGTCAACAGTATCATATTTGAGCAGGTCGCTTGTCACCTAAACACTACAGCTCACAGGTTGGGAAAATCTGACATGAAAGCAGATAATACGCTTAAGTCTTATTTATATATAATTTTCACGGGCGTACAATATTGTCAACAGTATTATATTTGAGCAGGTCGCTTGTCACCTAAATACTACAGCTCACAGGTTGGGAAAATCTGACATGAAAGCAGATAATACGCTTAAGTCTTATTTATATATAATTTTCACGGGCGTACAATATTGTCAACAGTATCATATTTGAGCAGGTCGCTTGTCACCTAAACACTACAGCTCACAGGTTGGGAAAATCTGACATGAAAGCAGATAATACGCTTAAGTCTTATTTATATATAATTTTCACGGGCGTACAATATTGTCAACAGTATCATATTTGAGCAGGTCGCTTGTCACCTAAACACTACAGCTCACAGGTTGGGAAAATCTGACATGAAAGCAGATAATACGCTTAAGTCTTATTTATATATAATTTTCACGGGCGTACAATATTGTCAACAGTATTATATTTGAGCAGGTCGCTTGTCACCTAAACACTACAGCTCACAGGTTGGGAAAATCTGACATGAAAGCAGATAATACGCTTAAGTCTTATTTATATATAATTTTCACGGGCGTACAATATTGTTAAGAGCGTCAGTTTCCGTAGAGCTCTCTTTTTCCATCTTCCCTCTATACAGTAAAACTGTAAAAAACACAATTAGCTAACCTAGCATACAACATACTTTCCTAATTAATATGGATATTGTCACACATTGCTTTTATTTTATACTGTTGTAAATGGAAAAGATTATGTACGGTAAATGTTTTGTACATTATAGGGAAAAAATGCAAAATATCCCCCAACTTTAATTCGATCCACCTCTGAATCGAATTTTTTACATATTTTCACGCCGCCATATGTTGTTCTATTTTGCTTCTTTTACTTGCCTTGCTTAATTAACTCTCGCTAATTAGCATTTTTTTGGAAGAAGTCAAATAGAACAACATATGGCGGTATGAGAAATATGCAAATTAAAGGATATTTTAGTAATATAAGGGCCCTAGCAATTAGCTTCGTCGACTAAGAGTACTCTTTCAAACATCTTCAGCTAGATCGTATTACTACGCAAGGACGTTTAAAATTTTTGGGTGTTGAAAAAGTTTGACTTACTTTTTATTTCTATTGTTTGCTAATAGATGGCGCTAATAGTACCCCCTCCCCTCCCTCCCCTCTTCTCCCCTCCCTCCCCTCTTCTCCTCCTCTGCTGTATGACAAATAGCACAAACATAAAATCAAGATTTTTGGAGAGCAAAACATAAAATTTGCATGCATCTGATGTCGAACTAGGAACTTTTATCTTTCGGGGAGTCAACATTATTTTTTTACTCAGTCAACATGAACACACGCAAATATTCACATGTGCTTTTTATTATTCTGCCTATTGAAAGCGAATGTTGCGTGCATGCGGAAATAACACAGAAAAAAAAGTGGATGGAAGCAATTTAAAATCAGTTAAGCAAGGTTAGTATTACGAGAGCGTAAAAACATGTGCTTTCATTCAACTTCAAAAAATAAGAATAAATGTGTGCATACAGAACACATATGTTTTCTTTTCACAGTTGTAAAATCATATAAATTGTACATGAAGTAAGTTACGGGAAGGCTCTCTCTTTTATGTTTGTGTATATGTTGTACAATTAGGTACAAGTATTGTACAATTAGGTACAAATTGTTGTACAATTATTTTCCCCCATTGTCCAGTTGGAGTTGGGGGCATAACACTGGTACTATTTGTACCCACAGTGCTTACTCATGTATTTTGTTTAATATTTTATTTCAAATTCACTGTCAGAAACTAGTGTTGCCAGTTTTTGGATGTAGGTTTACCTACTCTGTTGGTTGTCACTGTCAAGCTTCCAGTATTCGTACAGCATAAAAAGTTATAACCCCCCTCTCAAAATATATATATTGTATACGTTAAGATGCTCAATAGCCTAGCAACACATCATGAAAAAACATGCCAAGAGAACCCAGTGGGTTAGGTTAGGTTAGGTTAGGTTAGGTTAGGTTATGTGTTAGGTTAGGTTAGGTTAGGTTAGGTTAGGTTATGTGTTAGGTTAGGTTAGGTTAGGTTAGGTTACGTAAGGTTAGGTTAGGTTATGTGTTAGGTTAGGTTAGGTTAGGTTAGGTTAGGTTATGTGTTAGGTCAGGTTAGGTTAGGTTAGGTTAGGTTAGGTTATGTGTTAGGTTAGGTTAGGTTAGGTTAGGTTATGTGTTAGGTTAGGTTAGGTTAGGTTAGGTTAGGTTAGGTGAATTTAGGAATGTTGGTTGCTACGTGCTTGATGCCAGCTTCGAGTTTTGGGTGGTTGTTCTCGAAACCTAAAAGTTCTCCCATGGTGTCCAGGTCCACGGTCTCCGTCGCGGATAGGATATACATTGTATACGCCAAGATGCTCAATAGCCTAGCAACACATCATGAAAAAACATGCCAAGAGAACCTAGTGGGTTTATAAGTCAGTGCTGCCAACTCCTATTTGTAGGTTAGCTTAGCCTGTGAAAGATCATATAGTGGAATTTTTGTAGAGTAGGTAGGTAACACCGACGAGTCTTGACATAAAAAATACGTGGACCCCTCAGGTCCTTTGATGAAAATTTACAGTGAAAAACCCAGTAGGTTAACAACACTGTCAATCTACGGCAGTATTGCCAGATGTAAACAGAAAACAATAGACCCCCCTCATAAAAGGCTACAGTAAGCCCCCACAGTGTTGCCAACTCTGTGCCCTCAAAATATACATCATAAGAGGCTACGACAAGCCTCAAATAATAATTCGAGCCTCAAATAATAGCTTAGAACCGGGCCACCTGTACTGTAAGGCAAGCCTCAAGCAACGTTGCCAGCTCCTTGCTTTAGGTTAGGTTAGACAAAAAACCTTGGTGATTTTTTTCGAGTAAGATGTTAACAACACTGTAACAAAATAGAGGGGGGTTTATGCCTTACAAGAGCAAACCATCAAGGCGAGCCCCACCGAGCTTTACTTTCGGGCGTAGTGTTGGCAACACTACAAGAAAAAGGTTGCCAGCTCCATGCTTTAGGTTAGGTTACCCCAAAAACCTTGGTGATTTTTTCGAGTAAGAAGTTGGCAACACTGAGCCTCAAATGATGATTCGAGCCTCAATTGAGGGCTCAGAACTCTCCAAATGCCTCTACTAAGATTAAATCCAATGATTTCAATATTTAAAACGCATTCATCATTTACCATAGGCGGATAAACTGCAAAAAGCCGTACCAATAAATTGCGACAATTTCACATTAATTTTTTGTACAAGGTACCCTCCTAGATGCTCATTCAAAAACCAATTTGCTTAACTACTTTGCCATATTCGCCAGCAAATGGACGGAATACCAAAAAAGGGAGGGGGAAATGTGGGAATTGTTTTAATGACGTCGTCGCGATTAGTTAAGGTGACTATTTGTGACGCGTTAAAAAAATGCTGCAAGTCTTTTCCACAGAATGTACGAACTTTCGTCCATTGTTTAAACTGCACTAGGTTCCACGCACGAACGTTACACACACCATTAATTTTACTACGTGCTTCACCAAACTTACGCCTTTGATATCAATTACAGGATTCAGTAGTTATGCACCCGCGTTGAGGCCGATAAATCAATTGATTGGAAAAGATCGATCAAAGATCAATTGATGACCAAGCAGTGTGGGCAAGCAAGGGTGGGGGTTTTGAGCGTTTTGATTGGTTGTTGGGAAAAAGGGGGCGGGGCTTAATGATATGGGTTTCCTGTTGTTAATGAGGAGATTGATAAGTGTTTCCGGTCTGGAGTTGATTGACAGGGGGCGTTTGCGGTTTGGGGGCTTTGATAAGTTTGAGATTGCGGGAAGTGTTTCCTGTTGTTAATGAGTGATTGATATGGGTTTCCGGTTGTTGATGAGATGGGTGGCTATTTTTGGGGGGCGTTTCCTGTTTGAGACCGTTGATGAGTCTGAGATTCCTGGAAATGGGTCGGGCGTAGGTTTGGATGAATTTGCAATTTCTGGGAGTCACGTGACTGTTTGTGACGTAACAAAATGGAAGTCGCGTGACCAGATTATATTATTAAATTATTATTAATTTAAATATTATTATATTATTATTATGAATTGTTTTAATTTCTGTGACGCCATTTTGTTTTTGTTACGCTATTTTGGCGTGTGACGTCATATATAAATTGGAGTACGTGTTTCCGGTGTTTGAAAACAGATGGCGTTGATGAGTCTGAAATTCTCGGATTATTATTATTATTATTATTATGGATTGTGTTAATTTCTATGACGCCATTTTGTTTTTGTTCCGCTTGGGGGAGGAGGGAAAGTATTCGGGGTTTTCCCGCGACGGTAGGTCGGGAGTTTCCGGTGTCTGAAAACAGATGGCGTCGATGAGTCAGAAATTCAATGAGTCATTCTGGTGAGGAGGTGCTTTTTGCGAGCGGTCGTTGAAAGGTGTCAGACAGCAGAAAGAAGAGGAGAAAATGGGGACGAGGAGAAAGGAATGGAGAAGAGAATGCTGGAGCTTTTGAAAAAGGGAAAATTGAACAGCTAGAACTAACAGTACTAATACACTAACACACTGTTCAATTTTCTGCGGTTGCATTCGAAGAGATAGATGGGAAGTTTATTGATTTGTGGCAATACAATTATTCACCTGTAGAGTTTCATTATGTGTAAAAATTTATGTGTATATATTTTGTAAACTGATGATCGGCACTATAGATTTGTTGCAACACCGATATTATATAATTACTCAGCTGTTTCAGTACGTGTAAATATTTCTGTGTATATATATTTTGTAAACGGATGATAGGCACCAATAAAGGTTGCGATGTATAAATATGAACTTATTATTTGACAAAATGAAATTAATATAAGGTACTTACATCGTCCCCGTTCTCCATTCTGATCCTTCGTTAACAATTTCCAAGTGTGAAATGATCGTAGAGAAACATATGCAGCTGCCGCAAACACAGATTCCAGTATCATATCGCCTTTCAAGATAGTAAGTTAATTGCTGAATCTGGCTAATTGGTATATCTGGTAAACTTTGATTGCAGTATCATATCAAATTGGTGTCAACACTTGCGAGATGAACTCACTGCTGGCTAATCGGCATATCCGGTAAATTTGGATCGCAGTATCATATCAAGTTGGTGTCAACAGTTGCGAGATATCTAATAGCTGCATGTGGTTGATTGCTTGGCAGACTCTGATAGAAAAATAATAAGGGTCTAATTAAATATACAGCTCTCTGACAGCCCGGTCGAGAAGTGTTGAGATAAACTGTTCTAATATAAAGCTCCTTCTTTCTGTTTCCCAATATAATGTTATGAACCAGTGTTGTAATATCGGCAGGAAAAGTCTACAAATATGGATGTTATTAGTTGAGGCAGGTACCTCCCATAATGAAGATGTATTTTATAATATCGGATATATATGTTTTATAATGGGGTTATTGATTTACTGTTATAAGTCCACTTTATGCACAGTAAGGCTAATCGGGATCGGACCTATAGTTGTAAAGGGATCCGAACTTCTCTAAGCTTTCACAGGGAAATTTGAATATATAAGTATAACATATAACTTGACCTTTGACCTTTACCTTTGACCTTGACCATCGAATATCTCAGCTTCTAATTGAACTAGGAGGATGATTGATAGATTGTTGGACTCGGAGTCATTGTTCTAGGACCGGCGGTTTCCTACTTTCTTTATTTTTCAATCGTAGACCCCTTCCGACAACTCTACTGAAAGGTCTTGACGTACAGATTACGAATATATAATCAGATTCGCTCTACGTCGATTAGGGGAGGAGCTAGAGCGATTCGAATTATTTTTTTTTGAAAACTTAATATTTTGATAGACAAAATAATTCGCTTCACCGAACTGGAAACTGCATGCTGTAAATATGGACTGTTCGATGGGTGAATGTGTATTTTGTATAGTAAATAAAGAGATTGAATTAACTTCATGCACTGAGGCTAATCGGAAATAGGATGTATGGTTAATCGGAAGCAGAATGTATCTATGCGGATCGAACAGATGTTTAAAGTCCGCTTTATGCACAGATAGGTTATTCAGGACAGAATCAACTTTATACACTGAGGTTATTCGCGAGCAGAATGTATCGAAGTAGATTCCGCTTTATGCACGGATAGATTATCGGGACAGAATTCACTTTATGCAATTAGGCTGATCGGGATACAAATATACAAGGCCATGGTAGAAATCAGATTGTATAATAATAGCAATGGGGTATTGCCTACATTCTTCAATTAGGATATCGATCAAACTTGGTGCATAAAACGGGTTACAAACATCAGTTCAATCAATCGATCAGCCACTAAGAGGATTTAACATTTTCTACCATGCCGTCGTATATTTCTGTACCGATTGCCCTCGGTGCATAATCACGTATATTTCCGTATCGATCAACTTCGGTGCATAAAAAGGCCGCGACGGTTGGTCGGGAGTTTCCGGTGTCTGAAAACAGATGACGTCGATGAGTCAGAAATTCAATGAGTGATTCTGGTGAGGAGCTGTTTTTTGCGGGCGGTCGTTGATGAGTTTGAAATTCCAGGAATTGGGTGCGGTCCTTTCAGCGTACAATAAACCATAAGTATTACTCTTCAAATTGTCTATGAATATTGTAAAAATAATGTTGATTTAGAAGCCACTTTTAATTTTGGATTTCTTACTTGGTCGAATAAAATTCAGCATAATACTGATGGACCAAACTGTACATGATGTTTTTTAAAATAAAAATAACTATTGGTAGTATGAATTGTAAATAAAGTAAAATGTGTAAAATGTTCTGAATTTTGAAGCTCTTATTTCGTCGAATAAAATACAGCATAATACTTAAAGAGTCCGCTGTACAAGGTGTTTTTAAAATGAAAACAAATATTGGTAGTATGTATTGTAAATAAAGTAAAATGTGTAAAATGTTCTGAATTTTGAAGCTCTTATTTCGCCGAATAAAATACAGCATAATACTTAAAGAGTCCGCTGTACAAGGTGTTTTTAAAATGAAAACAAATATTGGTAGTATGTATTGTAAATGAAGTAAAATGTGTAAAATGTTCTGAATTTTGAAACTCTTATTTCGTCGAATAAAATACAGCATAAGACGTATGGAACAAACTGTACATGGTGTTTTTAAAATAAAAACAAATATGGGTAGTATGTATTGTAAATTGAGTAAATGTGTAAGACCTGTCCAAGTAATAAATAGAGCGGTGTTTACATACAAAAGTAATGTTATTATTGCGTTGCACTTGGGTGTGTTCCATTTAGCGTACAGTGAGAACCATGAGTATTACTCTTCAAATTGTTTATGAATATTGTATGAAATAATGCTGATTTAGAAGCCGCTTTTAATTTTGGAGTTCTTATTTGATCGAATAAAATGCAGCATAATACTGATGGACCCCACTGTACATGACGTTTTTAAAATGAAAATAACTATCGGTAGTGTGAATTGTAAATAAAGCAAAGTGTGTAAAATGTGTGAATTTTGAATCTCTTATTTCACCGAATAAAATACAGCATAATACTTATGGAGCCCACTGTACAAGATGTTCTTAAAATGGAAACAAATATTGGTAGTATGTATTGTAAATTGAGTAAAATGTGTGAGCCGTGGCCAAGTAATAAATAGAGCGGTGTTTACATACAAAAGTAATGTTATTATTATTATTGCGTTGCACTATACTTAGGAAATTTTTTCCCTCTATCTTTGCACTGTACTGATAAAGACATTACAGAAGAATAAAAACTCTGCAGTGATAGTCGGAACATATGCACATATTAGATACGTGTAGGGTTGAGTCATTAACGGTACGGATGCAACTTCCTTGTTGGGTCTGCATGCCTGACATAGCAAAAACTTCCTCTCAGAGTTTTCTGCTACAGCAGGCATCAGAAAATTGAACAGTTGCAGCCGTAAAAATTGAGATGGTGCCAGTGGAAATCTGGGTGCGGATTTTATCCATGGTTCCCCTGTACGATATTATTCCCTTAGCAGCATTGAATACAATTTTCAAAACTGCTGTGCAGATAGTGGTAGGCGATTACACTCATGCCACGTATGGGTGCAGAGTAAAGAAGATAACAGACTTTGCTAATTTTAGTTCCATGCTTAACGACGAGTTAGATTTTCTGGAAGAAAATCGCTTCCCTGGTATGTACCGGTGATTCATGGCGCGAACATAATAGAAAAGTAGATGATGTGATAGACAAAATAATTCGCTCCACCGAACTGGAAACTGCATGCCGTAAATATGGAGTGTTCGATGTGTGTATTTTATATAGTACCGGTAAATAAAGAGAGTGAATTAACTTTATGCACTGAGGCTATTAGGAAGTAGGATGTATGGTTAATCGGGAGCAGAATGTATCTATGCGGATTGAACCGATGTTTAAAGTCCGCTTTATGCACAGATGGGTTAATCAGGACAGAATCAACTATATACACTCAGGTTATTCGCGAGCAGAATGTATCGAAGTGGATTCCGCTTTATGCACGGATAGATTAATCGGGACAATTTACTTTATGCAATTAGGCTGATCGAGACAGAAATATACGAGGCCATGGTAGAAATCAGGTTGTATAATAATAGCAATGGGATAGGCCCTACATTCTTCAATTAAGATATCGATCAAACTTGGTGCATAAAACGGATTACAAACATCAGTTCAATCAATCGATCAGCCCCTAAGAGGATTCCACATTTAAATACCATGCCGTCGCATATTTCTGTACCGATTACCCTCGGTGCATAACCACGTATATTTCTGTATCGATCAGCTTCGGTGCATAAAACGGTTCACCCTTGGTGCATAAAACAGGTTTCAAACATCAGTTCAATCCATCACTCAATCACTACATAGGACAACGTATACCAAGCCCTCGTATATTTCTGTATCGATCAGCTTCGGTGCATAAAACGGTTCACTCTTGGTGCATAAAACAGGTTTCAAACATCATTTCAATCCGTCACTCAATCACTACATAGGACAACTTATACCTAACCCTCGTATATTTCTGTATCGATCACCCTTGGTGCATAAAATGGATTACAAACATGAGTTCAATCAAGCGATCAGCCCTTAAGAGGATTTCAACATTTTCTACAATACCGTCGTATATTTCTGTGCCGATTACCCTAGGTGCATAACCACGTATATTTCTGTATCGATCAGCTTCGGTGCATAAAACGGTTCATGCTTGGTGCATAAAACAGGTCTCAAATATTATTTCAATCCTTCACTCAAAATAATAGTTCACTAAATTGGGGACTTCTTTTTTCTGAAACCATATTTTTCTTGATACAATATACAAAAGCCTCCATTTCGGGTTGCAATTTATGATAACGTTCGTTCTTTAATTTCTGCAGAGGCCAAAAAAGGTTACACAAAAATAAGTGTAGTTCAGAGGCTGTGAAAATAAAAGCATCGGTCTAATTCTAGCCCCATCCTTAACGACGAGTTGGATTTTCTGGAAGAAAATCACTTCCCTGGTATGTACCGGTGGAGTGATTCATGGCGCGAACATAATAGAAAAGTAGATGATGTGATAGACAAAATAATTCGCTCAACCGAACTGGAAACTGCATGCTGTAAATATGGAGTGTTCGATGTGTGAATGTGTGTATTTTGTATAGTAAATAAAAAGAGTGAATTAACTTTATGCACTGAGGCTAATAGGAAGTAGGATGTATGGTTAATCGGGAGCAGAATGTATCTATGCGGATTGAACCGATGTTTAAAGTCCGCTTGATGCACAGATAGGTTAATCAGGACAGAATCAACTTTATACACTCAGGTTATTCGCGAGCAGAATGTATCGAAGTGGATTCCGCTTTATGCACGGATAGATTAATCGGGACAGAATTCACTTTATGTAATTAGGCTGATCGAGACAGAAATATACGAGGCCATGGTAGAAATCAGGTTGTATAATAATAGCAATGGGATAGGCCCTACATTCTTCAATTAAGATATCGATCAAACTTGGTGCATAAAACGGATTACAAACATCAGTTCAATCAATCGATCAGCCCCTAAGAGGATTCCACATTTAAATACCATGCCGTCGCATATTTCTGTACCGATTACCCTCGGTGCATAACCACGTATATTTCTGTATCGATCAGCTTCGGTGCATAAAACGGTTCACCCTTGGTGCATAAAACAGGTTTCAAACATCAGTTCAATCCATCACTCAATCACTACATAGGACAACTTATACCAAGCCCTCGTATATTTCTGTATCGATCACCCTTGGTGCATAAAACGGATTACAAACATCAGTTCAATCAATCGATCAGCCCTTAAGAGGATTCCCACATTTTCTACCATGCCGTCGTATATTTCTGTACCGATTACCCTCGGTGCAAAACCACGTATATTTCTGTATCGATCAGCTTCGGCGCATAAAACGGTTCACCCTTGGTGCATAAAACAGGTTTCAAACATCAGTTCAATCCGTTACTCAATCACTACATAGGACTACTTATACCAAGCCCTCGCATATTTCTGTATCGATCACCCTTGGTGCATAAAACGGATTACAAACATCAGTTCAATCAATCGATCAGCCCTTAAGAGGATTTCAACATTTTCTACAATGTCGTCGTATATTTCTGTATCGATTACCCTCGGTGCATAACCACGTATAATTCTGTATCGATCAGCTTCGGTGCATAAAACGGTTCATCCTTGGTGCATAAAACAGGTTTCAAACATTATTTCAATCCGTCACTCAAAGAAATAGTTCACTAAATTGGGGACTTCTTTTTTCTGAAACCATATTTTTCTTGATACAATATACAAAAGCCTCCATTTCGGGTTGCAATTTATGATAACGTTCGTTCTTTAATTTCTGCAGAGGCCAAAAAAGGTTACACAAAAATAAGTGTAGTTCAGAGGCTGTGAAAATAAAAGCATCGGTCTAATTTTAGCCCCATGCTTAACGACGAGTTGGATTTTCTGGAAGAAAATCACTTCCCTGGTATGTACCGGTGGAGTGATTCATGGCGCGAACATAATAGAAAAGTAGATGATGTGATAGACAAAACAATTTGTTCCACCGAACTGGAAACTGCATCCCGTAAATATGGAGTGTTCGATGTGTGTATTTTATATAGTACCGGTAAATAAAGAGAGTGAATTAACTTTATGCACTGAGGCTAATCGGAAGTAGGATGTATGGTTAATCGGGAGCAGAATGTATCTATGCGGATTGAACAGATGTTTAAAGTCCGCTTTATGCACAGATAGGTTAATCAGGACAGAATCAACTTTATACACGGAGGGTATTCGCGACCAGAAAATATCGAAGTGGATTCCGCTTTATGCATGGATAGGTTAATCGGGACAGAATTCACTTGATGCAATTAGGTTGATCGGGACAGAAATATACGAGGCCATGGTAGAAATCAGGTTGTATGATAATAGAAATAGCATAGGACCTACAGTGTTCCATTAGGATCGGCATCCATGTCAGCCGGGTCCGGGTCGTGAGGGTGCTGTAAGGGTCAGCTATGTTCGGGTGCTGTCAGGGCCCGGTGTCTGTTTGAAATCCGTTTTATGCACCGAGGCTGAACCATTTTATGCACCGAGGCTGGTCGGCACAGAAATATACGAGGGCATGGTATAAAGTGTCCGATCTATTGGGAGGCTGATTGAACTGATTTTGAAACCGATCAATTGCTCGAATAACGGGTTCAACTGGTATTCGAAATCCGTTTTATGCACCGAGGCTGATCTGTACAGAAATATACGAGGGTATGGTATAAAGTGTCCGATCTATCGGGTGCCGGATTGAACTGATGTTGAAAATCCGTTTTATGCACTGAGCTCTCCACTAATAAGAGTGCATATTATAATATCGGTTATATAATTTGAGGAAAAAAGTATGTTCTATAAATATATAAGTATGTAATATATACTTCTTGACCCTTGACCTTGAAAATTTCAACTGTTGGAATAGAGCCAAGGGTTGCAGACTGTTAATGGACAAGAACAAATGGTGTTTGTTACGAACGGCTTTGGTGTGATGTCTTTGTCGGTGTGGTGATAGGTTTTCCCGGGAAGTTAATGGATGAGAGCAGATGGTGTGTGAGTGTATAGCTACAATTCTTATAATTAGTGTGTGATATGTGTGGCGTGTTTGTTGGGATGGAGTTAGGGTGGGTAGAATGGTGATGTGTCTGGTGATTAAGTAGAGGTTATGACATTATCAGACTGTTAAAGAAAAGGGGAAGAAAAAGTCTACTAGCATATGATGGAGGAAGAACAGCAAAAGAGAAAAAGGAGTCGTAGAGTCTAGATGTAAAATGAAAATAAAGAGAGTAAAAAAGTAGGTTTCGCGGAAAGTGATGTGTCTGGTGATTAAGAAGAGGTTATGACATTATCAGACTGCTAAAAAAGGGAAGAAAAAGTCTACTAGCATATAATGGAGGAAGAACAGCAAAAAAGAAAAAGGAGTCGGAGAGTCTAGATGTAAAATGAAAATAAAGAGAGTAAAAAAGTAGGTTTCGCGGAAAAAGTAACTCTGTGTGGTGTACCAGGGTAGGAAGAAGATAGGAGAGGCACGTGGGCGTTGGACGCTTTGCGAGAACGGATGCGAGCAATGTGTATCGATGACGTAGATCGGAAGGGTGGTATATAAAGGATTAGCGGATTGTGAAGTTACCAGAATCATCATCGTTTACAATTCATACTACCAATAGTTATTTTCATTTTAAAAACACCATGTACAGTGGATCCATCAGTATTATGCTACATTTTATTCGACGAAACAGGAACTCCAAAATTAAAACTGGCTTCTAAATCAGCATTATTTCTTACAATATTCATAGTAAAGTGCAACGCAATAATAATAACATTACTTTTGTATGTAAACACCGCTCTATTTATTACTTGGACACGACTTACATATTTTACTCTATTTACAATACATACTACCAATATTTGTTTTCATTTTAAGAACACCATGTACAGCGGGCTCCATAAGTATTTTGCTGTATTTTATTCCACGAAATAAGAGCTTCAACATTAAAAGCGGCTTCTAAATCAGCATTATTTCTTACATTATTCATAGTATAGAGTAACGCAATAATAATAACATTACTTTTGTATGTAAACACCGCTCTATTTATTACTTGGACAAGACTAACACATTTTTCTCTATTTACAATACATACCACCAATATTTGTTTTCATTTTAAAAACACCATGTACAGTGGGTTCCATAAGTATTTTGCTGTATTTTCTTCGACGAAATAAGAGCTTCAAAATTTAAAAAAAACTTACACATTTTAATCATGCCAAGGGCAATGTCAAGGTCAAAGGTCAAATTTCCCTGTGAAAGCTTAGAGAAGTTCGGATCCCACTTTAAAACTGTAGGTTCGATCCTGTTTAGCCTTACTGTGCACAAAGTGGACTTATAACACCAAATCAATAACCCATTATAAAACATATATAACCCATATTATAAAATACATCTTTATTATGTGAGACACCTGCCTCAGCTAATAACATCCATATTTGTAGACTTTTCCTGCCGATATTACAACACTGGTTCATAACATTACATTGGGAAACAGAAAGAAGGAGCTTTATATTAGAACAGTTTATCTCAACACTTCTCGACCGGGCTGTCAGAGAGCTGTATATTTAATTAGACCCTTATTATTTTTCTATCAGAGTCTGCCAAGCAATCAACCACATGCAGCTATTAGATATCTCGCAACTGTTGACACCAACTTGATATGATACTGCGATCCAAATTTACCGGATATGCCGATTAGCCAGCAGTGAGTTCATCTCGCAAGTGTTGACACCAATTTGATATGATACTGCAATCAAAGTTTACCAGATATACCAATTAGCCAGATTCAGCAATTAACTTACTATCTTGAAAGGCGATATGATACTGGAATCTGTGTTTGCGGCAGCTGCATATGTTTCTCTACGATCATTTCACACTTGGAAATTGTTAACGAAGGATCAGAATGGAGAACGGGGACGATGTAAGTACCTTATATTAATTTCATTTTGTCAAATAATAAGTTCATATTTATACATCGCAACCTTTATTGGTGCCTATCATCCGTTTACAAAATATATATACACAGAAATTTTTACACGTACTGAAACAGCTGAGTAATTATATAATATCGGTGTTGCAACAAATCTATAGTGCCGATCATCAGTTTACAAAATATATACACATAAATTTTTACACATAATGAAACTCTACAGGTGAATAATTGTATTGCCACAAATCAATAAACTTCCCATCTATCTCTTCGAATGCAACCGCAGAAAATTGAACAGTGTGTTAGTGTATTAGTACTGTTAGTTCTAGCTGTTCAATTTTCCCTTTTTCAAAAGCTCCACCATTCTCTTCTCCATTCCTTTCTCCTCGTCCCCATTTTCTCCTCTTCTTTCTGCTGTCTGACACCTTTCAACGACCGCTCGCAAAAAGCACCTCCTCACCAGAATGACTCATTGAATTTCTGACTCATCGACGCCATCTGTTTTCAGACACCGGAAACTCCCGACCTACCGTCGCGGGAAAACCCCGAATACTTTCCCTCCTCCCCCAAGCGGAACAAAAACAAAATGGCGTCACAGAAATTAAAACAATCCATAATAATAATAATAATAATAATAATCCGAGAATTTCAGACTCATCAACGCCATCTGTTTTCAAACACCGGAAACACGTACTCCAATTTATATATGACGTCACACGCCAAAATAGCGTAACAAAAACAAAATGGCGTCACAGAAATTAAAACAATTCATAATAATAATATAATAATATTTAAATTAATAATAATTTAATAATATAATCTGGTCACGCGACTTCCATTTTGTTACGTCACAAACAGTCACGTGACTCCCAGAAATTGCAAATTCATCAAAACCTACGCCCGACCCATTTCCAGGAATCTCAGACT
Source organism: Lepisma saccharinum (assembly GCF_977018435.1). Lineage (NCBI taxonomy): Eukaryota > Metazoa > Arthropoda > Insecta > Zygentoma > Lepismatidae > Lepisma > Lepisma saccharinum. The sequence continues at coordinate 59,957,988 of NC_139243.1, read as the reverse complement.
CATCAACGGTCTCAAAAAGGAAACGCCCCCCAAAAATAGCCACCCATCTCATCAACAACCGGAAACCCATATCAATCACTCATTAACAACAGGAAACACTTCCCGCAATCTCAAACTTATCAAAGCCCCCAAACCGCAAACGCCCCCTGTCAATCAACTCCAGACCGGAAACACTTATCAATCTCCTCATTAACAAGAGGAAACCCATTAAGCCCCGCCCCCTTTTTCCCAACAACCAATCAAAACGCTCAAAACCCCCACCCTTGCTTGCCCACACTGCTTGGTCATCAATTGATCTTTGATCGATCTTTTCCAATCAATTGATTTATCGGCCTCAACGCGGTGCATAACTACTGATTCAATCCGGTCTTTTCTCCAACAAGCGCATGTACATATATGCACGAAGTAAAACAGAACTTGTCTGGTAACAAAATAGTATTTTTTAGCACTTGAAGCAAACGTTACGAAAATCGAGTAGTTATTTGTCGAGCAAAAATCGGCATTTTTGACACTCACTACAATACACCAAAAACTACAATTTCACTTCCTACCTTCGTTTTATGCGCCGCAACTTATAGGTTCTGACAATGTACGACTTACTTCTCTCTTTGATGAACGTGCCTCACGGTAGGAAATCGAAGTGCCTCACGGTAGGAAATCAAAGTACCTCACTCTGCCATTTTCCATATCACAGGCTGGATACAAATTGTCAAATGCCGTGTTCCTTCCTATGCTTCAATTCTGAAACCGTCACCATTATTTGAAAACGTAGCTACGTCTTGATTAATGTTCAACAAATCTCGGCAATTCATCACGAGTTTATGAAAACGACAAAGTTCAAACTACGTATCCCGAGAGACATTTTTGCGGTGGAACTAGTCAATTACGTGTATTGCCGATTCAAAGCACAAGATACAAACTGTTCTGTGCTCACGCATATACCTACACGCTGCGTTCACTTCCTGTAACCTCCAAGCTGCAGATGGCGTGATTACCGCGAAATATTTCGTAAGTAGTCGGTGGTGCCATCTGACGGAAGTTCAGGGAATTAAATGATGCGTCGTTTTTTATCTCCATTTTTGAGCGAAGCAATTTCCAACACAGCGAGTTGGACGTTGTAAGATTTGCTATGTAAATTGCAGTAAATCGCTACATGCAGTACTTGGCCTCCTAGATACTGCATATGTTTCCATTTATGCAAGTAATATCTGCAGAAATTATTGGGGTGGTTTCACACTTTTGAATCACCCTGTATAATATTCAAAGAAAAGAAATTAGCCTCCATCATTACAAACTGGCCATCATGAATATAGTAAAATTAGATCAAATTTTATTAAAAATAAAGAAATTCAAACATGCAAGGGTTTTGACAGAAATGTCAATTAAACTTGCAATAGTTTGAACAGCAAATAATACAGCAGGACCTAAACATTATCTTTTTAGAGGGAGGCACTAATGTTAAAAAAATTAATGTTTCAAAATTTGTTAATATTCTGATATATTAGGAGCATAAAAAGTGATTGTTTAATGGGGGAAATCTAAATCAGTGAATGTAAAATTAAATTTCCTCTGAATACTTTCACATGAAATCATCTTGCAAACAGCAAAAACCTGGCATATATTCAGTTCAAAATTAATTAAATCTTACCTACACATGTCCGAATCTATATTCAATGACAGAGGAGTGGAAAATGATTGGCACTGTCATTCATTTTAAAGAAGTGGTCCTTAAAAAGTTATTTCTGTGTTAACGACTGCTATTTCAGACTTTTCTTTTTATTGTTATTGCATTTTGGGGACAATTTCTTTGTTCCTTTAAAGAGAAAGCATTTTTTGCATATTTTAAAATAAGGACAGGAACATGAAAAAATAGGAACAATCATATCTTCATCTTATCATGTAGAATATCTTATGTTCGAATTTTTTCAATATCGTCAATGATTAAAACAATGAGAAGAGAAAATTTACTACAAGTTTCCAGTATTGTGGCCATAGCAACGATTTACTTTAGTGGATATTTAGTATGTTTACTAGTAAAGAAAAAGCAATATCGAAACCAAATTGTCCTAATGTTTTAATAAAAAGTCTACTATTACTGCACTATACTACAGTAAACTATAAATATGGTCGTCCTTTGAAAACAAGGAAAAAGTACCTATATATCAGCTCATCAAACTTTCCTAACATTAAAAATATGTACAAATAGCCCACTGAAAAATTTATGTTCATAGCATTTACAATGTCACAACAAAATTGTGTAAGTATTACTTTGTGGCACAAAAATAATAATAATATCATGATTTGTTTCTCTCACAACATAAATTGTGTACAAGGTTTTGTTGCACTACTGATTTTGTCAATAATTTGGTACACCTCAGAAAACAAGTCAAAAGACGAAAATTATGATTATCAATTCTAAGTTCAATTAAATCCTATGATAATAATTTCTCTCAAAACATCAGTGGAGGAAGGAGTACAGCTTGAGCTTTTTTTTCTTGAGGGAAACATCTATGTAATCTGCTGTATGAATCTTTTGTCACATAAGAACTGTAACCATGTGTCCACAGGAGACATTGAATTGGCAGTATGTGCAGCTCAGGGCCATAAAATCCCTAACTAAAATGGTCAAAATGTACAGGCGAGAGTTACAGCAGCTTCCTTCTTTACTTGGTATCGTGGTTAAAGAATAAGCATTAGAAAAGGTTTGCTCTTTAAAAATCCAGCATGGCTTTATTCTTCTACTTCTGGTGACCTGATTGAAAGTATGGGCAAGATCCCTGCTGGATAATAAAGACATTCCTCTCATGTGTAGATATCAACAATTGATATTGATAATACCAGGATCCTACAGCAAGTGAGATGTGCACAGACTCAAGAGGTTTCTATTTAGAAACATTGATGATGAGACTCCTAAAAATTCAACAGATCCATGTCTGTCAAATCAATACTTCACTGCTATGAAACCTCCCCGTATGTCTACTAAAGTTACCTACCCTGCCAAAATATTTTATGCAAACTGAACAATTAAAAGATTACTCTTGACTGTTAAGCATCATGTGTATATTAAATACAAGTATATCTCCAAACCAAACATTTTTCCAAAACAACAATGGAAAAGCTTATCTTTAGTGTGAATGCTCAAATGTGCATTAAGTCGACTCTTACAGTAAAACCTTCGTCGCATATTGAACATTTGAAATGATTTTCTTTTGAGCAAACACTCATATGAACATTACAATCTCTTTTGCGGACAAGGATTATATTGAGATCATATGGCTTTGAAGGACTGTGTCAAAGAAGATTTATGCACGCTACTACTTATGCATAAAATATTAATCAGAAACTTTACTTTGACTCAACTAGATCTAACATCCTTTTTTCATATTCAATAAATATTCAAAACTATGTGTCTTTGACATTAAATTACTTAACTGTACTGTTGTTTTATACAAATCTTGGTTGTCTTAACTACACATAAGCTAGATATGAATATGTCATATCTCTATTCATATACCTTCTTTTAACCTATCCATGTAATAATAACAATAAAGTATTAATTAATTTATGCATTATGAATAGACCTATGAATTATATTAATTTTATTTGTATAAAACATTCAATTTGAACTTTTGGTTGTTGACAGACTGCATCTCTTGATAACGGCATTTTCAGCGTAAAGCTGTGTTTGCATTATCTTTCCTGCGATTCCGGAATAATTCATATCAGCGAATTTTTACATCCACTGAAAATAGCAGGTGTTATTTGCCTGAAGGAAGTTCTTTCCAGCTTCTTTCATACTCGGGTCCTCTTTTAAAGTGACTAGACTATCGGGCAATGGCACCCGGGCTCCCAGATTCGAGTCATACCTTTGGCATGATACGACTCAGACTCTAGACTCCTTGGTTGACAGGCTGTCAGTCAGTGACTGTGAATACATGCCGAACTCTTTAACACTATTGCACTGACTAAAACATGATTCACTCCCCCACCCCATTCCATTACCAATCTTGTTCTTTGAAAAAGAAACACATTGCATTTGTCTGATTTCAGGAACAGATCATTTTGCCTTTGAAAACCCATGTTTAGGGTACATAATTGAAGAACAGGAGTGATATTCAGAAAATAGTTTATTTTAAAAATTATGATTCTAATATGGGACTTCCCCTTCTCAATATAGGCAGAATGAAATTATACTATTGATTAGCTTATGATACACTTCAAAGCTCATGTAGCGATAAGAACATTTATCTCCGAGTAAAAGAAAATTCCAAAAGGTACAGTGCAGCTGGGTATTGGCAAAAAAAATCTGCTGGTGCAGATCTTGGTTCAAAAGTGATAAAGAGCTCTACTAGATTGATACACAAGGTGGCCACTCTAGGATCATGATAAAATTCAAGTATAATTCCCAGTTTTCAAGGCAAACTTTTCAAAAATTCAAGGCTATAAGCAGATGCTTTCTCTATTTCAACATTAGATATTACCACCTTTCCCCATTCACACACACATATATTAACAAAATAATGGGCCTGTGAGATCCCATTGAATCCGTAAATTCTAATTTAATTCAATGAAACAGTATTGCGTATACAGGGTGGTGCAAAAGTCAGTTTAATCAAAAAGCACATTGATAATAGTATTACGATAGTGTGCTAAGTAATATTTCCTAATTATACAGTTGGTAACATTGTCATGTGACACTGGCAGCAGTGCACTCCTTATTCTTTTGTCAAGCAAGTTCTGGTCTGTGACATGTTGAAAACTGCAATGGCACATAAATACACAACAGAACAGGGTGTTGTTACTTGAATTGTCAAGGATATGGTATACTCATCATCACCGGCAGATTTTAATGCACTGAAAGACTCAATTATCAATGTGTTTCATGTCATCAACAATGATACAAGTTTACTGAATCGTAGTTGCAATTCTGTTGATCATTGCACATAATGTATTGAAACAATGGAGGACACTTTGAACAAAACCACTGAAACTGGAATTTGTGTATGGGAGAACTGACTTTTGCACCACCCTGTATATACTATTTAATATATTCAATTTAAGGTGAGAAGTTTACACTTGCCATTTCACACACTCAGGCTTGAAATACAACTATGAACAGGAGTCATAAATGTCCAACAATCCAATATGCTGACCAAGGTAGAATTTATATTATTTTAAAACATAAACGTTACGTTTCAACCTTCTAGCAAGGTCTTCTTCAGACTCTGCACCAAGTACAAATGGAATAAGGTACAAAACAGGAAGACATATATACACACAAATCACTCTCCTCCAGGCACAAGTATATTAGAAAGTTGTTTATCTGGAACATTCATCTTTTCTCCTCCTTCCCTCTTGTTCTTCTCTCTCTTTTTAACACCTTCTTCCATTCTTTGTTTATCTTCAGTCCCCCATTCCCGTTCATTGTCTCTTCTTCCCCTATCTTCTTTATTTCCTTGCAGGGAGGGTGCGATAGGTGGGCGAGGAAGCACCCACCCCAAAATTCCTCTGCCCACCTAATCAAGTAAAGACATAAGGGTTCAGAAAAACATGATTGATTGAATAAAATAAAAGTATATATTCTTGTTCTGATTCATGCACATTTTTCTTATGAAAATTGTCAATACTAAAAAGGTTCTCAAATTATTCTAAGAAATTTCCCTGGATTTACATTAGTTTACTGAGTAAGATAAGGAAAATAGTTTGAAAATTTGTTGTTGAAATGATGGATAATACCTGCCAATCTTATCTCTGATCTAAACTGATCCAGTTAACATGTTTTCGAAGGTGGGGAGTACCAAGTAATGCAGGTTAATAGAAATATCTTAAAACAACCTATCATGCAAATCAAAACACCTTCTTCCCTTCCATATGCCAAAACAATCATCCACATGTCTGAAAACAGAATTATTTTGTCACCTCCTTTTTTGACCACTTTATTTTCCCATTCATTCATTACCAATTCAGCCAAGGTAGGGAGGTCATTTTCATCTCATCATTTCACTCATTCTTCACATCCATATCTCACGTTTTCACCATTCCATCACGTCATTCATCTCCATATCTTTGACCTCCCTATAACTAAGGGTCCTGCTAGAGGAGACAACCTCGATAAAAAAAAACCTATTCCAAGGTGTGAGTTGCACGTGCCGATGGGACAGTGTTGGCTGCAGGGGTAGGTGCAGTCGCGAACGTGGCCTCGGGGATTTCGGTTTGGTCCTCGAGTAGCCTCCATTTTTGGGGGTAGGCCTTCCTCGGCATAGAGGGCATGTCGAGGCGACAATTTATGGACCCTCCACTTAAAAATCTTAGTTTATGGGAACTAAATCACCTTTTAACGGGGGGAAACCCTCAAAGCGTCGGAGGCCTTTGAGCCCGACGAGTTTATTGGAAAAGACAGGGAACGTCACGTCAGTGCCGCGTTACCTTGTAATAAGCATTGTGGAAAAGAAAGAGACGAACGATGAATGTACAAGCACGAAGAGAAATGGAGCAAAAACATTAAAGGACCTGTCACCATTCCTTATAAAGAAGCAAGTGGACTATGCCGCTGGAAGTGATGTCCCTGACATCAAAAAACTGCGCAACGGAAGCCTTCTCATCCAGACCAGTAAAGATCGCCAGACTAACCTCCTCCTTAAGCTTACGACCTTGGGCGACTTTCCTGTTCAGGTAGAACCTCACCGTCAACTGATCAGTTGTAAAGGTGTCATACGTCACTGGGATCTTTTGAATTGCACAGAAGAAGAAATCCTTCAAGAGCTCTCCGATCAACATGTAACAGCAGTGCAGCGAATCAAGACCAAAAAATCCGGAGAACTTTTACCGACAGCTTCGCTCATTCTCACCTTTAAAACGACCACTCTCCCGGATGAGGTACGGGCTGGTTATTACAACCTCCATGTCCGGCCGTACATCCCGAACCCGATGCGATGTTTCAAATGCCAGCACTTCGGGCACACTCAGCCTTCTTGCAAGGCCACCACTGCTATTTGTGGCAAATGTAGCGAGCCTGACCATGGGACCGAGCCTTGCTCATCTGGTCCCTCATGCGTCAATTGCAAAGGCAAGCACCCAGTCTGGCATCGCGACTGCCCCTCTTTCCAAGAGGAAAAGAAGATCCGAGAGTTGGTTGTGACAGAGAAAATCTCTGCCGGCGAAGCAAAAAGATGTCTCCGTGAAAGTGTACGCACTCCTCTACCTGTGCCATTCGCTACAGCTGCTTCAAATGCTCTTGCCCGTCGCAGTATTGGCGTCGAAACCAGCGACGTGTCCACTCAGACAACAAGTATTCCCGGAGCAGCTCACCCCGCTCCGAAGAAACCAGCAACCACTACTCGCTCCACAGAGAAGAAATTCAAGCAAGTGTATAATAAAGAACATTTTCTGAAGTCTACTAGCTCTCCAGTCAGGGTGACAGCCACCACCCTGAAAATTAAGGCGCAGCTGAAAGCTGCCCGGCGGGCGCTAAAAACACCCGTCCCCACTCCCCCTTCACCCCATTCGCCCTCTGTGTCCTTACCCGAGGACATGATACAGGACGAAGCCGCGGATGAAGAATTTATCAAGGTGACAGGGCCTAGAAATAGAGTACGCCTTAAAAGGTAACAATCTTACCTACAGATATGGCTTATTGTCTCCAATGGAACCTTAACGGTTTCCGAACGCATCTCGAGGAACTGCAAATTCTTATATCTGAATTTGACCCTGCCATCATATGTCTCCAAGAGACACATTTTCGTCCAAATGAATCAGCGATTTTGAACGGATACACGCTTTACCGCACCGACAAGCTTCCTGAGGGTCGTCGTGCACACGGTGGTGTTGCAATCGGTGTTCGAGATAACATCCACTCAACGCCAATCTTTCTCACCACCCCCCTCCAAGCTGTCGCCGTGCGTGTCCATCTACCACAGCCAATATCCGTTTGCTGTGTCTACATCTCAAGGGAGGAGCGATTCTCTCTTGAGGACCTCCTGTCTATATTCGAGCAACTTCCGTCTCCTGTAGTTCTTTTGGGCGATTTTAATTCCTACCATCGTTTGTGGGGCTCCGTTCATACAGAGCCCCGGGGTCAAATTGTAGATCAATTCCGTGAGGCATCAGCTTTAACGTTGCTGAATGATGGGACTCCCACATATTTCAGTCCCTCCTCAGGCACACACTCTGCGTTGGACTTGTCCTTCTGCAGTCCCAGCCTTGCTCCTACCACATCTTGGAGCGTTCACCCTGATCTCTGTGGGAGTGATCACTTCCCACTCTTTCTTACTCTGGAACATCTTCAGCATTCACGTGAACAACACCCTCACTGGCATCTCAGTCGGGCAGACTGGGGTGCCTTCGAGCGTGCAGTGGACCTTGAAGTCGATCTTGCGTCGACTCTACCACCAATCGACGCCTTAGATATATTTGTATCATGAGTGCATGATGCTGCACGCACCTCCATTCCACATCCCAGTGGACCTGCGAGGCGACGCCCAGTCCCCTGGTGGACTGCGGAGATCAGTGCAGCCATGAAGGACCGCAATCATGCCCTAGATCGATTTAATAGGAACCACACTGCCGCCAACCTCGAGCAGTTCCGCATTAAGCGTGCCCGTGCCCGTCGGCTTATTCGAGCCAGTAAGAAGGCGTGCTGGGTCCAATACGTGTCTTCTCTGACGAAGCAGGCTTCGTCGAAAGCCGTTTGGACCAAAGTACGTCGCATCCAGGGGGGTGCATCTACTCCTCTGAGCGCTCTGGAGCACGATGGGACGTTGTACACAGATTCCGGAGACATAGCTAATATCTTGGCCACGCAGTTTTCTGATACGTCTAGCTCTGAAAATTATGAACCACGTTTCCGCCGTGAGAAGGACCGTCAAGAACGACGCCCTCTAGTTTTTCGAAGTCATAACAACGAGCCATACAACTCTCGATTCACTGAACGGGAGTTCGATCAGGCGCTTCGAGATTCAAAGAATACAGCTCCTGGAGTGGGCAAGATCCACTATGAGATGCTTCGTCATCTGCCCATTGGAGCCAAAAATTTCCTTTTGGCGGTATTCAACAGGCTTTGGTTGGAGGACTCTTTCCCTTCGTCCTGGAAAGAAGCAATTATTGTTCCCATCCTGAAACCAGGTAAACAACGCACAGCAGCCTCGAGTTATAGGCCTATTGCCTTAACTAGCTGTGTGTGCAAGTTGATGGAACGCATGATCAACAAGCGTCTCACCTGGTTTTTGGAGGAAAACTGCTTGATAAGTAATTTTCAATGTGGTTTTCGCTCCAACCGTTCCACACTGGACCATCTGGTTCAGCTGGAAACACATATTCAGGATGCATTCTTCAACAAGGAACATGTAGTTGCAGTTTTCTTTGACCTCCAAAAGGCATATGACACAACGTGGCGCTTTGGCATCATAAAGCAGCTCCATTCTTGGGGCGTGCGTGGCCATGTGGCGTACTTTATTAAAAACTTTTTATCCGATCGTTTTTTCCGCGTACGTGTTGGGAACTCCTTTTCAGATCTTCACGAACAAGAGAATGGTGTCCCGCAGGGCAGCGTTTTAAGTGTGACTCTGTTTGCCATAGCAGTGAACAGCGTTATGGCAAGCATTGTTGCCCCTGTACATGGTCTACTATATGTAGACGACCTCACGATCTTTTGTCGTTCACGGAATCTCGCGTCAGCTTCTCGTCAACTCCAACTGACGATAAACCGTTTGGTTGAGTGGTCCTCAAAAACAGGTTTCACCTTCTCATCCGAGAAATCCGTGTGTGTTCACTTTTGTCGTCAGCGTACATGTCATTTCGATCCTGACCTGTACATGGGGAAATCTCCCCTGTGCTTCGCGAATGAGGTCCGCTTCCTGGGCCTCATTTTCGATAAGAAATTAACATGGCTACCTCACCTTCGCCAGTTAAAGTTCTCTTGTCTTCGAGTTTATCTCATACTTCTTGGGGTGCTGATAGGACGGTACTGCTTCGCTTGTATCGTGCACTCATCAGGTCGAAGCTTGATTATGGATGTGTTGTGTATTCTTCTGCCCGCCCATCTAGACTGCGCATCCTAGACACCGTCCACCATGCTGGTATACGTGTGTGCTCTGGTGCTTTTCGGACCAGTCCAGTCGCCAGTTTGTACGTAGAGGCATCTGAGCCGTCACTGTCTCTGCGAAGACAGCGGCTGGTAGTGAACTACTTCCTCCATCTTCGCTCGATGCCTTCACATCCCTCATTTCACACCATCTCAGACGAGGATAGGCTGGAAAGGTATCGGCTCCGCCCTAGTGCCACTAGACCATTTGGTGTTCGTGCAGACGAGATCCTGTCCGCACTTGGTGTTGACAGTGATCTTCCTGGCGTCTCTCCACTCATTCCGCCTCTCCCCACCTGGGAGTTTCCTGCACCTTCTATCGATTTTTCTCTGACTGCCCTTCCAAAGTCAGAGACACCAATGGTTGTATACCAGCAAAGGTTTTTAGAACTTCGTGCGAAGCACCCCAATTTTAATGTGTTTTACACGGATGGGTCCAAGACAGTCGAATCAGTTGGTTGCGCCTTCGTCCTAGACTATCAAAGTACCAGTTACTCGCTACATCCTGCCTGTTCCATCTATACGGCAGAGTTGTACGCCATCCTAAAAGCACTGGACTTTGCAGACGTCAATGGTCTGAAGAAGGTCCTGGTGTGCTGTGATTCGACCAGCGTGTTGCAGTCTCTGGATTCGCCGAATTCCCGGCATCCGGTAGCGCAACGCATATTCAGACGGCTTGTGTCCTTATCAGCCAGTGCGGATGTACACCTCTGTTGGGTCCCTAGCCACGTGGGCATCCAGGGGAACGAAGCAGCTGATGCTGCCGCCAAGTCTGCTGATGCAGACGGCGATGTTCTCGTCCACCTTTTGCCTGCTAGCGACCGTGTTCCGTTGTCGCCTTCTTGACACTTGGCAGGCCGAGTGGGATACGGAAACGGGGAACAAGCTTCACGCTGTTAAGCCCACCATAGGTGCTTGGCGTTCCTCATCCCGTCCCTCTCGGCGAGAAGAAGTTATTCTTACCCGCATGCGTGTAGGACACAGCCGTCTAACGCATGATCACCTGCTCCAAGGACTGGACCCTCCGTTGTGTCGTGTTTGTAATGTTATTTTAAGCGTTCGACACATTCTCGTTGAATGTGTCGATCTTGCTTGCCTCCGGCAGACTTTTAACCTTTCCGGCTGTCTGTCATCCCTCTTGGGTGATGACAGCAGTATTTTATCAAATGTTTTTAGTTTTTTGCGAAGAGCTGGACTTTTCCACCGTCTGTAAGGAGGTTTTTAGTTTGTCAGTTCTGACTTTTTAATGTGTCGTGTATGTCTCATGCAGGTCTCTTTACAACCTTGCACTTTTAGTTTTTCCCAAGGGGCTATCTACACCCCTTTTTTAAAATTAAGTCAGAATTTTAGATAAGGGGACATTTCCCCCGTATACATAGAAGGGTGCGAAATGGCCTTAAGTGCCGACGCACCCACAAATTTTAATTCAATCAATCAATCAACCAATTCAGCCAATGCTGGGCCTAGGCTAAAGCCTATATTCAGTCCTTCACTCATTACCATTATTTTAACCCTCATTTTACTGTAACCGTTACTCCGAATGGTACCTTATTTCATTTGTACTTGGTACAGAGTCAGAAGAAAACCTTGCTAGAAGGTTGTAACATAACGTTTAGTTTATGATTTAAAATAAAATAAATTCTGCCTAGGTCAGCATATATGATTTTTGGTTATCATGGAAACAAGGCTTAATGGTGTTGTCATAAATGTTACGGAATATGCTATTCTATGAAAAATTGTTAAATGTATAAGAATTTCAAACTCAAATTTTCACAATCAACTTCATGATATCTTGCAGTATTCTGTCTTGTCAGATGGATTGTTTTACAAAGGGCACTAACAAAGTAAATGTATTGAGAGAGAATTCTGTTATATTTTCGATGCAGCTTTCCTTTCTTTCCTTCCTTGATAAAAATAAAAGCTGAACTTTGAAAAACTTACCTAGGGGCATTTGTAAATGTATGAATTCATTTGGATTTACAATAGTTGCAATTTATTACATAGAATTCATGCATAATTGGCCACCCTGAATTGGTATAGTTGCTGCAGAAAACATATATTTGAGTATGTATAAATATTCTGAATGTGTATAATTGCAGTACCATCACAATCAAAGGGAAGGGGGACTATAAGATTACACTGTGCGACAATGAAAATTGCCGCAGAACAAAAACATGTGATTCCTATGGAGTCCAGTGCCCTGATGACAATAGTGAAAACAGCTTTTTCGCTATCACCTAAACTTTTCTCTGGAAATGCAATTTTATCAGCGCACGACTGCATGTTATTGTTGTTGCGGTACTTACCAGCAGCGCCTGTTACTAGGGCTCGACTGTGCATAGGGGAGGGGGTGGAGAGAAAAGAGATGATAGCCACTTGGTTGAGGTATCGTAACGCAACTCCCATGCTGCGTTTGGGATCGAACCAAGAACCTCTAGATTTAATTGGGTGATGTAGCTATTCCTCATTCATCTCTCAAATGGTTATCACTCGCTTGGCCTGAATGTGATAAATGCAAGAGGTTACCTTTTAAAGGAATGGCGATAGAAATTAGCTTAGATTAAATATGGGTTTTATACTCTCCATGACTGAACCGATATGGATTGCTTAAGGAAAGGATATTACTTGCCTTACAAATATATGGAGATTGTTCCTAGCTTGTCCTCTCAACTATCACTTGTCTCTTGTCACACACCATCGTCCAATAGTCGTTCCCCACTTTGCTCCTCTCTCACAATCCGTAGTCCTTACTCTCTCTCGTATTCTCGCCAACTGATCACACCTCCTGACAATTCCAACACTCATGCCACATACGACTTCCAAGTCAATCACCCTACCTTTGCCTGATTACTTATTCAGCATTCCTATCTCTGTTTCCTACTATGCTAAGAATTTATACATCCTACCCAATATCTTGGGTACGATACGCTCCTCTATCCCCTAAAGAAAATCCTTTGATTTTCACCTAGAGATGAAAGATTTAAAGTTGTATTCCATATCGATCCTTTCTATGGAGAGATTTTTATTTTATTATAAAATATAGTGTACTAAAAATATTGTAATAACATACCATTACCCAGAATATATGTAAATGGAATAATATAGGTCCTGAAAATATAGATATATCACGAGTCCCGATAGAAACAAAGAGAAGAAAAAAATACATGTCTGCGTAAAGCATATAAAAGGTAAACACTGGCACGTGAGTTTGTTATGCTAACTTGACAATCTGCTCGTGCGCGTATTCATTGAGAGGCTTACGCTACACGTCTGAGTTCCAATACTACATGATGACGTAGCGAAGTCCATGCATAAGCATGCAACACTCTGACACCACGTGAGAAAATTATAAAAGCATTGTTCCACAAGAATGGATCTTGTCAAAATTTATGTCTCAATGACACACTAGCGAAGTAGTGTAATCGATCCTGCAAGCACTGACACTGTATAACACTGTTATGTATTTGGAAGTTAATATTTACAAAATCAGCAATGTTTGTGGTACTCATCCGAGTTACACTTGCACACATATGTCATTATCGATGTAAATTTCACCGTCTCTTACTTTATTGTATCATTTAAATATCGCTGTCGTTTTTATTTATAATCTATGTCAACTATAACAATAAATATTTAATTAGAAAATTTGAAGTTAATCAAAATATATACACTGTATCAATAACTGTCCTTGAATAATAATATATGTACATGAATTTATGTATTTGAAAATAAGAATATAATAGTGTTCGATAGATAAAATCACAGCACTAACATTTGTCCATAAAATAATCCTTGAGTTAACCTGATTCTCACAAAGAGTTCAAGTAAAATACCATTATTTTACTCTTGTTATCATCACTTAATAGTCTTTGCGCATAGCAATGAAGTTTCTTCTTGAACTAAACCACGTATATATGTATATATTAGTTCCTTGTGGCCGTGAAAAATGTTTTTCACTTTGATGCATTAACTTTGCAGCTACAAATATTGTCATTGAAGAAAAATGTATAGTAGAGAACTGCATATCGTCGAATTGTGAATGTGAAGTATTTAGTTGTATGTAAATATTCCTTCAAATCAATGTATGTATTATCAGCGTTGAATATCAGGTCTCACTACTACTTGACTTCAGTAGGAGTTAATTAGAATAGAATGAAGGAGATCCGTGTTAATCGATTTGGTGCTTATCAACTGATTTCGCTGAACTGCGTAATTAAAACTGATGAAAGGTCTAATTGTAATTCATGTTTCCACGTGTCGAAAAATTAAAAGAAAATCTCAGAAATAAAAATCTTGAGAAATTCTCAAAAAAAATCGTAGGACAAATAATTTCTCTCCGTCCTCCAGGTGTAATTCTTGTTGATTTCTTATTTCTCCAAGGTTTTAGCTGGTGACCATCTCTTGACGTTGACATCTGTGAAAAAGTTGAACTGAGGACTGTTAACATGGTTTCATAATATTGTTAAAATGTTCATTTCACCGTTAAAATTTGAATTATCTGTGAGGCAATTCAGGTAGGTTTTGGAAAGGAAATTTGCTTCATATACCGAACAGGCATTTCCTCCTGATCGTTAGTGTAATGTTGTGTGTGTGAGAGAACTTAATATGTCGGTATGTGTAGAGGTTTTGTTGAGACAAGGGCGCCTCTAAGTCACCCTTATTTAAAAAAAATAGTGCTTGTAAATATTACAAGTATGAAAAATCTTGTAGTTGAGGGTTGTTACATTTTAGGAAATGGAATTTGAAAAGGAGTACCGATTCAGTCATAACATTTACTCTTACTATAAATTACCCAAATTCTAATTAATGCCATCCTTTACACACCAAATATAATTAGAATCTTGAAAAGAGAAAAATAAATAAATATAACTACTAATAATTACTAAAAGCAATTGAACTTTATATATGAATTGAACGTAATATTGTAAATAATCTTGAGAATGTTATGAGTGTATACTGTAGATTACTGCAAAATTTAAATTACGTATAATTGATTTTTGAAAATATATGAATATAAATGAAACAGACGTAAATAAGAATTGGGAGCACATACGTAATGCAATAGAATCAGCAGCTAAAGAAAGTATAGGATACCATAAACCGAGAAAAAGTAAGCCATGGTTTGATAATGAATGTCATAATCTAATAGAAATAAGGCTAGACTTAGGTGGTTAAATAACTCTGATGATACAAATCTAAACAATTATAATAGAATAAAGCGAGAAGTTAACCGCACGTTTAGAAGTAAAAAACGAGATTACTTGAAAAGCAAAATTAACGAAATTGAAACAAACAGCAAAATAAAAATATCAGAGATTTATATAAAGGTGTAAATGAGTTTAGAAGGGGGTGGCAACCTAAAGTAAACTTGATAAAAGATAAAGACGGTGATTTTCTAGCTGACCCAAGCGATATTCTAAATAGATGGAAGAACTACTTTAATGACCTTTTAAATGTCCATGTAGGAGATAAATCAGAAGTAAATGAAGTCCACACAGCAGAACCTTTAGTTCCAGAACCTAACTTGACTGAAGTTAAAGATGCTATTAAAAGGCTAAAGAATAACAAAGCACCTGGCATTGATTTAATACCAGCTGAGTTAATTAAATATGGTGGAAATTCATTAATATGTCAAATTCATAAATTAATTTGTTTAATATGGAATAAAGAAGAAATCCCTCAACAGTGGAAAGAATCCATAATTGTTCCTGTGTTCAAGAAAGGTGATAAAATGAACTGCAATAATTACCGTGGAATTTCTCTACTCTCAACAACATATAAAATATTATCTAACATTCTTTTAACAAGACTAACCCCATATGCTAATGAAATTATAGGTGATTATCAATGTGGATTTAAACGCAACAGATCAACTACAGATCAAATTTTTCACATCAGACAGACACTCGAAAAAAAGTGGGAATATAATCAAAATGTCCATCAGCTATTCGTTGATTTCAAAAAAGCATATGATTCGGTCAAAAGAGATAAATTATATAATATATTAGTAGACTTAGTAGACCAGTGAAACAGAAAGTAAAATTCGTGTGGGTATTAATATGTCTGACAAATTTACAATTCATGATGGGTTAAAACAAGGAGATGCATTATCTCCATTGCTCTTTAATTTTGCCTTAGAATATGCTGTTAGGAAGGTAAACGAAACTAAAGAAGGACTAAAATTAAATGGTGTGACTCAGTTGTTAGCATATGCAGATGATGTAGACTTACTGGGGGATGATGTGAATGCAATTAAGAATAATGCTAAAATATTTTTCAAAACTGCTAAAGAGATAGGTTTGGAAGTTAACAAAGAGAAAACTAAATATATGCTTACAGGCCGAAACCAAGTGTTAGATAATAATCAAAATCTAATTATTGGTAACAACTCGTTTGAAACAGTTTCCAAATTCAAATACTTAGGAGTAATATTAACAAATGAAAATTATATTAAAGAGGAAATAAAAAGTAGGCTTAATTCAGGAAATGCATGTTACTTCTCTCTTCATAAACTTTTGTCTTCTCGTTTAATATCTAAGAAACTAAAAGTTAAAATATACAAAACAGTAATTTTGCCTGTAGTATTATATGGGTGTGAAACTTGGTCCCTTACATTGAAAGAGGAACATAAATTGAGAGTATTTGAAAATAGGATCCTTAGGAAAATATTTGGACCTAAAAGGGATGAGGAGACAGGTGAGTGGAGAAGGTTACATAATTTAGAACTACATAATTTGTATTCATGTCCAGACATTATTAGAATAATTAAATCAAGAAGACTTAGGTGGGCAGGCCATGTGGCACGAATGGGAGAGGAAAGAGGAGTTTACAGGATTCTTGTTGGGAAACCTGATGGTAAGAGACCAGTAGGAAGGCCAAGACGAAGATGGAGGGACAACGTCGAGATGGACCTAAGGGAAATCGGTAGGGATGGAAAAGAGTATATAGATCTTGCACAAGATAGGGACAGATGGAAGGCCTGTGTTGCTGCAGCCATGAACCTTCGGGTTTAAGAAGGCTAGAGAGTTAGTTAGTTAGTTAGTTAGTTAGTTATGAATACTTAAATTAACTGAAAATATTTATAAATAACAATTGAATTGAATGAAATACCTTAAATATTACTAAAAAATAAGGTGTTGATCAATCGTCCTTCTGGTTGTATAATATTGATAAAATATCGTCATTAATAAAGAGTAATTGTAAAATTTCCTTTGCACTTGCTAATATTGTCTACATAAATTTAAATACATCAGATAATATTCTAAGAATCCGAAATTTCGTTGTCCATTATTGACTCTTTCTCCCCTAATGATATTGCAATCAGCCTAAGAATATTCAAGGAAAATAATATACAATTGTGTATACAAAAAAAATATGGAGAGAAAAAAAATGAAAGTTGACAATTGGTAGTGTGTAACTATATATATGGTGCGTACTGAAAGTCGTGATCAACTTTTTATTTTAAACGTAAATGTTCACGTTGAGCGATGCGCTGTATAAGACAGTTAGAACCATCTATTGTGACAACATACACTTGAAAGTGGGGTGATCGGCGCAGTACGTATGCGCATTAGCGAGTAGCGAGTAATGGCTCCGTTTGACACGTCGTTTCGCCAGCGTGCAGTAATTGAATTTCTGTTGAAGGAAGGTGCATCGGCATCAGATATCCAGCGCCGATTGCAGGAAGTGTATGGTGATCAGTGTATGGCTGCCAGTAGCATCAGGCGATGGATAAAACATTTTAGAGGTGGAAACACAGACATCAGTAATCTCCCTCGCACAGGTCGCCCGAGAACTGCCTCGAACAACAGGAACGTGGCTCGCTGGGGAAACAATCAATGCATCTCACTACGTGCGCACTTTGAGAAAACTTCGTCGTGCTATTCGTGAAAATCGTCCTGGCAGGGATAGTGTTATCCTCCAACACGACAATGCCAAGCCGCACACAGCACAGCTAACGAGGGATAAAGTTGCCAAATTTGGGTGGGAACTCCTTCGACATCCTCCCTACAGTCCAGATCTGGCTCCTTCTGACTTTCACTTGTTTTCTTTTCTGAAAGAACACACGCGGGAAAACAGATATGACACCAACAAGGAAGTGGAACTTGCCGTTAGGAGAATACTCAGACGTGCCCGAACGGAGTTCTACAACATAGGAATTTTCAAACTTCAAGAACGTTGGCAAAAATGTGTCGATTTAGATGGTGATTATGTTGAAGACTAATAAAGGTATGTACTTTAACAGGCATATATTAGATTCTTTTTTGTACAGTTTACTTCCTTCTTGTAACATGTTGATCACGACTTTGAGTACGCAGACTTTCAGTGCATATATGCATATGCACCTAACATTAAATGATATAAAAATGAAAAGTTAATTCCAATGTAGATTCCAAATGTTGTCTCACAAAGAAATAGCGTTCTGAACGGACATAAGGTTGCATGTTCTTTTGTATCCTTGAAGTCGATAGCCTGAGTTGAAAGAATGCTCTGTCGGCAGTTTATTCAGTTCCCCGGCTAATGTGGAATGTGAGATATCTGCTGTTTAATTTGCAACGTGTTGGTTACTTCATGTCAAGAGAGAATGTTGCTCCTGCCCATGTAGGTAGATATCGTTGCCGCAAGAAACGAATAGAATGCCTAACTTGCATATTTCTTCAGTTGTTCTGTCTTTCTGAATGTAACTCAAGTTTCCCCATTGCTTAAGGAGGAAGGACATTTCCGTTGCACCCCGGTTGAACTTTATCCTTTTGCTGACAACAGATAATTTACCATGAAGACGTTCGAAGTTGATTTGCGATATCGTTTTCAGAATGTGAAATACATGTGAGGGAAATTTTATGGTAGTGGGATTTTACAATACGGGAAAATATCTTAGGAAGTACTCTAAGCAACTTGATTATAACATTCAATAATTGTAGAGTGATATTTGGAATGAAATATCCCAAATTAGATGGATCAATATAATGTACGTGTTTAATGAAAGATACTTTACTTCTTCAAGACTGTCGTAAATTTCAAAGAACTCAATATGTTTACTATTCTCTTCGTTATTATTATTAGCTATATTATAATTCTTATTATCGCAATTCTTATTTAGTTATTATTGATCTGTAACTTGTTTAATTGAATAATTTACTGGCTGTATGCCTAGTCAGCTCTTATTATAACTGTTCTATTTATTTAACGTTATTTAAATCTTATAAAACTGATAATCCCATATTTCTGTCATTTATTTAGTTATTAAAGTTATAAATGTAATTAACTTAAATTTAACAATTGAAATATTAAAATATGTGCTTGTTTAACCCTATTTTGACTAACCACGCTAAATCATAGAGAATTTTAATTCTCGTTTTCCTTACCGAATGTGTTTAACACATTTTATTCATAAAAAATACTAAAGTCTATTATCGACTTACACTATTTATCCTTTGTGGTTCACAAAAGATTATTTCCATCGGTTCTCTGCATGAATTCAGAAACCTGAGGAAAATTTCTTGCGCGCTGCTTACATTCATTCCCTTTGTTCACTATTCGTGAATACGATAATATTAATTATTATTATTATTTTCGCGCTTTCCTGTACTTGTTGTTCATTATTATGAAACCTCGATGTCTACGAGTTATAACTAATGATTTTAGTGTGTTAATAACTAGTTTTACACTGCCGTGCAATTATTAAGGGCTAAACAATAATATTTCACATAATTTTAGTGTTTGTTCGTTAAAAAAAATTTGCAAAATGTAAAATTTATTTAGTGCATCACAGTACTGAAAAGGAAGTTACGTACAGGGTAAAAGGTATGATCTCACTCATTCACTCCTGACTGTTCCTGTTCTTCAGTCTCATCATCACCATTTACATTCTCATCGCCGCTACCGTGTTCCGAAGTATAGTATTTCTTCAATCTCTGGACCGAAATTGAGTCTACGACTGTCTGTCCCCATTTTGTCTTATATTCCACTTTGTAAACATTGGGATTTTCTTTTGCTATAATTTTACAAGGTCCTTTATATACTCCCGAGAAGCATTTAGCGGTGTGTACACGATGACTACCATCGTATACTAGAACCAATTCTCCTGGCGTAAATTCAATGGACTGATGACGTTTATCGTAGTACTTTTTTGCTTGTCGGTGGCGTTTCTGTAGAGACTCATAAGCTGCTGCTCGTGCTTTTTCAAGAATCTTGAATCTCATTTCGTTGTTTACATTCACACTGGGCGTTAAATGTAGTCCGCTCTCCCAGACTAATCTAGACGTAAATCCATGAAGAAGAAAAAATGGACTGTTCTTCAAATTATCCTGGTAATTAACATTGTATGACCACACGGCCGATTGCAAGTATAAAAGCAAGTCTGTGTGTTTTGAGTTCACGAAGGTTTTCATAAGTCCCTGTAAAATAGCATGTGATCGTTCCAATAATCCAATTAAATTGTGATTAGCTGCTGGAGCGAATTTCAGATGGATTCCACATTTCTCCGATAGTTCTTTAAATAAACTAGCTGTGAATGAAGTACCCCTGTCCGTATCTATATGAGAAGGACATCCAAAGCGTAAAATTACATTTTCAAAAAGGAAGTTAGCTGCTGTCTCACTTGAAGTATCTGCTACTGATTGAGCAATTAAAAATCGAGTACCATGATCGATTGCACTTAGTATATATTTATGGCGGAGCAAACCACTTGGTGGATACGGTCCGCTAAAATCTAAAGCGATTCTATCGAATGGTTTCTGTGAGTTGAACGTTAAAAGTTCTCCATATGGCGCTCCTTTTATGCGCTTATTCTGCTGACAAATTACACACTCCTTGACCATTTTCTGAATATGGTTCTTCATAAATGGAAAGTAAATCCTATCCAGTGCATTTTTGTATGTTTTTGTGAAGCCGTAATGCGCTCCTCCAGCTGGTAAACTATGTAATGTCTCAATAACAGTGTTGCGAAGTGACTTCGGTATACATAATAATTTTTTAGTCGTAGCTCCCAGTTTATGTTGTCTATAAAGAAGCCCATTTTCCATAACATAATAGCAAGCTTGCCTCTGCAGGGAGGGGTTGGGTGGGTTGTTGCCCCCCTCGTCTTCTTTTCCTTCCAAAATATTAATGATATTTCCAAAAAAAGAATCCTCTTGTTGGTTTATAGCAACATCAATTGTCTCATCTAACAATAACAATGTATGTGGCTCTGGAAGCTCCACGTCTTCTCCCTGTGGATCATGTTCTGTTTCTCTGCTGATAGCATCCGCCATATTTTGTGTAGTTTTGCAGTGAATTGGCGTAAAATCGAACTCGGCCATCAACGTGTACCATCTAAATAATTTGTTTGAAAGTTGCGTTGAGGAGCGAATGAATGTGATTGCTTGGTTGTCGGTAAATAATTCGAAATGTCTCCCAAGTAAAAATAATCTGAATGACTTAAATGCGTATATGATTGCCAACAATTCTTGCTCGATGGTTGAAAGTCGAGTTTCATGGTCTTTTAAAACTCTACTGCAGTAGAAAATAGGCTGAAAATCACCGTTCGCATTCGGTTGTAAAATCACTGCGCCAATAGCCTTACTGCTTGCATCCGTATACCCTTACTTCTTTGGATGGATCATAGGCCATTAATACAGGAGCTGTAAGTAAAGCTTCTTTTAACCTCTCAAACGCAGTTTGCTGTTCTTCCCCCAGAGAAATTTCTTCTTTTTTCCTATCAATTTTTGCAAAGGAAGTGCCATCTCGGAATATGATTTTAAAAACTTCCTGACATAAGATGTTAATCCGAGAAATGTGCGAACTTGTTTCACAGTTGTCGGTGTTTTATATTTCTTGATAGAATCAATGATTTTGTCATTGATCCGATAGCCAAATTTTGAAATTTTATGTCCTAAAGCAATAATCTCAGTGTATCCGAAGTGACATTTTTCTATTGCAAGCTTCAATCCCGCGGCCTGTAAACATTGTAACATTTTCTCTAGAGTTACGAGCATTTCTTCAAAGGTATTTCCAAAGCAAAACAAATCGTCCACATAATGGGCAAAGTGATTGGGATCCAAATTTGAGCACGCTAGATGAATGCAACGAGTCATCGCACTTGATGAACTGACGTGGCCCTGTGGCACGACGTTCATTTGATACTGTGACATTCCTGGTATTGTAAATGCTGTATATTTCTTACTATCCTCGGTGAGAGGAATATTGAAGAATCCGCTCTTCAAGTCCGCCGTACAGTAATATTTCTTGCCCCCCATATTGTATAATATTTCTTGATGTTATTCACACCCAGAGCGTCAAATACAGACGATACATTCAATCTGCGATAATCCTGGCATAATCTATAACCCCCCTTTGCCTTCTGTACAAGGATAACTGGAGAGTTAAAGGGTGATTTTGTAGGAGAAATAACACCTTGCTTTAATAAAGTCTCAATCTGATCTTTAATTTCATCACGAAGGTGGACTGGAATCGGGTAGGATTTTAAGTGAAATTCTGTGTCATCTTTTAGTTGAATTCTATGTTTATAATTCGTGGCTCTACCTATATCATCCTTTTACCACGCAAAAACATGTGGATATTTCATTAAAACAGCCAAAAGTTGCTCCTTTTGCTGGGGTTCTAAATTCGGATTCTCATCAAACCGACTAGGGTACGCCCGTGCGTCACTGACGTTCCCTGACTCTTCCGTCGCAAAAACCTGTGCCTGTTCACCAATTTCATCCTTATTCTCATCATTATTGTTACTCATGATTGGCCTATCCCATGTTTCAGCTTTCCCGATAATAGTGCCTTTCTTAATTGTAACATTATAATTTAAAGGATTTGTGATCCAAATGAGATTCGAATCCGGATTAATAATTGCTCTGGCAACCATCAATCCCGTTTTCTCTTGAAACTGTAGGTCCGGTTCCAAGAGTGTCCTATCTTTGTCATATGAATTAGCCAATTTCAGTGGAATGCACAAATGTGTCCTGGGTTTCACTTTTATCTTTTTAGCAGTTACAAATTCTGGTTTCAAAACATGCTGTAATAAATGGGAAATTTTGATTGACACGTCAAAAGCTTTCTTATTCTCATTTTTAATTTCGTTTCTAGGAGGTGTGCCAAATCTATGCAAGGTAAGCTTATTTTCCTCAAAATCTAACTTAGCCTTTTGTCCCTTCAAGAAATCATTTCCTAATATGGTAACTTGATTAAAATCCTTAACGATTCTAAATGGATGAACAAATGTTTGGTTATGTATAGAAAATGGTAGCAACACAATTTCCTTAACTGTCAGTTGACTATTAGTGACCCCTCTAATCGCAGTATTTATATTAAATCGCTTGGCATTGACTGGTATGTTCTTATCTCTAGTTACCGAAATTTGACTTCCACTATCCAGGATGAACTGTCGAATTTCCCCATCTACTTTCACATTGATGTAAATCAGATCTTCAGAAGGAAAAGTAGAGACCGTTAGAGTTTTCCCCATAGGTCCTACACCTAGGTCCCCGTCATATGCAGGTCTTATTCGTTTAAAATTGCTTCTGTTCTTACGAAAAGTAGAGTAATTTGCATTAACAACCTGATTAATATGGTTATTTGGATCTTCGCGCCCCTGTTGTTGCTCCAAAAATGTTCGCGGCGATGAAGATGAAAAATGCGAACGCTGAAATCGAGGGTTACCGCCATTGCGGCATCGCCCCCTATGCGAGCTTTGCGACTGTGTGTCGAGATTATCATTGTGGTTATTATGCCATGTATTTCTATTCTGAGCTCTATGATTACTATTATGATAATAGGTTCTTCTATTGTTTCTATCTCTATGTTCATATTCTCTAACTTGATATGAGAATGATGACTCAGTGAATGAATGTTTTTTCCGATGTTCTGCAAGTGCATTTACTTTAGCCTCAAGATTCTGAAATTGCGAAACTAAATCTGACTCATGAGATTGGAGTCCCGTGTTCGACTGAAATTGATCAAGGTCTTGTTGTAGTGCATTTAATCTTTCCTCGATCTCCCGATTAGCCTGAGAATAACTTATGTCTACATGACCATTGACCGTGCGCTGCAACGTGATAGCTTGCTGAGTCGGCATGTAGGCTCGGCTCGATTCAGAACACGACAGAGCTTTCATTGTCTCACATTCAGTTTCTAGAATTTTACGTTTTTGCACAAGATATTTGAATTGTTCAACATGTTTCAGGTCTCGTAACATTTCATGCACTGAATCATATTCCCTGTTATAAACTTTCTTCATAAAGTTAGGTTGTAAACCCCCTCTTATTTGCTTAACTTGCTCACTAATGTCCATGGCAGGATCTAATTTTAATAACAATAACTGTTTTACTCTTACATATTTTGAAACAGGTTCATTTTCCTGATGGAAGCGTAATCTGATTTGTTCTTCTAATTGAAAAGTATCCCCCGGTTCCGTAAATTCTTCCACAATTTTTTTTAAAGTTACAAAATCTATATCCTGTGCTTCCTGAGTTCGACTCCAAGTATTGAACCATTCCAATGCTGAATCACTCAAAAATGCCGGTAGCATTTGCCTTTTCTTTAAGTCATTCCACTCATTAAGAATAGCTAAACTTCCAAATTTATCAATGAATTTTAATACATCCTCGTGAATGTTACCTTGAAACTGGATAGTTTCGAGAATGTTGGGGTGGATAAATCTAGATTGCGCCATGATTCTATGATTAGCCTATGCGCAGGAAAAATGCTTGATTAGCTTCAAATTAGCACTAAGTTGTTTTTTTCTTTTCTCATCCTCCCGGGGCTTTGACAGGACATTATCAGCAATTCAATTGTTTACTCTCCCGGAAATTTGATAAGTTTGGTTCAACAATCGCGTAACAGAGTGACGACAGTACCGAACACATCTTTAAAATATTTAACCAACCTTTATGCAACATCCTAATGTTAATTCTCATCCTTTCACAAGCCAATAGCCGAATAACCTAGTTAAAACTCTACTCTTATTTATTTGCGTAGCATATTGCTAGGCCTACCTTTTGCTTTCTTTTCTTGATCTTTGGTAACAATTGATAATTAACATAACGTGAAGCGCTAAGAAGTGAAAATTCCGGCGCCATATCTCCCGTACTTAATTTGAAAAGCTAGAAGGCTCTATTATTTTCATCATATTTCGGGATGAAATAGATGAAAATCGCAGCATTTCACGTACTGCAGTGTTTTCTCATCGCCTTTGCAACAAATGGATGAGAAGCCCTAAACAGACTCCACCACGTAACGCAACTCCCATGCTGCGTTTGGGATCGAACCAAGAACCTCTAGATTTAATTGGGTGATGTAGCTATTCCTCATTCATCTCTCAAATGGTTATCACTCGCTTGGCCTGAATGTGATAAATGCAAGAGGTTACCTTTTAAAGGAATGGCGATAGAAATTATCTTAGATTAAATATGGGTTTTATACTCTCCATGACTGAACCGATATGGATTGGTTAAGGAAAGGATATTACTTGCCTTACAAATATATGGAGATTGTTCCTAGCTTGTCCTCTCAACTATCACTTGTCTCTTGTCACACACCATCGTCCAATAGTCGTTCCCCACTTTGCTCCTCTCTCACAATCCGTAGTCCTTACTCTCTCTCGTATTCTCGCCAACTGATCACACCTCCTGACAATTCCAACACTCATGCCACATACGACTTCCAAGTCAATCACCCTACCTTTGCCTGATTACTTATTCAGCATTCCTATCTCTGTTTCCTACTATGCTAAGAATTTATACATCCTACCCAATACCTTGGGTATGATACGGTATAGTAAGGTATAATGGAGTTGTAGTTATTTGCATCAGTCAGTTGCTAGTGGGATCACGCAGAGTCTGTTCCTGCAGTGTTTGTCATGCAAAACCCCTAATGGGAAGAATACTGTTTGTGCGTGTTCGTGTGTTTCTTGTGTTTAGTGATGGCTAGGAAGTGTGTTAATTTACCAAACCTTTTATGATATGTGTGTGGTGAGTTTATGACGAAGTCCCAAAGACATCACATTTCCCCGCTTGTCAAAAAGGCATATGAGTTGTATTTTAAATCAAAAGTAGATGAGGGTAAGTGTTGGTCACCACAGAACTGTTGCTCACGTTACTCTTGCTATTTAAGAGGCTGGTTGCATGGAACCCACCCATTTATGCCACTTGCCGTACCACAGTTGTGGAGGGAACATAGAGACCACATAACAGATTACTTTTGTTTAATGAAACTAACTGGAATCTCAAGTAAATCAAAACACAAAGTTTCATACCTGAATTTGGAATCTGCAGTGCGCCGAGTTCCGCATTCCAATTCTTTCCCAGCTCCAAAACTACCAACGGAATGGACACTGGAAGATGAAACAGATGATGGTAGTGACCAACCAATAGATCACGAAAATTTTGATTACACGGCATCTACATCACAGCCCCAACCACAGCCATTGTCACAGGCAGAATTGGCATGAACCCCTTGTTGACAAAGACAGTGTGCTGTTACCACTGCTCCATCTGAAATTGGGCTTCATGAAGAATTTTGTGAAACCAATGGACAAAGATGGCAGGGTTTTAAATTTTTACTGTCCAAATTTCCTGCGATTAGTACTGCAAAAATTAAAGAAGGTATTTTCATTGGTCCTCAGATTCGTGACTTGATGAATGAAAACCTTTGAAGAGTTGCTGACAGATACTGAGAAGGCAGCTTGGTTTGCCTTCAAAGATGTATCGTATCAATCCATAAGATTGTATGTTTATTTTATTAAATCTCTCTGAACGCTTCAGGTTGACCAGGGCATTCACTTGTTTTTCTCAGCTGTCTCAAGCCTCTTAGGCATGTTTACAATGCATTGTGTTGTGCCATGCAAACCTCCTGAGCATTCAGGAACAGGTAACACTTCTGGTTTTAGAGTCAGCGGTTTGCATGGTAGCAATTATGATAATCACACGATTCGGCGATTCGGCATCGAGGAAGAGCTCGATGGCCAGGGAATATAGAGGTGAGACAAGCTGGGAGGTGACTGACTTTGGAGATTGAGTGGAGAGAGTGAAGGTGGTCAGCAAGGCAGTAGGTGAGGAGTACAACAATGCTCTGGTCGACAAATAGGAGAGAAGCTTACAGAGGACTTCGCTATTTTCATTCAGCTAAGAGACTTCAGTTAGACAGGTAATTATCCTACACCTAGCCATGATACAGGTTCAACGGTTCACAAAACACAACGAGTGTCCATTGTCTTTTCAGTAGTTTAATTCCTTTGTGTAATTTGTACCTTTCGCATGCCAAGCAATAACTCGTCAATAATTCAAACCCACCCTAAAATTTTGCTCATTTATTTAGTTTCGTTAGTATGTCCTTGCCATATTTTATTTTGAAAATACATAGGGCTTAAAGCTTTTTGCATTTATGGGGGGAGAAGAATTTACTTGTGCCATGATAGATGTCGAGCTTTCACCTTGCTGATGAACTCGACGAAACATTAGATCAATTATTGGATATAGCACGAGGAACTACAAGTTTTAATTTAGATGTCAGCAGTCCAGCTGCAAGTTCCACCCCCAAATTTAAACGTAGCCCAATTTTAACTAGACGCCTTCAGCGAGAATTATTGGAAAAACAGAAATGTGAACCACAATTAGAGCAACAAGATCAGGATATTAGAGATCTAGACCAAACACAATTCGCAACGATGGCTCAGTCACAGTTTGTTCCCCCAACTATTTTAGAGGGTATCCCATTTCAGGGGATAGCCGGGGAGGATGTATCAAAATTTTTAGATAAAGTGGATAGCCTTGCCATATTGAATGGATGGAACAATGCCCGTAAGCAGGAAATATTTCCAGCCCTTCTGGCCGGGCCAGCGTTACGATGGTACCAGACCTGGAAAGATGGTACAGAAAATCAAGAAGTTTCTTACGAGGTCATACGGCAAAAAATTAAAGACGAATTTACAGGGTCCTTGGATCAACTCCAGATCGAGGAACAAATTCGATATAGATTACACAAGGAAACTGAGCCATTTACGAATTATGTTCGGGACAAACAATTACTTCTACTCAAGGCAGACCCCAAAATGAGTGTTCAACAACAGATCAAGCAGATCATTTTGGGATTACAGGTGGATTATATGAAAGATATCCACCATAAAGAGTATGAGTCCGTGCATGGGTTACTTAAGGATTTAAAATCCTTTGAAAAACTTCAGTTCTTGATGAGGCAGCGCAAGCTGAAAGAACTGAGGTACGAAGATAGCTTATTCTCTCCTTTGCATAATACACCAACTTTTCCGCAACAGCAGCAGATTTTACTGCAGAGTAATAATCTGGCTACTGCTGAGTCTGCGCAAGCGCGACCCACTTCAGACATTGAGGCAAAATTCAAAGCATTGCAAAAGGAGGTTGAGCAATTAAAATTATCCAATAATCCTCACAATACCAAAGCTCAAGCCCAGGCTCAGGAAACTGGTCTGGAAGCAAGATTAGCCAGTCTCACTTTGAGATTGGATAGCATGGAGGATCAAAAAAAGAACCCTGGCACCGACTCATCTACTCCAAAACAATTTAGAGAACCTTATTATAGGGATAATTATCAGACAGGTAATAATTATAGAGGCTCTTATCGGGGTAATAATAATAGACGACAATACAATAGGGGGTACAGGAATGGACGTAATAATAATGGTAACAACTCAGATCGCAATAGGCGATATGGTAATACCCAACAATGGCGAGGACGTGGAAACTTCCGCGGACAGAACTCGCGGGGTTCCTCGTCTTCAGCAGGGCGAGACCAGGAAAACAGGGAAGAGCAACGGGGGAGACCACGCTGCTCAATTTGTAATTACCCTAATCACACAGCAGCCACTTGTTTTCAGAACACGGAGGCTTTAAACGAACAGTGACTGCCCATAGAAGAGACGTATGCGCAGATTTCATTGGCAAACAGATATCAGTCTCTACTTTCCCCTATGAGGAATTAATTTACATCAACGCAGTGTTAGGGGGACAACGTCAGAGGTTTCTTGTGGATTCCGGAAGCCAAGTATCCGTCACCAGTGATCGAGGCATTCCTTCAACCGCCAAACGTTTTAAAATTCATACGGCCATAAGGGGAGTAGCCAAAGAACAAATTGAAATTAAAGAGATTGTCCTGTTAACATTTGCAATAAACGGCCGCAATTTTACCCATCCTTTTCGGATGATTCCAAATTTTGAACATGGGACAATTCTAGGAAATGATTTTTTAAGAGCTCATAAGGCAAATTTGGATTTTGATCAAAATCGACTCACATTGAGGAGATTTGGTACTCCTCCGCGGAACCAGTTAAGGACGGAACACAGAAAGACCTTTGACGTTTCCATAAAAGTTGCTAGTCTGATCAGGGATTTATATGTGCCGGAATTTGTAACTTCCAGACAAATTAGAATCAAACCTAGATCTCATTTGTGTATTCCTGTCAAATTGACAAATTCTAATAATCAAAATTTAACTTATTTGGAACCAGATTTAGAGTTTCAAATGGACACAGGCTTAATGGTGCCTAGAGCCATTGTAAATCCGGAGTCATTTTTAATTTGGATTACTAATCCAAATTCTTACAAAATTAAAATTAGGAAAGGGGCACGCTTAGGTACCGCAGAGGCATGGCAAAATCCAGTACCAGCTTCACGTCATACTACAGATGACGAAGGACCTAACGTTATGGTGACTAAGGAGACTGGCACCGTGACAAAACCAGTGCACGACATTACTAAATTTGACATTAATCCAGCATTGGAACCCGATCAGAAATTGCAACTTAGACAATTATTAGAGAAGTATGTAGATGTATTTTCCTGGTCTGAGCAGGACATTGGTTGTGCCACTAATTATACGCATCGTATAAAGTTAAAGGACGATTCGGAATTTCACGTCCCAGCTTACCCTATACCAGTACACCTGCGTAAGAAAATTAATCAGCAAATTGACAACTTGCTAGAAGCAGGGGTCATCAGTCCTACAACATCACCGTACAATTCACCAGTTTTTCTTGTTAAGAAGAAATCAGGAGCTTATCGCATGGTGCAAGATTTTCGATTGCTGAATGCCAGGTCCGTTTTCGACGCAGTTTCAATTGGAAACATTTCAGAGATATTGCACAATATGGCCGGTAAGAGCTACTACTGTAGTGCTGATCTGAAACAAGGATTTTTTCAAATTCCTTTAGCAGAACAATCGAAAAAGTACACTGCCTTTACTATACCAGCCGGGGGACAATTTGCGATGAACTTTACACCTATGGGACATGTGACTTCTCCTGCGGCAATGACCCGATGTGTTCAGCTCGCTACAGCGGGGATGAACGACAATAACTTTGCCTTTTATATCGATGACATGTTTGTTTTTGCCAATACATTTAAGGATATGTTGGTGAATTTAGAGAAAATGTTTCAATGTTTACGATCTGCCGGATTGAAATTGGCTGTACCTAAATGTTCATTTGGATATTATGAGACAATTGCCTTGGGCCACAATGTGGGCAAATATGGTTATCGTATAAGTGATAGAATACTGTCATCCATTAAGAATTATAAGGTTCCCACCACCACGAAGAAGGTTAAAATGTTTTTAGGTCTTTGCAGCTACGTGAGGAAATATGTCAAGAATTTTTCTGATATTGCATCACCATTACAGGGTTTAATTCGTAAGGGCAAGAAATTTACATGGGGTCCTGAACAACAATCGGCATTTGAGAAATTAAAGGAAGCTCTAATTACTGCACCTGTTTTATTACCGTACGATCCAGCGAAGAACACCAAGGTTTTCACCGATGCTTCATCTCATGCGGTCAGTGGAGTATTAATGCAGCCCAATGCAGAAGGAGAGTACTTGCCATGTGCGTACTGCAGTAGAACGTTGACTGACACTGAAAAAAGATTGAGTGTTATTGAGCAAGAATTAACAGCAATTTTTTATGCTTTCAAATCATTTAGATTTTATCTTGTTGGGCGCCATTTTGATTTATACACAGACAACAAAGCAATTACGTACATTAGGACATCCCGTAACTTGAGCTCAAAGCTTCTTCGATGGAGCAACCTTTTGGAGGATTTTTCATTCACTCCTATCCATATTAGAACTACGGAAAACATCGCCGATCCCCTCAGCAGAGAATGTGGAGAAAACGTAGAGGATAGCAACACTGAAGAGGACATCCCGAACCCAGGACACTTACTTTATTTGATGCAACCACAGATGTCGCGGAACATCAGAGACAGGATTAATTTTTTGGCCCAATTATTAAAGATTTGGAGGACCCAGACAGGGACGATGGAACATTACCTCTATACATCCAGAGGCAGGTCTATCATCATGTGTTGGAAGATGGATTATTATATAGACAGCAGAAATTAGGAGCTACTACCAAGAAATTATTATGCATTCCCATGACATTACGTGATTCTGTGATTGAGACACTCCACGCTTCACCCATAGGAGGTTCTCATCTTGGGTTTACCAAGTGTTACAATGTGGCCTTACCACGAATTTATTTTCCAAATATGAAGTTATTTATACAGAGGAAAATTAGGGAATGTATTACATGCCAGCAGAATAAACGCCGTCAAGGTCTACCAGCAGGAGAACTGTGCACTTTTCCCGCACAGAAGCCATTTCAGCGGATTTGTCTAGATTTTTCAGGTCCATATCCTCCTTCATCCAATCTTCGTCATCGATACATAATCGCTGCAACAGATTTTGGGACGCGCTATTTAATAGCCAAACCAGTTGCAGATTGCACGGCCAGTACAGCAGCAGAATTTGTGTATGAAGAGATAGTGTTACGCTACGGAACCCCACAGGATATTTACACCGATCGTGGATCAGCATTTAAATCTAAGCTTTTCCAGGAACTTGGCAATAAATTGGGAATCACCATCAAGTTTTCATCAGTCGGTCTACATAATTCTATAGGTCTTTCTGAACGTTACCACGGGGTATTGCAGAGTATAATGAAGTGCTATGTTAATTCAAAACATACAGATTGGGTCCAATATTTACAGCCAAGTGTATTCAGTTATAACACTACGAGGAATCAGAATTTGCGGTATAGCCCATTCTTTTTAGTACATGGATTCCAACCTACTTTGCCCTGGGAGCTTGCATTACACACACCCAGCTGTGAAAATGTGGAGAATGATGTACGGTTCCGAGTATTGGAGAAAGCAAGAACCAATGCTACGGATAACTTAGCAAAACGTCATGTTGAAGTGAAGAAATATTATGATCAGAAGAGGAAACAGATCAAGTTTCAACCAGGCGATAAAGTATTAATTTTTGACAGCACCCAGAAAATTGGAACTGCACGGTGCTTTTCAGGTATTTATAAAGGCCCAGCCACAGTTATTCGAGAAGAGAATCCCAATACATACCTGGTGGAATTCCAAAACAAGCGCGGAAAGACAGTAGTGGACTCTATTGCCGTCCAGAGACTCAAAAAATATTATGCGCCAGATGACGGTGAAGGCGAAGAGAATTTGGCAGGTGAAGATGAAGATCATCAAGAGGACAACGCGGACTCACACATGGATAATGGTCACTAAAATTGAAAATTTATATAAGTAACAGGTTTAACATTTTAGTTTCACTTGCGTGATATAATAATAATTTATAATAAAATAGCACTAATAATATTAAAGATTCAAAGCAGACTTATTATTTAATAATGTGCTTTAGGCACAAAAGTTTTTGCAGGATGTAATAATACTAGCTCAGCAAATACATCACTAGAATTTTATAGTTACTCTTCGGAAGAAGGTATATGTTTATATTAGCAAAGTTTATTTTTAAGCGCCAGTTATGAGAATATTTATATTATATGAATATGTAGACGTCGACGTCAAGATTTTTTTGCGCTCCTATAACAAGTATTTTCCTTCGGATATTGGATCATGACCAAAATCCTGGAAATCCGTTCTGCCATCGCAGAATGATTATGAGTAAACCATAACGGTTTTAGTTTTTAACTTTGCCACAATAATATGCTAAGCATATTTTAGAATGAGTAGAGAGAATTAAGGATTCTTCAAGTTTTAGTGATGTTAGTATTTTAATGCAGTTAAAGATCGCATAAATAATAATTATTATTTTATTTCAGGTAGTCAGGAGTAAATCAGTCTCAATTTTTTTCCTTACCTTGTACCTCAGTACGGTTCGATTGATTTCAAGTATTTAAACATAAAGTTAACACCTGAAATTAAATAAGATAAGTTTGCAGTAAAATTCAAAATAAGATAAGTTAAACAGTGCTAATAAATTTAGAGACTAAATAAATTATATTAAATAAATAAATTACGCAGATAAATTGAGCCTAGAGTCAGAAATAATTAAAAGTTGAGTTAAAATATTTATTAATTAGACTAGGCAGGCTTAAAGTACGTGTTAGCTTTGAAGAACTGTTTGTCTTGATTGCCTAAGCAACATGAAAATCATTGAGATTTTAGTTATTTTAAACGGATTACTTCCACACGTAAAAGCTTCTAATTTTATTTATCTGTTGAACAAGTCCTTTGACTATCCTTATAATATAATTACAATTTTATTATTAACAACATTTATTATTAGTATTTTTATAATTTTCATAATCTGTTTTTATCAATGTCACCGCAAGAAATCTATTACTTATGACCATGAGTGTACCAACGAATTACCATTTAGCAAACTTAATGATTCATCGTCCATTGATCAGATTTACGACGATGTTGCACCGATTGTTGAAGTGGTACCATTGAAAACAATAAATCCGCCACTGCCGCCTCCACTGCCTCAGTCCATTATTATTCAACCTAGGGTACAACAAGAAGTTCAGGATGTATCCAGAAATAGTTTAGTCACTAAAGACGACAGTATAGATTTGCCGAAGAATATTTTATCCGTTAAAGATAGAGTTCAGAAATTTGCCGTAAGCAAGGGTCCTAATTTTGTTCAAAACAGTCGCAAAATGGAAAGTGAATTGCCTATTTCACCCTGTGTTCAGCCAGTTGTAAAAGTTAAAGATTTATTTGCGAATCTGTCACCAGTAAAAGTCGAGAAAGTTTCAAGTGTTACTTTAAAAGCAGAAAGTAAGCCAAATTTTCAGGTTCCCGAACCTGTCGTATCGTTTACAGACCATATTTTTTACGACTTCACGTTCGCCTAGAATTTTTATATTTATTACGATTCAAATTTTAAGTATAATTCATTCTTTACGTTTGATTGTACCTTATACAAGGTTTATTAGTCATTTAGTTTGCTAACAGCTTCCCAATTGTTGTTATTTTACGAGCACGGAAGTGTTCAAGTAAACATGCTGTCGCAAGCGCAACGAAGTTTTTCTCTTTACATCCCATTTATTACGTCATTTCAAAGTCCTTGACTTTATTTCGAACTCCCGCAGCTCTTACTACACCTTGTTGGTAGTAAGTTAAAGTTTTGTATACATTCACGCGTCACTTAACGAGTCAGCGAATCATCGCCCTTCATTTTCCTCCTCCGCATGTTGGTTTGTCACGTTTGCTTGTTACTCAAAGCAACGATTTTTTCGTTCGCTATCCCGAACGGAACCCGAACGTTCCCGAAGATGTCGACCGAACACGACAAGCGAGCCTACGATTTTCCTCCCTGTAGAGAAATCAGTTCAGTCCTTCCAAGCGAGCACGAAAATGCAACTTTGCAGGAACTTTGTCAGCGAATTCCTTTCTCCGCAATGTAGCTCTCTCCCGAGTACTTTGAGCACGTTAGAAGCTCAGAAACACCATAGGCTTTGCATATTTTCTCGCATCAGTGGCGGTCGTCCATTAAAATTTTATGGGATCAGTTTAGCTAAGCATATAGCCATCAGAAGTTGATTTTCACGATAGAACTTCATGTAAACAATGTTAGGGATAATTTTTGTTACATAAATAACTTTTGCCATAAAACGTCGCATTTATGCACTTCAGGTTAATCACGACCAATAATTTTACAAAGGAACAACAAGACGATTTTTTTTTGCGTTTTTCTCGCAAAATTTTACCGTTTTTCATAGAGATATTTATAGTACGTAAATTTTTTGGGAAATCGACGTACATTTGGTTTAAATCTGGATAAAGTCAAACGAAATTTTGATAAAATCAGGGAAATTTTACAAAAAGGCAATTTTAACACTTTATGCACTTAGAGTAATCAAATTTGTCAGCAACATGCCAAGGCTAAGCCTCGGTGATTAGCACAGGCATGTGCAGCAAAAGTCGCCACGGCATCGTTAGCCTTTCCAAATTTAAAGTGTGGTTTACCACAAATGTTGAATTTGAGAATTTCTTATTAGGAAATTTAGCTCACTTACCCAATTTGCACCTTATTCGACAATGCAGCAATAAATTCATTACTTCTTACTGATTAACTTCATGTTAATGTTAGTACAGTAGGTAATATTAGTAATTTGTATTTATATTCTAATATATTGCATAACTATTCTCTATCTATTTTTGTTTAAACATACCTAAGGGATTGACACACCATTCTTATATGGGTCAAGTATACTTTATTTGAGGTATACGGCGGACTCAAGAAGTTTTGAGTGGATAAATTTCTTTTGTTTAAAGGAAATTTGAAATTGAGAAAGTTTTTATTATTTTTATTGTGTTTAAAATTTGAATATCACCTTTTTTAATTTCCTAATGCTATATTTTGTTCCCACCTGGAGTTTCGACGAAACTCAGAAGTAGCATTTACTGAAATTTTTGTCTTACATTGCATATTTATGAACCACGGCAAATTGCACCGGCCTATCGTTTATTAGGAGGCCATTAGAGGCTTGTCAAAGCAACCTCTTAGGACACTAATAGCTTGCTTTGCGCAACACAAATTTTATATATTTATTTTAAGGGTTCACAACATAATTTATTTTATAATTTTCAACAGAATTTAGAACATGCTTGCAACACTTATCTTTGTTTATTAATTCTACATTTTGTAATTTTGAAGTAAAGTCTATTACTGACAATAAATTATTTCAGTTTATTAGGACACGTAATGGTATTTTAATATCAGGTTCAGGTCAATTTATTGTCATTCAGAATTTGAATAATAATTTGAACACGCACAGATCAGTTCAGCTTAACGAAGGCCAATCTTTATTTTTTAATTATCAGGATTTTTCGCAAATTATTGTGGATCAACAAATTTTACACACAAGAATGTTAGCTTTCGAACAAGTAAAAATGAAAGAAATTGAATTATTACTTAATATTCCCAAGAATTTATCTGATTTCACTATTCCCCAATGGACTCCGCTTGAACTTGCTTTAAAGCAACTTAATCAATCAATTAGTAAGAGCATCTCATTTCAGGAATTAGTCCTAAACCCTTTGCCCATGTCTATATTAGTTTTTGGTATTTGGAATGTTTTATTAACCACAACCCTAGGATATTATTTGTATAAACATTATCAGCTTTCTAAACAGATTCATTTAGAGCAGCGCAGTAATAATTAATAGGTTAAGGCAACACATTAATCATGGACATTAATATTTTAATTACAGTTGGATATTTTATTTAAATTTTCCTTATTTATTTTCAAAGAGTTATGGCAATTATTTTTATTTATTTATTTAATTTATTTTATGTTGATGAGACAATTTAATTTGATTTTAAAGAAAAGGCAATGGAAATTAGTTGGTATTGGGTACTGGTATGAACATGAATTATACATTTCCTATCCTTCATTATTTCCTTTCTTTGTCATAATTTTTCCTTTTAACCTAACCTGTCTATACGGAGCACCATGGACAAGCAATGCCTACACCATCCATGGGCATTTTTCATGACGGACATCCGCAGGCAGTCTACCATTACCAGGCAGAAAGACTTATTACTATTCTACGAGGGAGACATGCAGACATTTTTAAGTACTACTTCAAGGAGAGAATCGTCACCACCAATTTGAGGGAGACATGCAAACATTTCTAATTATTACCACACGGAGACTACCTTTTACAGGAAGGATGTAGTCAACCATACATTTCCCAGTATAGCGGACTATACATTATCAACAACACCTAGTGATGGAGCTAGATAAAATTTCCCTCCACACTGTTTGCAGTTCAAACAACAACTTTTCCCCATCTCCCAAGTTCTACGGGTAATTTACCACATTTTTACATTACCCCAATGCAGTCAAGACGACAAGCAATCCAGAAAGAAGAAGAAGCATAGAAAACATACATTTTACAAACAGCAGTTCCGGCCACAAACAATAATTACAGATTTGTGCTACAGTGTTTCTACACATACACATGTGAGCTCCTATCATGGGTATTTATTTGGTTATTTAACATGCATTATGGGAAACAATACTTTTCCATAGCCCTTATACACATTTTCAGTTTTGTGCCATGCATGAGAACCAGTTTTATTTGCATTCAAGTTTATATTATACTACAAGGAAGCGACAAGGGCCAGTGGTGTTAATTGACCAGTGCATCAATTAGTGCATAATTTTGTTTTAAGAAGAAGCTTTTATAATGGATATCCAATTGCACATGCAAGCTATAACAAGCATAGCTACAGTACTTTCAAACATTGCAGACAGTATGCTTTAGTTTTATGCAAATGTTTTTCCCAAACAGTTAATTGTGTTTCACCAATATGGTACATACTTAAAAAATACATTTTGCACATTGGACATTTTCTGATATTTTCAATCAGAGTAGACAGTTGGTAAAATACTGCAAGATTATTTTTTTTATGTGTGTGCAGACATACAAAGGTATTCACCAAGCCATATATATGTATACAAGTATACAGATTAACGTAGAAAAGAAAATTGAACGCTATAGTTATGTTTTACCAGCGATAGTTATCAGTGTAACCAATTATATGCATTGAATATTGTATTATGATACATTGGAATGTGCAACATAGCCGTGCAAGTTCATATATTCAACGATGTTAGGAGTGCACTGGCTACGTAGTTAGCTCAACGTATTACACAGGCTTTAACACAAGACAAACATTGAGATATATATATATTGTGTCAATAATTTACATGCTTATTTTGGACGAATGTGACTATTCACATTTTATAGACTTACGTGTGTACCCTTGTCAAGGTTTGTAGTGTATTTTTGGACTCCACTCTTAAAGAAACAGTGGGAGCTATGTTTTGTTTTGCGAAGACGCTCCAGCCAGCCGTTTGCCTCGCTGACGACACAGAGTAGTTACCGCTTGGCGAGGCATCACAGACTATTGACTAGGCGCTGGCGGATGAGCAATTCCACATAATAAGCATTACGTACGCACAAATGTCGTACATTAAGAGTTTTATCGCTTAACGACACGAACCTTTGTGATTTCTAGTCTTATAATATTATATATTATTGTTTTTACATCGTATAAACATACGAATGTGTTAGTATTAAGGGTATTATTCATTATAAAGTTTAGGGAATAAAAATTTTCTTTCTTTCGGGATACGGTAAACAACAGACAAGTTATGGTGGATTTCTTTTGTATATTTGTTTTTTTAAGAAAATATATGGAATTGGCGAACCTGAGTCATGTCAAGCTTTGCGATTTGACTTTTAAATTTTCAAAGGGGAAAATTTTTTCCCGCGCGGGCGAACGTATCAATCCATAAGATTGTATGTTTATTTTATTAAGTCTCTCTGAACGCTTCAGGTTGACCAGGGCATTCACTTGTTTTTCTCAGCTGTCTCAAGCCTCTTAGGCATGTTTACAATGCATTGTGTTGTGCCATGCAAACCTCCTGAGCATTCAGGAACAGGTAACACTTCTGGTTTTAGAGTCAGCGGTTTGCATGGTAGCAATTATGATAATCACACGATTCGGCGATTCGGCATCGAGGAAGAGCTCGATGGCCAGGGAATATAGAGGTGAGACAAGCTGGGAGGTGACTGACTTTGGAGATTGAGTGGAGAGAGTGAAGGTGGTCAGCAAGGCAGTAGGTGAGGAGTACAACAACGCTCTGGTCGACAAATAGGAGAGAAGCTTACAGAGGACTTCGCTATTTTCATTCAGCTAAGAGACTTCAGTTAGACAGGTAATTATCCTACACCTAGCCATGATACAGGTTCAACGGTTCACAAAACACAACGAGTGTCCATTGTCTTTTCAGTAGTTTAATTCCTTTGTGTAATTTGTACCTTTCGCATGCCAAGCAATAACTCGTCATGCTAATGACGAGTAGTCTCATCAAGAGGATGAATGATGAGTAGTTTACATCACCCCATCAATTAACTGGTTAACCTGCTAGTTACTCTTAAGATCCCACGAACTTTAAGGTTCGTTACGGTATGCAACAATTTCTTGGGTAATGTCAGGTCTGACAATTACAGGGAACTGACAGAACAGATGCTGGACATGTCTTTCAAAATACATTTCCAGCATTCTCATTTGGATTTTTTTCCTGCCTAATCGCGGAGATGTGGGTGACGAACATGGTGAGCGATTTCACCAAGATATCGCTGTCATGGAAAGATGATATAAGGGAAGGTCAACAAACTTTTTGGCAGATTACTGCTGAACACTCCTACAAGAAGTTTCACCATCTTATAATTACATTTCAAGCTTTTTGAAGCTTTCTCGTACATTTTTTATGTTTTTTAATACAAACAATTAATTTTGTTCCACGATCTGTATTTGATCCAGCTACAGGTTCCTCCTGTACTGTAATTGAATTGTTTCCAAGAGTTGCGAAAGTTGCTACCTTGTTTTTCATGAATTACAATATATTGCTTACTATATGAAATATAGGCTAAGTGGTACATTACATGTAACATATCTTTTCCAGAAAAATTGGTACGTGATGGAACATTTCTGATTTCATTTTCATAATCAGTGTATTTGATTTAGTATAGAACACCGTCTTTCATCTCGCGGCAAGACACAAAGTTCAAATTTGTTGTACGGTGTTATTGGAAGTAGTCTCAACTCTACTCTAATTATGATATTCAATAAATCTGAGGCTCAAGTAAAGTATTCATTTATTTTGTTGAAACTTCTTTAGAGAAACTATACATGAAAGCCAAAGGAAGATAAAATTGATATTTTTTTTATAATGTTGTCCTTTTTTCTTATCATGTTGTCCTTTTTTCTTGTGTGCAGGTCACATTTTTTCCATTGGAATTTCCATTGCTATGAAGTCTCACATGTAGTATATTAAATATCTTCATGGTTAAAATCTATGTTCAAAATTAAACAATTAAAAGTATTCTCTTTGATGTGAAACATAATATGCAAAAAAATATATGGAACTTTAATGTTGGGATTTAAAAGGTTCTTCATTGCGACGAATACTTATAACTGTGTTTCAACACCAATTTTTTGGAGTATTCACAATAAAATAAATAACACAGTTTTATATACAGTGTTTTATTATAAAAAGACAGGATATTACATACAGAGTGCAAAATAGAAAACAAAACATATAATTTTAAGGTTCTGCCAGTTCATATGAACCAGTGAAATTATAGAATTTCTCAATTTCTCATTTCTCAAGAATGGAAATTTTTTAGATATATAACTTGTTATAACTTACAGAATTCTTCAACATGCATAAAACAATACAGTCATTCTGATTAACTATCAGTGTGATTCAAAAGTGTGGAATCACCCATATAATGTCTTCAGATATCAATGTACATGAATGGAACCATATGAAGTAACTGGAAGATCAAAATCTTCATCCCAGAGGTATGTTACAAACCTAATCCAATATCTTGAATTCAACTTAACTTCTTCAGATCGGATTACGGGAAAAGTTACAGATCAAAATCATGTGAAATTTTCTGGCAAATGGTGAAATCCATTTAACAATGTATTTAATCATTTTCAATTCACTCAATGTTAAGGATAAAGCCTGTCATTGTTATGTGAATGCTAATCATCAATATTTGTTCCTTGTTTTGCAGTGAACCAAGATGCCATTGATGAAAGATCGCATTGACACCAGCTTACATTGTGGTGCACAAAGTGCAAGGAAAGTTGCAGATCTCTTCATCTGCTGACACACTGAGAGGTGGCCCATCCAATTGTTCATAGCGCAGTGGTGTAATTCATCCACAGTGGCATGCCAAAGGGGGGTGGGGTGGTGGTTATAACACCCCCTGTCTCCCAGTAAAAAAAAAAGTGTTAAAGGTAGGAAAATATGACAAACAGAGGGGTACCAAAAGAAAGTATATGTAACTCCTCCCTTTCGAAAATCCTGGGGATGCCACTGCTCCTGCACAAATTGATGCAAAGGGAAAGTGTGTGTGGTGGTTACTATAAAGCAGCAACCATGGTTCTGGCATTGCTTGTGAAAAAAGTTCTGTAGGAATGCTGATATTGTTGATATTTAGAGGCACATCTGGGAAAAAGTCAAAAGATGAAAATTAAATTCATCAATTTAAAGTTCAATTTAAATGTTACAATGTTAATTATCTTAAGTGAGAGAAACATCTTTTTACGAGCTACATCAGTGGATTTGAAATTTCATTTTAACATGTTGTATTATGGAATCTCCTGAAATATGATCATGTGTACATAGGTGACAAAGTGCACAGCTCAGGCCAATAAAATCCTCACAATGTACAAGTGAAAGAGCCTGCTATTACTGCTTCCTTCTCCGTTTTGTATCTTGGATAAGGATTAGCCATAAGAAAGGGTTCGCTCTGTTAAAAATCAAATATCGGTATTGTCTTTCAACTACTGGTGGCATGTTTGAAAGCACAGATGAGATCCCTGCTGGATATAGAGACGTTCATCCTGATGTACAGACAATTGATTCTGGTAATGCAGATGTCAAGATCCTAAAGCATGTGAGATGCGCACAGTCAAGAGATTTCTATTTAGAAATCCATTTAGAAACACTGACGGTATGATTTCTAAAAATTCAACACAAATCAATAATTCCAGCGTGCAATACTTCCTTAATGAATTCTGTTTGGTGTGTAATCTCCTCATGTGCATAATAACTTTATATTTGCAGAGAAAATATTTGATTCAAATTCAAGGATTAATAAATAACTGTTTCATTTGTGTGTCCCCATATGTACTCTGAAGTTATCTTTACAGGAAAATCTTGTCACAAATTCAGTTTTTCCTTGAGAGGAAACATCCTCATATGTCTATTAAACTTATCTTTCCAACCAAAACAACTGTTACAAATTGAACAATTAACATGTTTTTCTTTAGGATGAATGCACATATCCGAATTAAGACGTCTTTCAATTTCAAAACCTTTGTTGCAAATTGAACATTTAAAATATTACTCTTGACTGTCAAGCTTCATCAGGGTGGCTAAAAACAAGCAGAAATGAAATTCCCTGACTTTTCCTGGTTTTCTAGGACAAAATTTACATTTTTCCCTGACAATTAGAAACTAAACTAAATCGATGTTTTTGTAAATGGAAATAATAAACCCATACAGATCCAGGTATGGATT
The DNA here is from genome assembly GCF_977018435.1 of Lepisma saccharinum. Lineage (NCBI taxonomy): Eukaryota > Metazoa > Arthropoda > Insecta > Zygentoma > Lepismatidae > Lepisma > Lepisma saccharinum. Next base: position 59,915,506 of record NC_139243.1, on the reverse strand, counting down.
TGTTAAGTACAAATATTATCTTCTATGAAATTGACTTAATTTCTCTATTCTTTATGATTTGAATTCAAACAGCAAAATAGTGAATTTGAAAAAAATATTACAATTCACAAACTAGGGAATGATTACGGAATTTAATCATACGCAGCAAGTTTAAAATAAAATACTTTATGAGGTAAGAGTGAAGAGTGATTGATAAAAAAATACAATTTGTAATTTATCAGTCTCTTTATCCATTCTCGGTATTAGATGCTGATATTTCCATTGAGGTTTGGAACCCTCTGCTTGCAAGAACCATGAGTGTGGACTCATTTTTCGATGCATAAAGCTACTTCTCTCTTCTCTGTAAAGCAAACAACTTAATTCTTGCATATAAGTGAAACAATTGAATTGTACAAGAGAAAGTGCCATATTTCCTTACATTATCAATACGATTTCTGCTTCAGTACAGTATATCCAAGTGAAGTATGTACTGTGAAACTGACATGCAGTTATACCATTATTGCTGACGAAAAAGGTATATAGGTGTTAGAAATTTAACGCAAGGAATTTATAGAATTGCATTGTATAGGTATCTGATTTAGCTAACCACACATTAAAACAGGAACACTCTGTTAATAACAGCTTCTGAAAGTTCATATATGAGAGGCGTCCTGAAAAAAGCTTCAATGGTGCCTGTACGCAGCACTAGTGGTCGGAGAGCGAATCACACATGCAGGCAGGAAGAAGTGGCATGTAGCTGTAATCTGGTACAGTTGCAATGCAGCCAATTTAGGACAGTTCTAGGTTAAAGATTTCAGCTCTCATATAGTCTCCCACAGACAGCAATGTACCCTACGTGTAGTAATCAGATTTTTGCACACTCAGAATTAGGCACAGAGCCACCAGCAATCGTGTGAGGTGTGCAGACCGGACATCGTGAGTGATAGTATGGTCAGACGATGGTGCAGACAATTCACGGAAGGCCAATCGAATGTGTACAACCACATACATGTGAGTACACGCAGGCCCTTTGCATCAATTCAGGTGAGGGATCTTGGATCATTCCCTGTACAGCCCTAGCCTTGCATGTACAGACTTTCATCTCTTTGTTTAACTGAAGAGGTTTCTTGCAGGACAAGGATTTGACAGCTACACTGCGGTAGAAATAGTTCCAGTCTTTGCTGTCAGACACATATGCCATGGGCATACAAAATTTAGTGCCATGCAACGACAAATGTCAGAACAACGATGGTGATTATGTCAAAAATTAGGTTAGTAGCCTCTGTTACTAATGCAATAAATTACAACTGATATTCTTGTTTTATTTATGCCTAATCGGTAGGGACCTTGATTTTTTATTATTTTTTTCTTCAAATTGGTGTATTTTTTAATTTTTTATTTTTTTACTATTCGGTGTTATTTTTCCCAAAATTCACATTTTCATTTTACCACATTTTCTGGCAAATATCTGAAATTATACCTTTATGGTGTTTTTAAACTACTGTTTCAAATTGTAAGTCACATGGCCTACGCCTCTTCCTGCGAGTTTGATATCTTGAAAGTTATTTTGGGAAAGTTATTTTCCATACCCCTTTTTAATTTTAAGGTAAGGATTGTAGATAATGGAATTTTCCCCATATATACTGCAGGGTGCATAATGACCATAAGTGGTGACGCACCCAAAAAAATTAAATCAATCATTCTCACGTGACAGATACCAATATATTATGGCACCAAAAATTTGCATTATCTTTATTTTGACTTGTTAGTGTTACGTTTCCCAAAATTCGCATTTTTGTTTTAGAACATTTCTCTGCCAAATATACCAAAACTTCATATTCCATTGTGCTTCTAAACTATTATTTAAATTGTAGGTCACATGGTCTGTGTATTTTCGTGACAGTTTGATATGTTGGAACAAATTTTTGAGGAAGTAAATGCTCCCCTGCACTTTGCCATGAAGGTGTATAGGGGTGTGGAGTTAGGGCCCCACACTTTCTTGATCATGGCTGAAGGTGGGGTGATGTGATCAGCACCGTGCTCCTGGCTACCTTTATCCCTCAAAGTTTCCTCCAGGTCCCCGCTTGATATGATGCTGGGTGGGCGTCGGAGCAGTTTGAATATGTAGAAAAGATGCTTGTTCTTCTCTGCAGGGGATTGACACCAGATGTCTCACATGGTAGTCAGACGCCCGAACAACTGAGCTTCATTATTTCTCGCTCGGCAAATGCCGGTGGTGTGCACTTAGCTAGCTTGGTAATTCAAAAATATCTCGTGTGACAAATACTGAAGATGTGGCTCGCGTTTGATGGTAGATACACACTCGATCTCCTGTTAGAACCCTGTCACTTTGAACTGTGATGCAATGGTTTTGATAGAAGTTGAAAAAATCGTGGGAAATACATGATTTAATGTGGCTGTCAGAATTATTCCATGTACATATAACAAGCATTATAGTTTACCCTTGAATAAAATGTCGGAAAACTTGCATGTTCTATGTACACAAACATGGCCTAGAAAATACAAGAATGTTGGATTACATGGAATTTTTCGTTGTTTTAGGACCGCTAAAAACGCCAACATTGTATGCCATATTCTCGTTATTCGATATTTCGAACAGGCGAAAAATATGTCCAGACATCACTGCACATTCATAAACACAACTTCACAGCAATTACAATTTTTCACGATTTTCGCGTTTGTGAAAAATAAATGTCCCTACTAATTGGAAATTACTTTCCGGCCACCCCTCGTATAAACCAGTAGATGGAAAGTGAAAATTTAGCAGGGCTGGCAGAGAAAAGGCAATTCTTGAAGAAAGTGATTTGTTTTTATGATTGAATGATTTGAGTAAATATGATATCAAAATATTTACGTATTTATTATTAGTATTTTATTTCATAATATTGGACATTAACTTCACTCAGTGAGAGATTAATGATCATCTCTCACGAGTTTAAACAGACAAGACAGAGAGTGGCGTTAATATTATTGCAATACCAGTGTTGCAGTAAATTTGAGGTTGGGAGCATGCACTTGCCAATTTTTATAACGTTCACCAATGCAGATTTATGTTTCACTTTTTCGTTATAGTAAAAAAGGTAAAGTGCTCCCCTGTGCATAGCTTTGATTGATTGATTGATTTAGTTTATTTTACTTCGCGTTTTGTGCCTCTTGGCTAATTTGCGAAGATGGGGATGAGTGATGAAATGATGAATGGACATTCACAAACAACCAAGCCCGACCGGGATTCAAACCTGGGACCATTGGCGTCACAGCACGATAGGCTAACAACTCGGCCACAGGGTCGGGCTCCCTGTGCATAGCACCATGCCATGAAGGCGTATGTGGTGTGGGTGTAACGCCCCACACTTTCTTGATCCGGTCGTGAGTGAGGGTGATGTGATCAGCATCATGCCCCTGACCGCCTTTACCCCCCTCCCCCCCAGGGTTCCCCCCAGGTACCCATGTTATTCGATGCTGGGTGGTTGCCGGGGCCGCTTCCAATGTTAGAAAAGTTCCCAGATTTGAACCGGCCGGGGATCGAACCCGGGACCTTTAGCATGGTAGTCAGACGTGTTACCGACTGAGCCACCAAGGCAGTTTTCGTTATAGTTTCAATATATATCTCGTTTTGTTGGATTTTTCTTGATATCTAACATTTTAAACGTATGTTAACTTGTCAGGATGATGAAAGAAAACCCCCATAAGCACTGCCACATTAAATGAGGTGAAGTGATCCAGAAGAAAAATAAAATTCCAGCAGCATACTTGCAGTCTAAAGCTCTTCTTGTTTATGCATGCAATTTTTGTTGGATGTTGCAGTCCTAACACATCCAACAAAAATCAATTCCATACGAGTGCCATGCATGCAATTTCTGTTGCATGTTGTATTTAGATACTTTGCCGGGTGTCGATATTCGACAAAGTTGTATGTATCAATGGAGCCTATTTGTTTGCAAGTTCCTTCAGTTTGTTCATCAAAATGTCTTAATACAACGTCCAACAACAATCAGACGGCACCACCCGCTCCCATCCCATCTGTTGATAGTTCTGCCCCCTTACCACCCCCATACAGACAAGAAAAAATGACAATTCAATGCAATTTCCACGTAATATTTAGAGGCTTAACACATTTTTCTGCACCTCCGGAAATTTCTATCTCTCTCTCTCTCCTCCTGCCATCACTGGTTTCTGGCACCGTGGTTGTGTTGTACATAAAAGGGGCCTAAAAGTTGAGGCCGAAACTAAGCAATAAGATTTCCTGTTCCTGTGCAGTTCTGCCTTAAAAAAAAAAATAATAAAGGTCAATCAAGACAAAATTCCCTGACATTTCCCGGACTTTTTTGACACCTCAAATTCCCTGACTTTTCCCGGTTTTCCAGGTCTGTCGCCACCCTGTTCATGTGTACATGAAGTGTACACCTCCAGACAAAACATCTTAGCAAATTCAACAACGGAAAAGCTTCTCCGTACCGTGAATGCTCACATGCACATTAAGTCGATCATTAGGACCAAAACCTTTGTTGAAAATTGAACAATTAAAACGCTACCCTTTTCGTGAACATTTATATCTATACATTAAGATCTCTTCCACGTGCAAAATATTTATTGCAAATTGAACAATTGGTAATGATTCTCTTTACTGTGAAACCTTACATACAAACTATGATGAACCTTGCGGGTAAAATCTTTGTTGTAAATTGAACAATTTAAAAGCTTCCATTTTGAGTGAACATTCATATGTACACTAAGATCTACTTTATGGAAAAAATTATTATTGCAAATTTAACAATTGAAAAACTTATCTTTAGTGTGAACACTCACATGCTCATTAAGATGATCCTTACGGGCAAAATCTTTGTTGCAAATTGAACAATTGAAAGGCTTCTCTCCAGTGTGAAGCCTCACATGCGCATTAAGATTAAATTTACAGGCAAAACCTTTGTTGCAAATTGAACAATTGAAAGGCTTCTCTTTTGAGTGAACATTCATATGTACACTAAGATCTTTTTTACGGACAAAATTTTTATTGCAAATTAAACAACTGAAAGGTTTCTCTCCAGTATGACCCCTCACATGCTGTATAAGATTAAACTTAGAGGCAAAACCTTTGTTGCAAATTGAACAATTGAAACGCTTCACTCCAGTGTGAACCCTCGCATGCTCAGTAAGATGATACTTATATGCAAAATCTTTGTTGCAAATTGAACAATTGAAAGGCTTCTCTCCAGTGTGAAGCCTCACATGCACATTAAGATAAACTTTACGGGCAAAATCTTTCTTGCAAATTGAACAATTGAAAGGCTTCTCTCCAGTGTGAAGCCTCACATGCGCATCAAGATTAAATTTACAGGCAAAACCTTTGTTGCAAATTGAACAATTGAAAGGCTTCTCTTTTGAGTGAACATTCATATGTACACTAAGATTTCTTTTACGGACAAAATTTTTATTGCAAATTGAACAATTGAAAGGTTTCTCCCCAGTGTGACCCCTCACATGCTCCCTAAGATTAACCTTAGAGGCAAAACCTTTGTTGCAAATTGAACAATTGAGACGCTTCTCTCCAGTGTGAACCCTCACATGCTCAGTAAGATAATACATAAAGGCAAAATCTTTGTTGCAAATTGAACAATTGAAAGGCTTCTCTCCAGTGTGAAGCCTCACATGTGCATTAAGATAATATTTACGGGCAAAATTTTTGTTGCAAATTGAACAATTGAAAGGCTTCTCTCCAGTGTGAAGTATCACATGCGCTTTAAGATCAACTTTACGGGAAAAATATTTATTACAAATTGAACAATTGAAAGTCTTCTCTCCAGTGTGAACTCTCGCATGCTCATTAAGGTAAACTTTACAGGCAAAATTCTTGCTGCAAATTGAACAAGTAAAATGTCTCTCTTGTGTGGGAACACTCATAAATGTATTACGCTCAGCTTCATGAACAAAAGATTTCTTGGGAACTGAACAATTAAAAATCATCTGTCGTTCATGGGTTATCAAACCTCCTTTGTCAGGGAAAGTGTTGTTGGAAATGGGGACTATACATTTCTTTCTTCTGTTATTAGGCTTAGAACCATCAACATGTGCCTTGCTTGCAAGGATTTTTGTTGCAGGTTTAGCATCTAATTTTTCTTCTCTACTGATACATTCTGTAATTTCTTCTGGCTGCTCTTGTTGTCTTAAGTTTCCTGCGGACACTGGCAAATGTGGAACTGACCTTGGAACATCTTGTACCTGTTCTTCCACACAGTTCTCGATCAGGTAGCTGAAAAAAATATGACAGAAATGTAGTTTCACACTCTAAGTAAATAATGAGAATGACACATGTACAAATGAATGAAAAGAAAGGAGAGAAGAATAGACTTTTGACTGGGATGTACTCATGAAAATGTTCATACATGTATATTATTATGTAGAATGTTCAGCGAAAAATTTATCCTCAACCAGGACTCGAACCCACGTCTCTGGCGTTCCATGCCATTGCTCTACCACTGAGCTACCGAGCCGGCCTGACTTCACCTGATTTTTTGCATTCACTGTTTTATCTGTGTGGAATCCTGTTGAGGCTGCATTTTTACTTAAATGTAATTCTACGTAGTACATCTCCTATGTGTGTCTAATGTAATGTATATTATTCCTGCAGAAATGAATACATAATATTTTTTTACCACTTAGTCAAAAAGTATTCATGTTTTTACTGTAATTTTCATTAGGCTGGCCATAAAGCTTGGTGCATATCAATAGTGTGACAATATGTTGTCATTGCCTCTCACATTTACATTCACTCATTCTTTTTTTTTTCTGTTGCAGGGTAAACAAGAGTTACTACATCCATAACTACTTTTGACCAGAGATGTCCATTTGACTAAAGGCTGCCACTGCACAGTGTCAAAGCTCAAGGTTAACCTCCAGCCTCACATGGCCTCAGCCTCTGAAATCTATTTAGGCCTCACCTTCACTCTCAGTGCTCAAGGTCCACTCCTGGTCTTACATGACCTCACACTCATAAGTGTCTTGCAGGCTGGGAACCAATCGGGGGGTTGAACATTTGGAAGAGTAATTCATTCACAGTAGTCGGAAATGCCTCAAATAATTCAGAAAATAATTAAGGTGCTTTATTTGCACATTTTCAGCCACACTATGTCCACTCCAATAAAATTTATTAGGCACAAATACATGTTTACGTTCAAACTTCTCTTTCATTACAATGCTTTCAAGATTGTAATTCCTTGTAAAGATGGATGCCATAGAAATTACAAATTGCTTGTATAAATATTCTCTACATATGTGGGTTATGGCAATTATTATTTTTTTTTTTCATGAACTGAAGACAACACGAAAAATCTAAGATATACGTTTGAAAGTGTATGGAATGTACTTTTGAAGAAGCCACCAGATGAAGTCTGGATGCAGGAGACTCTCGTAGGGAAGAGGCAGAACACATGACTTTGGACAACAGTGTTTTATTTAGGCAGTTAACACCCTGCTCCATATGAAGGCCTCCACTAACCTCACCTCTGTTTGATAGGGCACAACATGCACACCCAGTGCTTCCCGTAGCTCTGTATGGCATTCCCATAAATTTCTATCATGGAGAACTGCTATTTTAACATACGAATGTTGCTCCTGCTTCATTACCTCCATTTTCGAATGCTGTCACTCACCGACTGATTTTGTGTGGATGCTTACTACCCCACCGTTGTTCACATACACCATCTGGTGGCTTCTTTCGAAAGTACTTTCCATACACTTTCAAATGCATATCTATTGGGTGTCTGTTGCTGTTTAAGATTGTATGTAATTTTGCCTTCCGCTACTCATTGGTTTCCTTTTTACTCCCGCTGGGAACCTCTTGTGAGCAAGCGGGATTCTGGGAGCGTGATATAGCAAAGCGACATGGTGCATGTCGGCTCGTGGCAGCAGGAAGGACATTTTCATTTTGCCTGTTAGTTGTGGGCTTTTGTATTTATCAGTGTGTGTGCAAACGTTTTACTATTATTGTACATAGTATGTCAGTTCCTTAAAGGACCTGTATGAAATCAAATTTGTTGCTGTGTACGTGGTTCCAGCCCTATGGTAAAACGTCCAAGATGGCGTAAGCCCCAGAGTGAATAGTATCTTTTCTTGGTGCTACCGGGAAGGATTCTTCAGACAATTATGGTCCTCCGCATTCCGGATATAGTGACAGTTTGTGTTTCGTGCATTGAGCTGTGATCATCAGTTGTGAACATTTATTTGTGACAGTGCTAACCGTGAGCATGTTACAGCAGAAATAGTGTTTTTAGTTTGCACACGTACAGTGTTTTCTGCACTTTCGTAATGGACATTGTTTCAATGCGCATTTTGCAGTGACCTTGAACTCGGTTGCGATAGCATTGGAATCAATCGTCATGACACAGTTAAATCAGCTGTTTCAGGAACTATCGTTTCGTCGTATGACGCAATTTTTCCTACGCTTTCGTCTACAGTTGTGCGACTAGATAGTGTATTTCTTTGCAAACACATGAAGCAACAGCTGACATTGAACTTTTCTTCAGCTCTTTAGGATTTTGTTGGAATCAACAATGAAGCTCTGCAGAGAAAAACACAATCAACAATCAGCTTCCCGTGAAGTGTTTTAGCTGCGGCAGCGGTGAGTACAAAGGTCTGGTTTCCTATAACATTCCTTTTCTTATTGTTTCATACAGTTCCTTGCATTATTGTGTTTATTTCTGCATTCAGTTTCGTTTCTCAGCAAGCAAGGGAAATGTAAGAGCATTAATCAAAGATAGAAGCTCGCTCAAGGGGAAACTTACACTTATACAATTGTATGTTAGTACTAACAACGAATCCTCAGGAAAAATACAACAAATAAAAACCTGCATGGAACATGTAAATGCTATCTGGAGTAAACTGGAAGGCATGCTTGACACAATAGAATCAGAAACACCCGAGGGTGAGCATGACGTGGAAAGGAATGAAATAGAAGAAATGTATTTAGATTCAAAATCACAAATGCAAACATTAATTGACAACCATGAAAAAGCAACATGTGTAGAAAACAAATGTGTATCTAAAACTTCAAATATGCAGGTGAAACTGACGGCAATTGCATTACCACATTTTAGCGGTAATTACACACAGTGGGTGTCTTTCAAGGACACATTTGTGTCACTGATACACAACAATGTAGATATTTCAAATGTTCAGAAGTTTCAGTATTTACACATATCATTGAAAGGCGAGGCCTTGCATCTAATTCAGAACTTAACAATGACAGAAGCAAATTACGCTATTGCTTGGGAGCTACTCAATGAACGATATGACAATAAAAGGTTGATTGCAGCATTACATGTAAATTATATTTTATATATCAATCCAGTTGTAAAAGAGAATTGTCAGGAACTTTGCACATTTACAAACACTACAGTTAGCTCTATTTCAGCGCTCAAAATGATAACTGAGGACATGTCATTAACTGACAAAACTTAACTTCAGCATTTCGTTTCAAATCTTGATCCTGCAACGAGAAGAGCATTTAAACTAGAAAGTAATGGTACTGAATTTAGCACATTAGATCAGCTTTTTAATTTTCTAGAGCACAGATGTCAGGCTATTGAGAATATCAATCCAGTTACGAATGAAAGTAACAGAGTAGCAACAAAATCATCTACAAATATGCACAAACAGAACAGTGATAAATGTCAACAATCTTTGAAGTCATATGTTACAACAGATTCTTCATTGTGCATGTTTTGTAAAGCAAACAAACATCGCTTATTTTCCTGCGAAGCGTTCAAGAAAGCTTCAATCTCACAAAAGTACATTTTCTTACGTGAGAATCATGTATGTTTTAACTGTCTCAGCAGCAATAATCACGTCTCGGCACAGTGTAAATATGGAGAATGCAAACAAGGTAAACAGAAGCATAGTACTTTACTTCATGTAGATGAAGGTACATCCAATGTAAACCACCAGTGTCGTGAAGCACCATCTGGAGGTCACGTGAATACATTGATATTAAACAATACAAGTGATTCCTCACAGCATTCAGATCAAGCACCTCAAGCTTCTTATTGTTCAATTAAACAAAAAACTACATCACAGGTGTTACTTGCTACAGCAATTGTTCAAGTACAAGACATAGCGAGAAACTGGGTCAATTGTCTTGCTTTCTTGGATGCGGCGAGTCAGAATAATTTTATTATTGAAGTTGTTGTTCAAGGTAATCATCTTCGAAAAGTAAAGCATCGAATTCCCATTCAGGGAATCAACAATTCGTCAGCTGAATCAAGTCACTCAGTAGAGATCCCTCTCAGATCTAATTATAGCAAATTTACGACAAGTATTTTGTGTTCAGTGTTGCCAAACCATCACAGGACAAATGCCTTCAGAAAGGGTTGATGCTTCTGAATGGAACATTCCAACAGATATTCGTTTAGCAGATCCACACTTTTGCTCGCCGGGCAAAATACACATTCTGCTTGGTGCAGAGATTTTCTTTGCCATCATGAAACCTGAAAAGAGAACAAGACCAGGAAATTTCCCCATTCTGCAAGACACAGAGTTTGGATGGATTATTGCAGGGAAAATTCCAGCAACATCTTCTAGCAACAGTGTTACTAGGTCATTTTTCACGAGGAAAAAAGATTCTCTCGGCTTTCAATTGGAACGGTTGTGGGAAATAGAACAGCTTCATATGAAACTGCAATCACCAGAAGAAATTGCTTGCGAGCAACATTTTCAGCAAAACATAACAAGAGATGAAAGTGGCCATTGTATGGTCAGGCTGTAAGGATCGTTCAGTGTTAGGTGACTCCTCACACTCTGCATTAACTCGCTTTCACCAATTAGAAACGAGGCTTCAGTGTCAACCACAATTACAGGCTAATTATATAGAATTCATGCAAGAATAATACCAGCTGGGGCACATGGAACCAACCCATAGGAAATTTAAATGATGTACAAACAAATGACAGCAAAAAATTTTACATTTCTCATCATTGTGTTTCAAGGATTCTAGTACAATGAAAATACGTGTTGTTTTTGATGGGAGCTCACCATCAAAAGTGGTGAATCAATAAATAGCACACAAATGGTTGGACCTAGCTTACAGGAAGATTTTTTTCCATTGTTCTGAGATTCCGAACTCACAAGGTGGCATTGGTTTCTGATATAGCAAAAATGTATACAATGATTGATATACATCCAGATGACAGGTCACTACAATGCATTCTGTGGAGAAAATCTCCTCATGAAATCATAAGAGTATTTCAGTTAAATACGGTCTCGTATGGGCTTACATCAAGTGCCTTTTAGCAACCAGATGTCTGAAGCAGTTGGCCGAAGATGAAGCAGTTAACTTTCCACATGCATCTCAAGTGTTACAGCGTGATTTTTATGTTGATGATTACATTGGAGGAAGCAGTAGAGTGCAAGGTGCATTACAACTCTATCAAGATCTAGCAGAACTTCTGAAAACAGGAGGATTCATTTTACGAAAGTGGTGCTCCAAAAGCACTGAAGTACTCGATGCTATTCCAGAATCACTGAGAGAGACTCAAAATCTTATTTTCATACAGAGGGTGTGAAAACTCTAGGAGTTTCATGATATCCCTCGGCAGACACTTTCATGATTAACATCTGTTAACATGATGTCACACAAACCAACCAAACTTCAAGTTGCCAGTGTTATTGCCCAGATATTTGATCCAATTGGACTACTTTTACCAGTAACAACACTGGCCATGGTGTGATGTTAACGAGTTGTAATTATGCTCTGCCTTTGGATAAACTTTTCAGTGTTTATTAATAATAGTGATTTCTTTCATGTAAGTACTCTGTTTATGTAATTATGAAGCTGGACAGTGGAAAAATGAACTTTATAAATTGAATTAGTTAATTTAAGGTTGAACTGCTCAATGTAAACACACCGAGTCACAGAATGGAACAGAGTCTCATGCTTGGCAAGATTGCCAGCTCTTATATTGCAACTATATGGTGGAGCAGTCACACAATAATTTGATTATTTTTCTCGATTATTTTTTCCCTGATTTTTTCTACTTGGATTATGTTTTCAATTATCGTCAATTATTAGTAGACATTAAACTGAACTTGTATTTATTGTTTTCTTGGTAGTAGTGTGTGTGAATATTAGTACAAACATGGGACTTTGTAAGAAATGTTCTAAGCCAATTACTCGGCAAGATCAAAATTTAAAAGTGAAGTGTGGATCTTGTGCTGGTGTTTTCCATGGAGCATGTGCTGACTTTACTGAAAACGATATCAAATTCTTACATGATTCAAACCAAACATGGCACTGCAAGCAGTGTGATAAAGCTCGAAGATCAAGTTTAACAACTGAAACCCCGGTTTTGTTGTCAAATGATTGTCCAGCAATACAGGAAGTGTATCATTTATAGTTAGTAATTCAGAAAGAAATAGAAACATTAAAGCTATCTCAAAAAACGATTGAAGAAGATCTGGGAAAATCGTTGAATCTTGCTAATGAAAAACTAGATGAGAATACTTGGTTTTTAAGAGTCATGAAGAATCTTAGCAAAAGTGTTACTTGGGTCGTTGGGAAATGAATCGGACTGGCAACACTGCATTGTTGCAAATAAGATATGTCAAGCGAACTTAGTTTTGCTTAACGGTCAGACATAGTTCTACGTTACACCACAAGATGGGTCTGTTAGCGCCACTACCAGAGTATTGCTGACTCATAACGTGAACGGGTGTGAGTGAATACGTGGACAAGCTATGAAATGGAAGGTGATTCTCATGATCAGAGGTGGCCGTTTGTGGTGTGTCAGCACCTTCACGGAGTACAATGTTTCAGCAGGTTCAAAATTTGAAAAGGCGAAACGAAAGTGTGGACAAAGGTGTCAGCAGTGGTCGTCCAAGGTTAACGCGTAGCCCAGCAGCAATCCAAAGTGTTTCCAACTTGATTATGGGAGGTAGACGTGTAACAATTGAACAACTGCAACATGAAACTGGTTTTTGGCAAGCAACTCTGCATGCATTCATTCATGAGGATCTGCAAATGAGGAAAATTTGTGCTCTGTGGGTGCCTCGCGATCTGACGGATCAGCAGAAACAACAGCGAGTGGAAATGTGCAGAGAATTGTTGTGCCGTTACAACCCAGACAGAGAACATTTTTTCGAAAGACAGGTGACTGGCGATGAATCTTGGTTCCTCTTCGAAACTCCAGAGAAAAGAAGGCAATGCATGGAATGGAAACACACTGGAAGTCCATGCTCCAAAAAACCTCGACAGACTCTCTCACAAAAGCAAATGGGTACAGTTTTCTGGGATGAAGATGGAATTTTGCTGGTGGACTGGCTTCCCACTACCCAAATTGTAAACAGCGACAGCTACTGTGAAACTCTACGAAAGTTGCGACACAGAATTCAGCAGAGGGCAAGGAAAATGGGCTCTCGGGGTGATTCTTCAGCATGACAATGCGAAGCCACATACGATCCGGCACACACATACACGAGGCATTGGCAACAATGGGATTTACGGTGCTCCCACATCATGCATATTCACCGGAATTAGCCCCCTCGGATTATGCACTATTCGACAAAATGAAGGACGCATTGCGTGGTCGACACTTTCAATCTAATGAAGAACTCCAGACCGCTGTCCATGAGTGGTGCAACTCTACTTCAAGTGAGTGGTTCTCTGCAGCCATCAGGAAACTTCCCAATAAATGGAAGTAGTGGCTTGTCCAATTCATTTCCGAATGCCCTTAATATGATACAGTTGACAATATAAAGTCTGAGAACTTAAGATTGCAAAACAAGTACAATCTTTGGAATTGCAGATTGACGAATTAGATCAGTATGAATGAAGGGACACACAATTGGAACTTCATGGCATTCCTTTTCAGGCTAATGAGGATACAATGCAAATAGTGACGGATCTTGGTCGAGCATTGGATTATCAAATAAACATGGTGAAATTTGTTAAACACGTAGATAGGGATAATTTGTTGCAAAAAAAGAAAACTAAAAAGACATTACAAAATTGTGATTTGGGTTATAGTACTGGTAGTTTGATTTATATTAACCAAAATTTAACAAAACCTCGTAAACAAATATTTAATGAAGCCAGGAAAGTAAAGAGAGATAAGAACTTTGCTTATGTTTGGATTGACATGACAGGGACTATTAACCTTAGAAAGACCCCTAATGACCCCCAGGTGTACATTTTAAACAGTGTGGATGATGTGCATGCCCTAATTATAGCCTGACAAGTTAAGTCCCGATATGCGCAGATCACTGCGGAGCACTTCCTATAACTTCATCCTCCCCACCACTCTTCTACGTGCTGGTCTGGCTTTGAGACTACGAGTGGTGCCAACTCAGCAAAATTAAGCTGAAACAAATATGACAAATTCTTTTTACTGTGTAGATTGTCGGTGCTGGCTCATATCACTTTATCAGTGGTTCATTTGATTTAATCCGGTCTTTGAAAATGCATGCGGTGCGCAGATTGTAAACTGTAGTATTACGCATTCACGTTAACGTTTATAACGAAGAGAAACTACTGGGCGAATGACTTCATTTTCTGAATGTGACATCGAGCAGTGGCCTGTTTTTTTTCAAAAGCCGAGTGGGGTGGGGGTTACTTTGTTTATCATACAGCAATCACTACGAGGAGGCAATCTGATAACACGCTTGCCTGTGTTCTTTTTTAAAGCACTGAAATGTTCTTGCTCCTTACTCTTGGTTGCATATTTTTGAAATGCAAAAATCAAATCATGCTGGGTCTAATGAAATCCACAATCTGCTCTGGAAAGCCACTTAGAGGACAGGCCAGAGAAATTGTGTACAATGTTGGAACATACTTGCGAAATCAGAAGGAGTTATATAAACTTAAGTATAATGTTGTCTAGTCCACAAGCACCGCTACGGGAGTGTCTAAAGGATGGTTTCTCAAGTTTAAAAATAATTGGATGGGATCGATTTCTTGTTGTAAGTCCACTTTATGCACAGTAAGGCTAATCGGGACTGGACGTACAGTTTAAAGTGGGATCCGAACCACTATGTGCCTCCACCGGAAATCGAACCCAGGATCCCTTGATTACAAGGCGACGATGCTACCACTGCGCCATCGGGGAGTTCTAGTTTTAAAGGAAGGAAAAGAGTCGTTGGCGAAAGGTGAGCTGAAGTTCTGTACTCCGACAGGTAGAAAACAGCCCACGAAAAACCAAATACAAATTTCGATGAAAATCCTCAGAACATTCCGCTCCCTCCAGGTTGCAACACTGCGAACCAACATCGCTGCGGAGAATGGAGTGGGTAAATGTGCTGTGAGCTGCGCAACAGCTATTTGCAGCGTCTTGTTATTAAACTTGTCAAGTTATAGCAATGCCGCCAATGGCGAACAATAACTTATTATGCTATTATGAAAATGTAAGGGGTGTGAATACCAAATTAACTGAGTTGTGCTTGGCTGTCTTAGCAACTGATTATGATATCATTGATCTTACGGAATCTTGGCTGACAAGTGATGTTCAAAATTCAGAACTATTAGACAATAGGTATCAGATATATATAGACAAGATCAAACAAAAAGGAGGGGAGGTGTGTTGGTCGTCGTCTGGGAAACTATTTGCGTAAAATGTATTGAGATGTCAGTTGATTGTATAGAAATTGTATTTTTGCGTATAAGTTGTGACGTCAAAAGTTATTTATTTATATTATTGTATATTCCTCCTGATACTAAATTTGATAAATATATAATCCTATATTTCTTGTTATTAGAAGTGTATAGCTCTTATAATGGTCATACATTTATTATTGGACATTTTAATATCCCAACAATATTGGATTCACATACTGATCTTACGCGGTGTGGAAATATCGCAAATGCACTTAATGATTTTATGAATTTATTGGATTTAAGTAGTATCAATGACATAAAAAATAATAACAATAAAAATTTGGATCTAGTGTTAACCAATGTTAAAGACCATATTAATGTTTTAAAAACTAAAATTTCCGCTCCTACCAGTTGACGGACACCACCCTCCTCTTATATTTAATTTATCTTTTAATTTTAAGTGCTCTCGAAATAAATTGTATTCAGCTATGGGTTTTAACTTTAAGCAAGCTAATTTTTTGAAGTTGTATCAGGATCTTGGGAAGAATTGCTTCAATGTAACACCCAAATAATGCAGTTCATAAGTTTAATCAACCTTTTACTATATACTTAATAATCATGTGCCAAAGAAAAGAATTCATAAAACAAACTTGTATCCATGTTGGTTTAATGTTGAAATAATAAGAATATTGAAACGCAAGGAATTACATAGGCGTAAAAGACATATTCCTAATTATCATAATGAATGGTTTATTAAGTTACGAAGAGAATCTAAGTTAATAAACTTAGCCTACAAAACTATGTAAATAATGTGCAAAATGAAATTCAAAATGATTCAAAACAATTTTGGCAATATATCAAAAATAAGAAGCAACCTCAATTAAAACCGTCTACCATGACATATCTACAGGCTACCCTAACATCTAATCAGGATATTGCAGATGGATTTGCAAGGTTCTTTAGCAGTGTTTATACTAATGTAACTCCATTCCTACAGGCGAAATTTGGGTATTTCTCACTGTTTAAATATAAATACTATAACTGCAAGGGATTATATGAAAGCATTGAAAAAACTGAAATCGAAGAAATCAAGTGGTCCAGATGAAATACCCTCATATATTTATAAAGGTTGTGCCGACACTCTTCGACTCCCACTATGTTTTATCTATAATTTAATTTTATCGACACAAATCTTTCCTGATCAATGAAAAATTAGTAAAATTACACCTGTTTTTAAAAACGGAAATATTAACAACATTGAAAATTATAGACCTATTGCGTTCATCTCAACCCCAGTGAAGATATTTGAATAGATCCTGTATAGTAAACTTTTATTTCATGTTCAGCCTCATATCTCTGATGCTCAACATGTTTTTTATCCAAAAAGATCCACTTTCACGAATTTAATGTATTTTACTCAATATATTTCGGATTCTTTTAATGAAAACATTTAGGTAGACGTTATATTCACTGATTTTATTAAGGTGTTTGATAAGATTGATCATACATTATTATTAAATAAACTTTCTTCATTTGGTTTATCTGATGATTTATTAAAAATAATTATCTCTTATTTCAAAAACAGGAAATACAAAGTGGTTTATAACTATGCTACACCGACAGTATATACAGAATATTTAGGTGTCCCTCAGGCATCAAATCTCAGTCCCCTTCTTTTTGCATTATATATAAATGATCTTCCATCTGTTATAAATTGTTTTCACATTGCTTATTGTATCCAGATGATTTAAATATTTTTAAAGGCATTATACTTCCAGATATATCTTATTACAAAAAGATATAGATGCTTGTTATCAATGGAGCGTTCAGAATAAATTATATCTTAAAATTAGTAAATGCCCAACAATAACGTTAGCGAATAAAACAAAAGCCATACTTACTAATTATATTCTTAATGGAAGTGTACGTACACGCGTAGATGTAATCAATGATTTAGGATTAATATTGGATAAGAATTTAAACTATAAACATCATTATTCTTACATCTGCTCGGATTCATATAAACATCTTGGATGTATAATTAGGTCAACTAAAGATTTTAAGAATATGCAGGTTTTAATGAACCTATATAATGCAATCGTTCATTCAAGGCTTGAATACTTGAGTGAAATTTGGGATCCATTTTATCAAGTACATTCAGATAATATTGAACAAATTCAGTTTAAATTTTTACGATATTTGTATTTTAAAAAGTATAATCGTTCAGCAGTATTAAATAGAATTTCTTATAATATTTTACTTCTAGATTTTCAGGTGCCACCTTTGAAATCTAGAAGATTAATAGCTCAATATTTTATACTTTATAAGATTATGAATTACTTAATAGATTCGCCTGAAGTGTTGCAATATTTTAAACTTAATGTTAAGCCAATAAATTTTAAGTGTTTGCTTTCATTTCTTTATTGAAAAACCAAGAAACAATATACTTAAATCTTCAATTGTTATCAGACTATGCACAAATTATAAGAACATTGTTCAAAAGAGAATTAAAGTAGACTTCTTGATTCCTTTTATAACATATAGCTCAATAATAAAAAGACATATATTGCCATTGCCTAACCAATTAAATTCACAGTAAATTTGATTGAAGCTGTTTGTATTATGTTATTTTTATCACTACTATGTACTTAAAGTCATGCCTTATTTAATCTCATATGGATTTGATATTTGTACAAATTGTGTAATTAATCTTAGTGTTCATCGACTATTGTGCGATGCATAATATGTTTGTATCTGAAAGTATATAGCAGGACTTTGTTGTGATTGTACTCGTACTATAGTGTTTTTGTATTTTGTTCTGTTAATTTGTGTAACATACCTACTTTTTCTTTGTATTTTGTAATATTGTAATTCTGTAGTTTTGTATTTTTGTAATTTTTAAAAGGTATTTAATCTTTATTATAAATGTTTTTAATATGATCCTTTCTAATTGGAACTATTGGTTCTGTTAAGGATCTTGGGCTAAATAAATAAATAAACAATAAAGTATAAGTATTTTTTACAACAGTTGTGGCTTTACAACATAAACTGCGATGATCCAATTCCAGAGAACCTGCAAGTTGAATGGGTTCATCTTCATTCGCAGCTACCAGTCATCAGTGAAATGCAAATACCACGTTAGTAGGGGAGTATAGAGAATTCTGCGGACTCATGGTACGAGCGTTGACTAATATTAGGGCCTATTTTGGCTTAAATGGACTAAAATTATGCTATATTTTATATCTTCTGGTGGATTTTAGCTAATCTATAAGTGTAACAAATTGACGGATCATTGTACGAAATTTATACTAAGATGATTTACCCCAGTGCCAAGCTGGCCTGGAATGCTGTGACCCCCTGTTAATTGTTTGAGTGTGTATATAATATTAGTATAGCCCCCCTACCCCCTCTCTCAGATTCTTAGAATAGGATTTTATACTTGTAAGTGAATGTCCCGAGAACTAAGCTGGATCGGGAATTTCACGTCAGTGACTCTGGTGAGAATTCTGAGAATTATGCTAGCTTTGGAATTCTGAGAAATTTGGCTGGCTCGAGAATTTCCCATCAGTGACTCTGGTGAGAATTGTGAGAAATTAAGCTGGCTCGAAAATTCTGAGAAATTTAGCTGGATTGGGAATGTCTCGTCAGTGACTCTGGTGGGAATTCTGAGAAATTAAGCTGGATCGGGAATGTCTCGTCAGTGACTCTGGTGGGAATTTCGATAAATTAAGCTGGCCTGGAATGCCCTGACCCCTGTTAATTGGTTGACTGTCACATGCCACCAGTGTCCTCAACCTGTTTTACTGTGACAGTTCATACTACCAAACCACGTTTGATCGCACTGCGAGAATATTAGTGACACATATGTATAGTTACTAAATATACAAAGGTATAGATAGACCTGTCTCTCTAGTAATATAAATAAACTACTAGTACCCAAAATATTTTTTTTGATATACTTAGGCATAGATTTTGTGTCTCCAGCAAAATCTATATATAAATACCAATACCCAAAATATTTTACTATTTTTCATAAAATTTATTTAAAAACCAAATAAAAAACAATAGCTTAAACTGAATGCCCCAATTGTGGTGAATTCATATCCAAAACAAATATGTCAAAACACTGGGCCATATGCACCGGTCAACCGAAAAATTCTCTATTACCAACCCAACCCTGTCCCTATTGTGGAAATTCTATTAGCATTCCCAATCTGAACAGACATAAGAGGAGTTATGAATATCAACCATCAACCAGTCAGACCAATCCTACAAAAAGACGAGCAGATATAGCACAAACCGATGGCCCTCAACCGAAACAAATTAGATCTTCGACCATACCTGGTGTAACAGCTTTTGGTGGGCGACTCAATGATTAATCCTTTGAATCGGAGCCACCCTGTGATATCAACAATTTCTTAAAAAACATAAAATCCTTAATAGACCACCTGAAAAATAAACTTAAAAATAAATGGTGTACCCATATGAATATGTGACTGACCATACTAAATTTGATGACGAGTCTCTCCCTCCTCAATATAAGTTTTAAAGCCAACTTAGAGTAGAAAATATCACAGATCCCTCCTCAAGATAAGTTTTACAGCCAACTTAGAGAACAAATATCACAGATCAAGATTACCACAATGCACAACTGATGTGGGAGAAATTAGGGTGTAGGACACTAGGTGACTACCATGATGCTTATCTAAAATTGGATATGACAATCCTTGCCGACGAATTCCAGGCTTTTAGAAACTTGTCTATGAATATCTATAAATTGGATCCAGCACATTTGTATACCCTCCATGGGTTAGCATGGTCAGCTATGTTGCTCAAAACAAAAATCGAACTGGAGCTAATTACAGATGTGGACATGCTTCTCTTCATAGAGAGAGCTATACACGGGGGCATGGTGCAATGCACAAAAAGATATGCGAGGGGCAACAATACACACATGACAGAATATAACCCAGATAAACCCTCCAGCTATATATTCTATGTAAATGTAAATAATTTGTATGGTTATTCGATGATGCAGAAACTCCCCTATGGTGGTTTTGATTGGATGGACTCCATATCAATAGATATCCAAAATTTTGATGACACAGAGTATGGTTTCTTTGCCGAGGTGGATCTCGTTTTCCCTTATAATTTACGCAATCTGTTTTCCGATTTGCCACCGGCTCCCGAGTTTAAACAACTGTATGTTGATGTGAAAATCAAAACCAGCTATTATGAGATTGTTCGTACTATAGGAGAACAGTTGGAACCATTGTTGAGCAGATTGGATGAAGTAGAATCTAGTCAGTTTTTCTCTGCTGAGATTGTCAGACTTCACAGTATTCCAAATACTAGAGGGCACTGCACATATGTTAAGGCTGGCAATATTTACAAAATATAACCTTACTCACAGGCTCATGAATTTTTATTCAATGGTACTATTCAATTTCTGATGTTTGGATATTTGAAAAAGGCAAACCAATTTGAGGTGCCACTTTTCACTATACAAAGAAAAGATGGTGAGTTCAGGGCACTTCAAATACCAATAGCATCTTGGGATAATACTACCAATAAACATAAAATACATTAAGATAAACAATTGTCTGTTTTTGATGTTGAAACTGGTGACCAATTATAATTTGAAGTCAAACAATTGTATCCTGAAGATAATCCTTTTTATGTAATCTTCTCTTATCTAACCAACTGTCTAGACAAGATATAGTTAATGAACTACACAGACCAGCTCGTCATAAATACAAATGACTATC
Source organism: Lepisma saccharinum (assembly GCF_977018435.1). NCBI lineage: Eukaryota > Metazoa > Arthropoda > Insecta > Zygentoma > Lepismatidae > Lepisma > Lepisma saccharinum. Next base: position 59,894,164 of record NC_139243.1, on the reverse strand, counting down.
TGTGGTAACAAAAGGAATTGATGATCTATGGCAGGCTGATTTGATTGAAATGAACACGGGAAATTTAAATATTCTGAATAAGATAAATCATGGTTTTAAGTATTTGTTAACTGTAATAGACACTTTTAGTAAATATGCTTGGGCTGTTCCTCTGAAATCTAAAACAGGAGCTTGTGTCATTGAGGCTTTTAAGTCTATTTTTGAACAAGTCAGAATACCTCATCACTTACAGACAGACAGAGGAAATGAATTTTACAATTCCACATTCACCAAATTAATGGTCCGACATTATATTAGACATTATTTTACATACAGTTATTTGGAAGCTAGCATAGTTGAGAGATTCAACAGGACACTAAAAAATCATGTGGAAACAGTTTAGCTTGCAGGGTAACTACAGGTGGATAACAATTTTTGTTCATAATTACAATAACTCTATACATAGAACCATACATATGAAGCCTGCTAAAGGAACTAAATCTGACGAATTACAATTGATTTCCACTGTTTACTGTCCTAAATATCAACACACAACAAAGAAACCCAAGTACAAAGTAGGAGATCGAGTAAGAGTTAGCAAATTGAAACACCATTTTGAAAAGGGTTTTACTAAAATTGAAGTACAGGGTTGTTCACTGTGGTTGAAGTCTTACCAGGGAACAGGCATACATATATAATAAAAGACAATTGCAATGAAATATTAAAAGGAAGATTTTATGAAGAAGAACTTAGCAAAACTGAATACCCAAATACATATCTTATTGAGAAAGTATTACGTACAAAAAAAAGTTATAAGTAAAATGGCTGAAACTTCCAGAAAAATGTTGGATTACCACAGACCAAATAATTCTATGACAACTACATGGAATGTGGTAAGACGTTTGCCTGATTTACTAGAAACTAGAAAGAAAAATGGTGAGCTGCTCCCTGACCATCTTAGATGCCTCACTGTAGGATTATCTGGTTGTGAAAAAACTACACTACTTGTAGATAATTTTTTGCTTGCCCCCAATTGGTTAGACTGGAAGGACAGACACTTGTATGTTTTCTCAAAAAGTTTGAAACAACCCAAATACCAGCAGCTTATGAAACTGTATGAAGGACTGGGCATAGCTACCTATAAAACAGAAATAAAACCACTTGACAATTGTTATGAAAGCTCAGTTGTAGTCCTTGATGACGTAATTTTAGAAAATCAAAATGAAGTACGTAATTTTTTACTCAGGGTCGGCACAGGGGAATAGACTGTTTTTATCTGGCTCAGACTTATTCTAAGATTCCCAAACAGTTACTTCGTGATAATACAAATCTAGTTTGTCTGTTTCGTCAGGGCCACACTAATCTTAAACATGTATATAATGACTATGTAGGGGGAGATTTAAACTACAGTCAATTTTTTAAATTCTGCTCTTCCTGCTGGAACAAAGATGATTTTGTATTTGCTACAATTGATACGACTCAAAAACCAAACAATAAAAATATAAAAACAAAATTAACAATTTTATAAATGTTGAGTCATTATAAAATACGTTGTGACGTTATATATAACCTATAAACAAAAATGACAAAACATAAAATTGAAGACAATTTGAATTTACGTGACTATCTGGCTAGAAGATTTAAAGGCTGGAAATCTGAGAATAGAAGATATGAACAACACAAACATCAAGATCAACCAATTATTGATGCTATCAGTGGTCTTGGTAGATAAATTAAGGGTGTCGCAGAACAAAATAAGAATCTCATAAATGAGCTAGTGCCTCTTGCTGCTAGAAATTATGCAGATTTTCCTCCTACACCATTGTCTAGTATTCATACTTCTCTAGTACTCCAACAACCACCTACTAAGGCCATAGGAGATTCAGAAAAAATTGAGTTAGGTCCCTTGGCAAGAGATTACCTCAGTACTGTGAAATTTGACAAAGATGAAGTATTTGGATTATATCGAACCATGGAGCCCAATGATAGTTTGGAAAATTGGAAAATCTAGAGTTGATGATGTAAAAGTCAATTTGGGTGGAGCAAATAGCTGGTCTAGATATTCTGGCACTGTGGGAACTCATCACCAAGAAACATCCTAGAGATTATACAGATGAAGATTACCAGACTTACACAGAAATTTTAATACTGTCTGATGCACTATACCAAAACAATTATGCTAGTCAGAATAGAGTTAAATCTAGCAGTGGGGACAAATACAAAAATATGATTAAACCTATATCGAACCAACTTAAAACTGGTAGTGGCATTAAACACTACAGTACTCTACCCAAAGAGTGTGTGTGGGTGGATGATGTGAGAAAACTCATAGATAGATTGTTGGTCATAGCAGGAGAAGAAAATGCTGGCAATAATAATTTCTGTAATCAAAAAATAGGCATTGTAGGTATGATCAGTACTAAACTAGCCAATTTTATTGTAAATGACAGTAAAGGCATAGGATACTTAATTAAAATTATTAATACTCTACTTGTAAAGACCATGCCACTGCCTACAATACTCACACTGATCTTGGTGCTCGTCATGAGGCTGATCAAAAATTGGAGCAAGCAGCATTTGGAAGACTGATCAGCAGAGATGCTTCATTAGGTGAAAATATAGCAGCATTAGGTACAACCATTGTCATGAATAGAAAACAAAAAATCCTAAATATATATATAAATAGCCATTATGATGAAACCTAAAGGTATTGTATACCAAGTACCTTATTCAGATCTAAAATCTCTAGGATCCTTAGACAATCTCCTCACTAAAAAATAACAAGAGAAGAAAAAATCTTTATTGAGTTAGGATCTTGGAATGAAATTAACACTTAGTACACCTCAGTTGAAAACAGGGATGTAGCTAGGTTGATCAGTTTTGGGGGGCCAAACGTAAGATTTTTCTATCAAACTATTATGAATTAACGAACTATTTATACACCATATAGGTCTATGCTGCATACATACATTATATATGCACGTGTGTGTGTATATATATATATATAGTCTTGGAAAGAAAAGGATCAAGGGTCTCCTTGGTGGTGCATGGAAGCATCGTCGCCTTGTAATCAAGGGGTTCCGGGTTCGATACCAGTCCCGATTAGCCTTACTGTGTATAAAGTGGACTTAAAACACCAACTCAATCAATCAATAAATTGGAAAGGAACATCATTTTCTTCTGTAGGATATACTCTCGTGATATACTCTCGGTCTACGGATATACTCTCGTGAAATACACAGCCATATTCGGGAAAATAAATGCAGAATGAACTCATTAGCTCAATGGCTTATACACCAAGAACAATGTTATTAGTCTTTAGATTTGTAAATTTGCTGGAAAAAAATTGAGAAGTAGATAAAACTCTTTTCCGTTGTTTTAGATATAAAGTGCTGGAACCAGGTTTACAAGTTTTGGCAACAGTGCAAATATGAAATGTGTGCGTAATGAGTTCAAGATAGGCATCTCATGTATACAGTTTATACCGGAATCGAATCCGATATTTCTTAGTTCAAGCGCGGGCCCGAGTCTTCTATGGCATCTGATTGTTCACTTGCAAAATGATGATGATAAGAAATTATATGCACATGTCTAATTTCTTAAAATTAATCTTATTTGTGTGTGGAAAACTGAATATTTGATGGCACTGGATAAAACAAAGTTCCCACACGCTCAAATAATTATGCTCTTGTCTTTGGATCGGCAGGTTCAACAACCTGCCTGGGTTTGATTCCCGATGGAGGCACAAAGTTGTTCGGATCTCACTTTAAACTTTTGATTTGATTTGATTTAGTTTATTTTACTTCGCGTTTTGTGCCTCTTGGCTAATTTGTGAAGATGGGATGAGTGATAAAATGATGAAATTGATGAATGGACATTCACAAACAACCAAGCCCGACCGGGATTCGAACCCGGGACCCTTGGCGTTGCAGCGCGATGTGCTAACCACTTTTTTTTTTTTTTTTTTTTTTTAAAGGAAAGCCCCTATGCGGAAGCTTCCCCCATCACACTTCATTCACTCATATCATTTCATTCATATTTCAATTTCAAGACTTTTCAGGACAGACAATCACAAACATCCATGGCCGAGCCGGGAATCGAACCCGGGACCCCTGGCGTCGTAGCGCGATGTGCTAACCACTCCGCCACAGGGTCGGGCTTCTCACTCACTCACTTTAAACTGTATGTCCAGTCCCCATTAGTGTTACTGTGCATAAAGTGGACCTAAAACACCAGTTCAATTAATCAATCAATCGAAAGGTTCAAGGTTCGATCGCTGGTGGTCAGGCCGGTATCCAGAATATGATTTCGGAAGGGGATTATTCCTTATCAGCAGCCGCCATCTAAAGACGAAAAGGTTGGGGGGAGGAGTAAATGCGCTGAAGATGAATTTCTTGGTATATTGCAACTTACCATATAGAAGATGTTTAATCCTGTTAATGAAGTAAATTTAATTACTACTACACATTATTAAAATCAGATATTTGTAGGATTTTGGGAAAGGACTGCAGCCCCCGACCCCTTCACTGTGTATGTGCCTTCTTGTATTAGTTCCAAAATTTCTGTGCTGTTCCAACATCGTGAGGACAATTTGGGAAGTACTTGAAAGAGATATGGAAGCAAATTCTGCTCTCGAAACTATGGGACTTGATGTGATGACCACGCGCAACCGAATGAAATAACTCTTGGCAAGCCTTGACTAATTGTAAGTTTTTATCGGCCTCCGCGATGGCACAGTGCTAGCGTCACTGCCTTGCAATCAAGGGGTCCCGGGTTCGATATCCGGTGGAGGCAGATAGTGGTTCGGATCCCCAATTAGTCTTATTATGCATAAGGTGGACTTAAAACATGAACTCGATAATTGGAAGGTTTTAGAAGAACTAAACATGGCTTTTTATGCATCGTACAACTCTGCATCTTTTCACCCCAGTTTTACAGTTTTTCTTCCTAAGAATATAACACGCTACGAAAGCAGAGGTCCAAGGTTCGGACATTTGACTGGTATGGTTGTATATGGTTGTATCATGTCTGTCCCATTGCCATTCCTTCGGCTCATCATTCATCCTCATCGTCGCCTTTAACCCAAGAGGTAGAAAAGCGGCATAATGTAGAAATATATAAATGATTGATTTGGTTTATTTTACTTCGCTTTTCTCACACTTTTTGGCTAATCGTGAAGATGAAGATGAAAATGAGTGATGTGAAATTGATGAGAGGACCATCATAATGAACACACATGCCCAGTCCGGGATTCGAACGCAGGAGCCTTGGCATCGTAATGCACCTTGTTAACCACTGCACAACAAACAGAAACAGAAAATGCTTGATAAGTTATTTGTTTTTCCATAACTCATGATTATATTATAAGTATTATTCGCTGTATGACTAGGGATTAATTATATTTGTATGTCTAGCCAACCTAGCTACCTAAGCAGCAGCAGATTCCGCATTTGCAGGTGGAGGCTAAATGAAGAAAAATCACAGAAAGTCAGAATGATATACAAATTTTGTAACATGACACTTATAGAGCATGCAGACTGCTGTAAAAACAATTGCTACATACCTAGTTTCCTTCCTTAATTCAAACGTGGTTTATTCTTCATTATACATGAGATCAACCACCCTGGGAGTCGAACCCAGGATCTTGTGTGGTAGTCAGACTCTCTTTTCGAATGCCAATATGTTGGATATTTGGTCGATGTTCCAGAGGAGGACAATCTGGCAGCTTCTCATTCGACATTTTACTCGCGATGTAGGAAAACGAGATCACAAACACTTCGTGATGCTATCTTCTCGCGTTTACAGAAGTTTACCACCGTTCGGACAACAAATCCTACTTCAAAGTAACAGATATGAACGGTCCACCAATTCAATAGATGAACCGACAGATTCAATGTTTCTCCAAATTTTCATAAAGTGGCCTTTCCCTCCTTTCAGGGCAGGAGGGTTGAGTGCATGTGCATGTGAGAAGAACCGTTATGTAATTCACTCCCGCGCTGAAAAATAGAGCCAGATGAAGAAAAAGTGCGGGTTTTGGGGGGGATCCTGGATCTGGTGTGCAGCAGGGAGGAAAAGTGCATTTTCAATAGGTCTCAGACTTCCCTGACCTGGGCGGACCACAAAACCATTAACTGTATCCCCTCCCAATACATCTGTTTGTGTTCAACATGCAAGAAACAGGGAAATAAGAAAGAAATGCCTTGCTTGGGGTTTGTGCTACTGAAAATTGAAGAAGTGTTTCAAACTGCAAGCAAAATTTACTGAAGAATTATTTTGCAATATTCGTTATCAAACAAAATAAAATTTCCAGCAAATACAGAACAGTTTCCCGGGGCCACGTGGACGTTTGCCGGGGTCAGTGCCCCCACGTGCCACCACCCGCTAACGACGTCCCTGGTTGAAAAGATTGAAGAGTTCCAGAAAAAAGAAACACACTGGTGGTGTCATATTCAGTATTCCAGCTATTTTAGCAGCTCTGGGTGCTGTGAGGAGTCTAGCAGGAGGTAGTGCAGCTATAGCAAAAACAGTAATTGATGCAAAGAAGAACAAAGCTGAACTAGAAGAACAAAAACGTCATAATCTGGCAATGGGGAAGAAAGGCAAGGGTATTAATGCTTTGAGAAAATATAAAAAAATAGAACCATTATCCAACTATGATATTGAAAATATGATTAAGTTACTGAAAATTAAATACTTCAGAGGTGTTTACATGTCAGATTCTCTACCTATCAAGGGGACCATATAAAATAGTGTGTGTAGTAGTCAATTTGGATAGTTTCAAAAATCAAGGCACTCACTGGATTTGTTATTACAAACAACCTAACATAGCTTTTGCTTTTGATTCTTTTGGTGGAATACCACTATCAGGCTTACTTAGTTATCTCAATACTTCTAATCTTTATTATAGTGATGAGTGTATCCAGGGCTTTGAGGATGTAAATTGTGGCCACCTATATGTTTCTATGCTGACCTTCCTATCTCATACAAATAACCCAACAATTGAAGATTAGCAGAAAGCATTGGGGCATCAAAGCATCATGGGAGTATTCCATCTCATTAATGAGACTTCAGTATTGAAACTTAGCTTACACAATGATATTATCTATCCTAAATCTATAGCTCTACATGCTTTCTACAGTATGTATCTTATTCCTAATATCACAGAACACAATAATAGGGTTGCAGTAGGAAAAAAAAATATTATTATTCCTGGTCAGTATAATCTATCAACATTACAAGCTCATATGCCTAGAGGTGTGTTACTATCACAACATTCTGTTACACACAGAGTAGAATTAGTTTCTGCAACTGAAACAGTTGATCTAGGTACACTTGGCAACCTACTAGGTTTTGAGAATAACACAAAACTTGAGCCTGCCATCAAACACATAGGTGGCAATATTCCTAAATTCTTGGCCATAGAGACTTTGAATATTCATTGTAATGTGGCAGAAGGAATGATTACCAATTCTGATGGCAACATAGGTAGTCACAAACAAACTGGAATCATAGGAACTTTCAAATCAAATTCTGAGTTCATGGAACCTATCATCTACACACCCTCCTCACCTATCTATTTTCCAGTATCTCAAAATCGTATAGACCACATAGAGTTGGTGGTAACCAATGAGAAAGGAGAAGTAGTAGATTTTGCTGGTGCTTCTAAAACAACAATCATAGAAATTATTATATAAAATAACCATTAAAACGGAGCATATAGAAAGTTCTGAATTACAATCTTTTCCTCCCAATCGTCGTACATTTGATAATCTCAATGAACCCAATCGTGAAATTGAATTTGATGTGTACGTGGGTGAGAGTTTTGTATATCCTCAGGGGGCTGACTTGTATATTACATTTGAAATAGTAAAACAATGAAAATAATGAGGCAATTCCCCTGGTGCAAACATAAAACTAGTAGATAATTTTGTTCTCTCAAGTAGAAAAATTTAGGTACCTTTCAGCAAGACGCTATCCGTCGCCATATTTACTTTTATTATATAAGAAAAGATCATCCCACTGTTGGGAAACTGCATGTTTCATTGAAAGATTCAGGACTTTTTCAAGGTGGGGAAACATCTTTAAGGACAGTCATAAAATCTCTGAGATTCTCATACAAAAAACTTAATGGACGCAAAATAAATTAAAGTACGGAGGCATACGGGGATGTGGAGGTAGGGATCCACACATTCTCGACCTTGACCTAGGCCATATTATGGAGGTGATGAGGTGCACCAACCACCTCTACCCCAGGTTTGCCCCAGGTACTCACTTGGGCTGAGTCGACCCTGGAACCGCTCGGGATGTTTGAAAAAGTTCCACAAACCACCGTGGGTCTCCCGCGTGAAAGTCAGATGCCCCACCAACTAGACTTTGTGCAATTCAGTTCGGTCTAATTGAAAGATGGGCAGACTTTAACGGCGACTTTGGAAAGAAATGGTTATTGCAAGTGTATATATTCAGTATTTTCAGAATGGATTGAAAAGGTAACCTGTAAACAATGCTCGTTTTGTTAATTCCTTCATGTTGTAAGGAAAATGGAAATGAAGAGAGAAAACAATAACACATTTCATCATTGTTGTTGTTATAGTTGTTATCCCATTTTCTTCAAAAAACAATAACACATTTCATCATTGTTGTTCCCTTTTCATAATACGTTTTCCTCGACACAGCATCAGATGGCCACACTGCATACCGTACCATACCGTACCGCATGATATGGCAACACCGTGACAAGTGTTCCTTCAGCTCTCAATACCAAACTAATTTTGAGGCAGGTTTAATGTTCAATCTTTGAAATTATATATGTATGTGTGTAATATGCAAATATAAGTGTTTAAAGCAAATTAATTTTTGTCATGCTCAAAATAACATTCCATTTCCATTAAATAGTCTTATGTATCGGAATCTTTCCAAACGTTATCAGTGAGTACATCGGCATCAGCAAACTTTCAGCTTCATCATATGACTAGTCTTTATAAACCTATTGGATGCCAATTCTGGTTTGAAACTTATTTTTTGTACTTCTAAGCTCTAATTTTAAAGTGATGTTTTCAGAATCGGTTTTTATCAAGTGATGCATTTTTAATATGGCATTACTCAAGTTTGGGAATAGAGTGACAAAACAACAAACAACCAGAAGTTGTTGCATAATGTTTCAAGTTTCAAGATTCATTAATTCTTTCCGTTTTTAATAAAATGTAAAATGTTATTGAGTACGTGACATTTTTCCAAGAAGAATGCTTGTTTGTATTTCAATCTTTCAGAAAAACATGCACTCTTCATATAACCAGGTTCCGGAAGACATTAAGAGGTGCTATCCTGAAGGAGTTCATGAAAACTAAATCACATATTGAAGTTACCCTTCAGTCAATGCTAGAACATAGTAAGTATGACCTGAACACAAGCAGGGGGCCAAGAAGAGAGATTACACTTGTGTCACTTCAGATCCACTATGAATCGAAGAAACTGAGAAGTTGCTCTTTGTCAAAACTTTCGATTTTTAAAGACAATCAAAGTAATAAAATTTCATGCAATACCTAAACCACCTAAAAAAATATAAATAATGAAGCTAAGTGACCTGAAATATTTAGACAAAGTTGAGCCTCTCATGGAAAAAGTCTTCAGATAGAGAAATAGTAAACAAGTCAGCATTCATATCTATCCAATTCAATGATTCGAGAACAAATGTAGTGCTGGCAGCTGGCAAGTTGCTTCTCCCTGCTTCTGTTCTTCGCTTTGCAGATGAAAGTGTCAAGGTACACTCGCGCATGGGCTGGACAAAGAGTGATGGAATACTTGGCATGGAAATGCGAAGTTACACAATACCAGACCGTCGAGTTGTAGACACCATCAAAATTGGTTTCGGAAAAAGAATAATGTTGTCGATAGTCAGTCTGGCTTTAGGCAACTAACCACAGAGGAGGTTGTATGTATTTAATTCAGAGTGAGGAAAAGAACATATCTAACTGATCGTTCTTCATTTTTTAAAGATAGCGACCTACCTCCAGATTAGGGATGGACACACAAACCAGATAATGGAGATCCATATTTCAAATAATCTAATATCCATTTTGGTTGCAACAGATAATTTGGATATCCAAATATTCAGATAATTTAGATAGTAGAGATCCGATGAGCAATTTGTAGAAAATCTGTACAGTAACATATGAATATGATTAATAAAGGTATTGCATAGCCCTTAAAATGGATAAATAGTAAAACTGCCTGGATAATGCACACAATAAGATATTTGGACATTTTGGATATTTGGATAATCCAGACAATTCATATATCTCAATACCAGAATATCCCATATCTGAATATTTGATATCCAGATAAAAAAATATCCAATATCCAGATTTGGCTATCCCTATTCCAGATCGCACTAGTATAGTGCAGAAGGTAGAGCTATCAGTCTGCCCTCTATGTGCGTAATGCAAACAAATACATAATGTGAATGAGTATGCCTTGCATTTTAAGCAATGACAAATAAATGTGTGACGGATAGAATTTCTAAATTTATTAAAATTAATTATGACATAAGTCCATAATTGTTACAATTTACAGGGTGAATATTTCACATGTTATATTATAAAATGCACATATGTGACTGTAAAACCATGTGCAAAAATCCCTAGGAGGAGGATAAAAATCAAAATTGCCAACCTACAAAGGAATATAATATACCTGATCAAAAGTAAAAACTATGGAAGCAGATTTCCATGTCCCGTGAAGTACTCCAATATCAAGTCAAAGGCTGTGAGGTTAAATCCCATGCTGCTGTACCTCTTACCCAATTCCGTTGCTACAGTTAACACAGCATTACAGATACATTTTCATAGTCAAGTGCATACAAAAATAAATGTGATATTGTCATGAAATTATCAACTAACATGGAAATCAAATTTGTCCCTTTCGTCAGATGACTTACCTCAAATGCAATGAAGCAAGTCTATCAAACACCCTTACTTATTGACTGACAGACAGCCCACAAGGGTGCTTGCATCCTTTCACAATTGTTTATTGTTCCTTAGTCTAAGGGCACAGTGAAAGGTGGGTAGTGTTGGCTTGGAAACTAAATCATAAGTGGTGGAGTAAAATAAGTGCCATCCTAGAATCTAGCAAATAACTGTCATTCATGAAGAACTTACTCCTCTCAAAATTTGTATAGAAAACTCCTTTCCTTTGACAGTTCACATTGGGGTCTCACGACGGGCATAGCCCGCAGTGCACTTAACCCAGGAGAGGTTGCATGGGTCACCATGACCCGCACCTAAGTTTTCTTTCTTTACAATTCCGTTAGGGTCCGCAATAAGTGGATGGTACTTGTAGTAGCTTCCTACCTTCTGTTGTCCTTTACCCCCCTGCAGACGATCTTTAGTCTGTCTTCAGGTGTCGGCAGGAAAGGGTGTGTGTGGGTCACAGTGACCCGCAGCGACCATTAACATTTGTGCAAATAGTCAACACTCAGTTTGTTGCAGTAGCGTGGCATTGTTGCATCATGCATTGTTTTAATTTCGGTGTGATGGATCCAAAAGCTATAGATCGAATTCATCGTATGCTGAATGAAGTGGTGTCAGAAGACAAAGAAGGCCAAGAGTTAGGAAGTGACGAGAGCGAAATTGAAAGTGAAGTTGACGGGGAAGAAGAAAACAGAGATAATGAAAAGCATGACCCTGACACAGAACAAAGTGACACTAACGATGAAGATAGAAGTGGTGATGATGCTACGTCAGAAGATGACATTCCTTTACTCGAGAGAGGTTACTTCATTGGGAAGAATGGGACCAAGTGGAAGAGGACTGAGCCTTCTCAATCATTGCCCACAAGACGCCACAACATAGTCACTCACCTTCCAGGATGTAGAGGCGAAGCAAAGGAGGCCAACACACCGGTGAAAGCGTGGCAGTGTTTGTTTACTGATCCAATACTGCAGAAGATAGTGGATTACACAAATAAGTATATTGAAGTTTCAAAAGCTAATTACTCTCGTGAAAGAGATGTAAAATGTACCAATTTGGTTGAGATGAAAGCCCTTCTAGGACTTTTGTATTCGGCTGGTGTGTTGAAGACATCACACGTGTATATTGATTAGTTGTGGAGTGATGATTGAACAGGAATCAGTTTTAATACGGCGGAAAATATTCCACAATTTTCCTCATTCCCATTTCGGTATGCAGTGCATCATGGTTTTGTTTAAGAGTGTTGATTGTAAAAACGGCCACAAGAGGGACGTATTGCACGATCGCCCTTTCCCCACTTTGGCTGAGAACTCATACTGGACATGCCTTTGAGAATACACACGTACTATACTTCGACTCACAGCGTCATCAGTCGTTCCCCTCTTCGATTGCAATGTGCTGGATCAAGTGACTTAAATTTTGTCGGTTTTGGAACAGAAGAGCATGGACAAGGAAAATTCATTATTGAAGTGAGTGCCTTTCATACATGATGCCTCAGGGAAGTATTGTGTTTACTGAAATGTCATTCTGGAGCAATGAAGGAAGGAAGGAAGCATAAGAAAGCACAATGCTTTTATCGTGGTCCAATACTACGATTTTGTGGCAAACGATTATGGACGTTTTTGGACTTTTGGATTTGTCGTATTTCTTGGAAGCGGCATGGATGTTGATTCTTAATGAAGAGCTATTTGGCAACGCAGGAACTGTTTAAACACCTTGATGTCTCGAGTTGAATGCAAGCTGCGTCTCTTGGAACAAGGTATTAAGAAGAATTTCGATTCGTATCCAAAAAGAACGATCGCAGAGTTTGGATTCTTACGTCGTGGGAATGCATTGATGTTACAGAATCTTATGTCGTGGAAATGCATTGATGTTACGGATTCTTACGTTGTGGGAATGCATTGATGTTACGAAGGAGAAGAAGATCGACCGAAGTATTGGTTGTTTGGATGTCCCATTCAACGCAGCTGTTTCCTAAGGTGCAGGAAGACTCAAACGTGGAACGGCAAGGGGTGGAATTTGAGGAACGTGCTATTGCAACACAAAAAAAAACCATTAGAACGATTCTTCACTCTTCAAGAACTCTCACCATGTGTGGTCAATGACGAATGAGTAGAGGCACATATTTTGGTAAATAAAAAAGCAAAATTTCGGTACAAAAACAGAGTCAATTTTGGGTTCAAAAGTGGTAAATAAAATGAAATATCGCTGTTATAGTGGTGAAAAAGTGGTATATCAAAATACATTTTTGGGTTTAAAAAATGTTAATATCATCCCAAATTTGATTAAAAACTGCACTATTACATAAAATAAACATATCCCTTCTAATAGCACATTAAATCATTACCAGAATATTAAGTTTATTCCTGCATAAAGGAGTCAATTTTTGCTTCTCAAATATTTACAGCAGAATAAATCAATTTTCCATGAATTGCATGGTAAAATGAAGGTAAAAATGGCTGCCGTTGTTAAAAATTGCAACTAGCATAAACATCAATCTCACCCCCATAGACAAACCACTAAAGGAGAAATGTTAACTCAATGTTAAATTCTGTGGCTTTCGTCACTCCATGTTGTCACTGGTGACGCTAGTGACATCTAGCAAAGATTTTAAGGAACTACTTGTTTCTCAATGCTCACGCTAGATGGCAGGCCTCAGGTCTGACAAAGGGGGGCGACATGGAGGGGTAGGCCAGAAAAAAACTTTGTTTTACTTGAAATTCAAATGTTTGTGTTCTTCTGCTATACAGCTTTTAAATAACTTCCCTTCATTGCAAACATAAGAATAAACTTCTTTGCAGGTGTAGATTATGATAACAAGTGTGGACTAAACACTAAACAGCACACACTCGTTGCAATTGTTTATGGGTACCAAAACAAAGCAGACTCCGTGCAACACACGTCACCATTCTTGTCGAACTGACCGAGCAAGCCTGTCTGGGATGGTCATTTCAAATTGAAACCCATGTGTTGGCCCAGTGTTGCTATCTTTCCCCACAGAAAATGAGCTAAGCACTGGATGGTAAATCCGTTATATAATAAATATCCATGTCAAGTGCTACGTAATGTAAGTTTTACATTATGTCCCATAAGCAAATATCAATGATTGGAATGATGCGCCTCCCAGATGGCGTAGTGGTGATGTAATGTAATGAACGTGTGTCGGGTTCGATACCTGTTGGAAGCACGAAGTGTACATTTCTAGATGTACCGAGTGAGCGAGCCTGTCCGGGATGGTCATTTCAAATTCAAACCCGTGTGTTGGCCCAGCATCGGCTTTGTGAATGCAAATAGTTTGAAATTTGCAGGTAATCATGACAAAATACCACTTTTGAACATGTCACCATCATATTTAAAAAGTACATGCCTGGAAGGCTCAGTTCTCAAAAGGTTCATTGGAAAAGCACTTGTGCATTCTTAGAGCATTTACTGTACTACTTGTCCTTAAACTTGTATGCAAGAGTTCGTTTGATTTTTTTTGTTTTAAATCCACTTTATGCATATTTGGGCTAATTGAGATTGGACCTACACAACCCTGGTGCCAAATGGAAAAGCTTGACTTGAGGTATGAATAAAATGTTTTGCCTGATTTTGAAAGCATATGTTATGTACATCTTGGATCCGATTGATGCCACACTGTCAACCTTGAGCAATTTGAATAATTCAAGATGGTGTCCAATATCTCAGCAACCAATAGTCGTAAACAGAAAATCTTTTTGTAGTTTTGATCCTCATTAGATGCACTAAAAAAGATTGTGTGTTGTTTCTCACTAATGTTAGTACTTCTACCATAATTTAAAAACTTATCCTTAAAATATGTAATTTTTCTAGAACCTTTTGAAGTTTTTGCCTTGTAACTTTTGAACAAATTAAATGACAGGAAATTGTTTTGAATAAATGTGTTAGCCCAATTCATAACATTTACAACAATATAAGACTTAATGCATTTGAATGAAAAATGTGCTATAAAATATGTCCCAAAATGGAGGATAGTGCCAAAAATGTGCTTCACTGTTATATTCAAGTCCACCTGTGATAAGGATGCACTTTTTTGGCACTATCCTCCATTTTGGGACATATTTTATAGTGTATTTTTCAATCAAATGCATTAAGTCTTATATTGTTGTAAATGTTATGAATTGGGCTACCACTTTTATTCAAAAATATTTCCTGTCATTTAATTTATTCAAAAGTCACAAGGCAAAAACTTCAAAAGGTGTGAGGAAAATTATATATTTTAAGGATTATTTTTTAAATTACGGTAAAACTACTGACATTAGCGAAAAACTACACAGAATCTTTTTTATAGTCCATCTAATGAGGATCAAGAATAAAAAAAATTCTCTTTACAACCATTGGTTACTGAGATATAGGTCATTAACTGTACAGTCTGCAATATTGGACGCCATCTTGAATTACTCAAATTGCTCAAGGTTGACAGACTGGCATCAATCGGATCTGAAATGTACGTAACAAAAGCTTTCAAAAACAGTCAAAACATTTTATTTATACCCCAAAACAAGGTTATGCCACTTTTTGGCATTTGGCACCCAGACTAAAAGTTTGGAGTGGAATCCAAAATGCTGTGTGCCTCCACAAGGTATTGAACCCAGGACCCCTTTATTACAAGGTGACATGTAACCACTGGGGAGGTCCTTGCATGCAAGTGTGTTCCAAGAATACGTACAACTGTACAAATTTATTCACTTAATCATAGTGTACATGATTAGATCAAATACTTAATTGGCACATTTAATGGCCAAAATGTACTTTATTTAAAAAAGGAAGTCATAGAGATTAAAATGAATATCAGTTTGAAATTTTGAAACAAGCTACATCATCTGTCATGTAGCGATAGCAATGCCACATGAATTGAATTTTACACCGAGAAGTGAAATTTCGGTGAGAAATTATAATTTATGATTTTCCTTGTAAATATATGGTCCCTCACCATGGCTGTGCAGTCTAAGGTACCATGCTTTGCGCTCAGACTACGAGATGTGGACAGGTTTGAGTCTCCTAGGGAAAACGTAACAAGAGATTTCAGCCTATGTGTGGGACCAGTGGCCACGCACCATTGTGAGGAAATTGGGGAGTTACAAATGAGTAGCGTAACCTGAACCTACAGCTAAGACTGGGGGTTTGTCGTGCTTACCACACAACACCCTGTAACTGGTTGGATGATCTCCCACCTCGGGCAAGTGAGTGAGTAGGATCAGGTGGGAGTGAGGCCAACAGTTGGTGGTAGACCTGGGCACTCAATTGGCTGTTGCGTCATGTTTTATATAAATATATGGCCAATATTAGGCACATGACGCTTGTGTATGTTGACAAAACTTCCTCTCTGTAGTGTTGTCTATAAGCTCTAATACTAAGTCTTCATTCCCCAATTCGTCAAAGAAACATTTTTCCTCCCTGCCAACTGGGTGCATTGTAATATATTTCACTGCCATCTCAATACTGTGGCCTTATGCTTTGTTTGTGCTCATTATCAATGTGATTACACATTCATTCATTGTAACAGTTACTCAATTTACAATTTTCAGTCTAGACCGTATGTATCTTTATTGTGTTACTGCTAAAATTCAGTGGTTACAACAATCAGTGCTATAAGAACATGGCAATAAAATGTATTGGAAGATTAAACATTAATATTATTAAAAAAAGCTACTGAAGTGCGAAAACAAAAATTGTGAATGATATTTGTCGGTGTGCTCTGTCATTCATGCAGTACTTTTCTTGTTTCACACACACACACACACACACACATATGTAAATGACTGGATCCATACTTGCTTCAGTAATTTTTGGATGGAGGGGGAAATACTGGTCAAAATTGTAAAGTCAAATTATATGCTTCAGTCTGGTTGCAGAAGTTATTACTAAAAACAAGTTTCATATTTCATTTGCACAAATGCAAAATTTCAGTTTGTATAAATAAATCAAAATGAAGTGCACAAATTGTGAGTTCTATAGTTAAGGTGGTTTCAATTAACGGATGAGATTTTGGTTATAACTATCACATGAAGAGAGAGAAAACAGGTTAGTTTCATGAGGTAAAATAATAATCTAGACAGTACAGTGGGATCCATGAGTATTACCGAGCAATTTGTCCCTGACTTATTTTCACTAATATTTCTCTTTCAGCCTGTGTGATTTTAAGCGATGGATTTTTATGTATGCTGGTGCAGAAGTTGTCAGCAGCTTGTTTTGAGTTTTCATTTCATTCTTGAAGCTCTTATTGGGTCAAATAGAGTGCACGGACATGGTGGTGAACAATTTGCATGGTAATACTAATGGATCCTACTGTACATATAGGCATAATGTCCACAAAATGAAACTTGCTAGAATGCACAAAACTACACCAGCAACGCCCTTTCTGCATTCAAAACTAAGCATGTAATGTCACAATGTGGTATCTCATCTCGAGTGTGCACAGTTTTGCATAAAACATTGATAACAACATTTACGTTGTTTGGCATGGTGTTATGCATGCTGCGTCAAACTTAATTTTTTAACAAATTTAAATAGTATAAGGGGAAATGCCACATCACATCTCATCTTGCAAGTGTATAATTCCACTGTCAGGCAACCAAAATATGGTAACGGTTCAAACTGTTTTATGATCTTTTTAAAAATTCTCTTAGCAGAAAGACTAGTTATCGTAGAATTTTGGAAATCATTGTCACACGAAATTTGAAACTTTCTTAAAGAAGCACACTTTGATTCTAAAAAAAAAAGTTATTTATGCTGATTGATTGAATTGTTGTTTTAAATCCACTTTATGCACAGTAAGCTAATCGGGACTGAACCTACAGTTTAAAGTGGGATCTGAACCACTATGTGCCTCCACCCGGTATTGAACCCAGGACACCTTCATTACAAGTCGATGATTTTACCACTACGCCATAGGGAAAGTGCTCTATTGATGTTGAAAAATAAAAACATAAAAATTACCTTACGGAAGCATGCGTGCTTCCCATGGAGAAGGCATTCTTCGACAATCGACAGTTACTATGGTAGACTAGTGGGAATGAATGTAGAAGCAAATCAGAACCTTAGTAGAATGCATTTGGGGACTTTAATTTAATGCTAAAACTTCCCAGTATGTGTTAACAAACATAAATTGAAAATGAACCATGTAAATATTG
Organism: Lepisma saccharinum; assembly: GCF_977018435.1. NCBI lineage: Eukaryota > Metazoa > Arthropoda > Insecta > Zygentoma > Lepismatidae > Lepisma > Lepisma saccharinum. Next base: position 59,876,070 of record NC_139243.1, on the reverse strand, counting down.
CATTCGTAGCATGATGAAATCACAATAAAAGAAAAGGAATTGAGCACAAAATATGCACATGCTGTGTAACCTCAAGGGGGTGGGGAAAGGCAGGGGACATTACTCCCATTTGGCCCTTTATTCCTAAAAAGAAAATAAAGGCAGGAAAGGATGACAAAATGAGGGCTGACTATCAAAAAAGTATATCCAAAAAATCTGGATACACAACTCTACACATGGCTTGATCCCATAAAAAAATGGCACGAAATTTCAGAGGACTATAAATTCCAAACTAGAATTGATATTCCAAAAGCAAAAATAAATCCTATGGGTTCTTATATATGTCTAAGGATATAATGTAACAAATTTTATCCCAATCTGACATTGTGTGGTGGACACTTCTGGAGAATCTTGTATTGAATGACCAGTAACCCTGCAGCACTGCTGGCACAACAGAGAAAATACATGAATCATAATCTACAAGAAAAAAGGTCCAATTTTGAACCTTAGTACTGTCATGCTTATTTTCAATCTTTGTACTAAAATTTTCTTCACCTACCTTTCTGCAGGATCTGCCATTTCGCCTTCCACCTCATCAGGATTCTCTACAGAATACTTCATGTCTTGATCTTCACTTAAAATTAATTCACCATTGTCACTGTCCTCAGATGGCATTTTCTTAACAAGTTGTCCATGATAACATGGATAAAATCCTTCACTTTTATGTACATTTTGCCCACTAGGAACTTCCCGATTTCTGCCTTCAAATTGAATCCAACTATCACCACTTACACTTTCCACTTTACAATCTGAAGTTTCTTTCATGTACTTATTTGATAGTTTGATGTCAACAGAAGCATCCTGTATGCACTGATTAGATAGTTTGATGTCAACAGAAACATCCTGTATGTACTGATTAAATGGTTTGAAATCAATGGAAGCATCCTGTATGCACTGATTAGATGGTTTGATGTCAACAGAAGCATCCTGTATGCTCTGCTTAGATTCTTTGATATCGACAGAAGTGTCCTGTATGCTGCACTGCTTAGATTTTTTCATATCGACAGAAGCATCCTGTATGCACTGATCAGATGGTTTGATGTCAACAGACAAATCAACATCAGGAGGCTCCTTGAATGAATCAGTTGCAGTCTTGACACATGACTCATCCGGAAGCCACACATTCCTTAGAGATGTTTGTTCACAAACGAATGGATCGGCACTTTCTGATTCAGACTTTATGAGCACTTCCACAGGAGAGAAACCTGTGTCAGACACTTGAAGAGACAAATTTTCTTCCCAATCATCAGATAAGGATGCAGAAGCCTTCTGAAAGACAATCACAAGCAGTGTGGATTGAAAATTAGGATCTTTAATTTAAATGTCTTTCTTACTTTTTATAAAATAAAAATCAGATTTTTTTTATTTATGAGGCTCAGTCAATAAATAACGAGGCAGAGGATATTTCACAGTACTTACGTAACGTCCCTCAGAAGGATTGTCTGCCACTGTTAGGCATTTGTCCCACTGAGACTCCAGTCGCAAAATGGCATGCTCGTCAAACTCCTTTGGCTGCTGTTGGACCCAACTGGATATGTACTCCTTGACGTCATCGTCCGATTGAAATTGTTGTCTCTGCAGTGCTTTTTTGAGCTCACCGAAGATGTGGAAGTCACATGGGGACAGATCTGGATTACGGAGAGAGGGGGTGGCTCAAGACTTCCCACTTGAATGTGTTCAGACATTCCTTTGTTGTGTTGGCTGTGTGTGGTTTAGCATTGTCGTGCAATAGGCAGGGTTGGCATTTTGCACAGGTTTCTTCGAAAAAACCCAACCCAGGTGTTTTTTGTTCTTTTTTTTCAGATAAAACCTGGGTTTTATTGGGATTTTTAAGATTATATTTAAAAATATATATATCTTAAGAATGAAATACATTATTCCCCTAGTAGTAATGTATCATAACATTCAATTTGTATTGCTTTACACTCTGTCCCAACTCTCTCTGGAGCAAGCAAACAAAAACAAGTCTCTGCACAAGTAGTAAAGTGAGATGGCTCCACCAATGAACATGGGAGAGAGAAATGGATTGCCTGGAGAGGAGTAAGCGACTGCAGTTACCAGCCTTCACAGCAGCATGTACTCCTTTGCAATGACCACTCCATTTCCTTCCCTTTTCTGATGCTAAGCACACCCTTGTACCAGAGATATTTGCCACAGGGAATAGTTATTTAATATTTCTGTTCTAAAATGTTTGTCCAACAACTTGATTCAACTCTTCCTGGATGGTGTAATAGTTAATGCTGTTGCTTTGTGATCAGTTTTCAGGGTTCATTCCTTGAGGAGGCACATACTTTGGTGTATCCAAGAATCAAATTAATGGGTGGGAGTACAAAATGTGGCATTACCAGTGCTTTTTTTCCCTTCTGGTAGTCAACAATGGTACTCCATACTGCCACCTTATTATAGGTGAGGACTAATAATATTTTATTCTAACAAGAGAAATGCCTACAATGCCAGAGGTCCTGGGTTCGAATCCCAGTGTGGGCATGGATATTTGTGAGTGTCCATTCATCAATTTCATCACTCATCCCCATCTTCGCAAATTAGCCAAAAGTGGCACAAAAAGATAAGTAAAATAAAGTAAATCAATCAATCAAATCCATTCTGAACTTCAGTTTATGAAACAAATTATTTTGTGAATTCAGTGCTGTACATATATTCGAATGAATTATGCTACAAACACATTTTTTTCTAATTTATTTCATATGCCATAGACCATTAAATAATCCAAAAATACTATGTAATACAATGTTTTAAATCTGCTTAAAAAGAGTTTGTTCACAGTTTATCACAGTTGTGTTTTCCCATTATTTTTCTGGACTTTTAAAACATAAATACCTCCTCCATGTATTAACCATGCCAAATTATAAGTTAGTCGTTTCTAATTGTCTGGCTGATTTCATCCAAATGGAATACCTTGTACATTTCCAAAATATCTGGCTAGCATTAATGCTGAATCAGAAACAGAACGAGTAATTATTCCTGCTCGATCGAGAAAACTTGCAAATGCAATCATACCAAAATGCGAACACCTTCCGTAAGTTGGCTTTATTCCAACTACTCCACAATAAGCTTTCAAATGCTATGAGAATGGGAATTCTCATGGTCAAAACATTAGTGACCTCCAATTTGGTCACAACAAACCCAAAACATGCACAATATTTCAAAACATTTATTGTCAAATTATAGCTTAAGCAAAGCCCTAAAATTCTTAAGACCCTTTCCTTAATCTCCAAAAATGTAGTTTAGGCTGAGATTTGAAAGTGTCATCAGAATTTGGAATCTACCTCAGCATAAGAAAAATCCATTTTTTTTGTACACTCTTGAAATGCTTTGAACAAATGCAAATGGAAAACAGAGTCATTCCCTAGGTGTATCTAGTTGTGATTAATTTCAACTAAAAACCTCTAAATTTGCTGCAGTTATTGTGGTCTCAAAATTGGCGACTTACCCCCAACCTTCCTAAAACACACACACAACATTACTCAGTTTTTATTAAAAACTTAAAATTCAAGTGATGCCGTAACATTGCTGCTAAATGTACGAAAATATAACCTAGTCAAACATGAGCATAATTTAAAGTTCTCGCAAAACATGTTAAACCAATCTTTCAACATGGTGACCAATTTTTCTCAAAGACAATGTGAGACCAATCCTTTAAGTTATATTGCAACTAAAAAAATTGCAACGCACAAACTTTGCATTTAAGGCAGTTATCAAAAATAGAATGGGTGTGATCTTACCTTTTACCACCACTCCTCTCAAGCTAAGAAATATTATTTTAAAAGTTTTACTGCAAAATTGCAGACCAATGAAATCTCTAAAATTACTCAGTTTAATTCCTTATACTCTGAAAATGTATTCTAGACCATTGTGAAAAAAAAAAAAAAAAACATTGTAGGGCATAGCATAGCATTCTGCAGCATGCAGAAAATAAGTTTTTCATCCACCATCTAGAAACAAATTGTTCAATTTGGTTTACAAATTTTCTAGCTGCAGAAATAACTTTACCTAAATTATTCTAAATTTACAGCAGTTATCATGGTCATTAAATAGATGACTTATTCCTTTCTGCCTATCCACTCTAACTCATGCTCCTCGTAAATCATGAACCATATTTTGAAAATTTTATTGTTAAATTATGGTGCAAGTGCATAATACTCCTTAAGTTTCTTGCACAAAGCTAATATTGTGGTAATTATGAAGATGCACGACTTACATGGGTATAGAGCTTCTAATCAGACATAAATAACATATTACTGCATAGGCAAGCAACCCATTAGGATGAGAAATGACAAAAATCATTTAAAGTGTGTTCCAATTTAATTATGCCACAATTAACGACATTTCAATAAAATGTACTCAATTCTCCCTTACCTACCTTACCTTACCACATGGCGCTACAGCTCCTCATGGGCTTTGGCCTCCTCAACTATGTGCCTCCATCTATTCCTGTCCTCTGCAATCTCCCACCATCTTTTCACCTTCATGTGACGCAAATCTTCCAGGACACCATCTAGCCATCTTGTCATTGGTCTTCCTCTTCTTCTTGTTGAATAGATTTTTTCTTGCATCACTTTCCTTTGCATTCTATCCTTTCCCATTCTCTGTACGTGACCCAGCCACCACATTCTTTGTGATTTAATAAATCTCACAATATCCTCTTTCCCTAGTATATGGTTAATTTCTTCATTAGTTCTTATTCTCCAGAAATTATTTTCATTAACCGGTCCATATATTTTGCGTATCACCCTCCTCTCAAATCTGCGCAATGCTTCCTCTTCTGTCTTATTCATTACCCATGTCTCTGAACCATATGTTATTATAGGTCTTATTAACGTTTTATATATGGTAATTTTGAGATTCCTGTTTATTAGTTTCCTCTTTAATAATTGCATGTTTGCATAATATGCTCTATTCCCCATGTATATCCTTTCCTTTATCATGCTATCTTTTTTATTTTGTTCATTTATGATCAGCCCTAAGTATTGGAATGACCTGACTCTTTGAAATTCTTTCCCATTTATTTCTATTCTTTCCTCTTTACATTTGTCAGGTTGTTGGGTAACAATCATGTACTTTGTTTTATTGACATTTGTTTCTAGTCCTAACCTATTTGCAGTTTCTTCTTATCTCTGGTATGTTTTCTTTAAATCGTTTCTTGTTCGTGCTAGAGTGATCTTTGTAAAAATTGATCCTCTCTTATCTACCTTTTGAACGGCCACGTGTAATGCTAGAATGAAGAGTGTGGTTGACAGTCCATCTCCTTGTTTGACTCCTCTGTAATATGGAAATTCTCTACTTGTTTCATTCCCTATTTTCACTTTTGCTCTGGTCTGTTTCATTGTCATTTCTATTAAATTTATTAACTTGATGGGGATTTTTAATTCTTGCATAGCTCTACTCAGTTCGGGTCTCCTTATACTATCAAATGCTCTTTTGTAGTCAATGAATAGAATTAGGAGGTCTATTTCATATTCATGTTTTTTTCAATTATCTGTTGTATAACGAATAATTGATCTGCTGTACCCCTACCTGGTCTAAATCCACATTGATATTCTCCTACTATAGCTTCAGTATATTTCTTCAGTCTTTCATTAATAATACTGGTAAGGACTTTGTACACCACATTTAGCAGCATTATTGGTCTATAGTTACTACATTCCGTTCGATCCCCTTTTTTGTGTATTGGGCATATTATTCCAACTTTCCATCCTTCCGGCATTTGTTCTTCTTTCCAGATCCGTTCCAGGAGTTTATGGATTTCAATTTTCATTGTCAGTCCTGCCATCTTTAGCATTTCTATTATTATACCGCCTTCTCCTGGTGCTTTGTTATTTTTCGCTTTTCTAATTGCTATTTCTATCTCCTCCATTGTTGGTGGGTCTTCAATGCTTCCCTCATTGTATCCATCTATTCCTGCTATTCCTGTTGTTCCCACTAGTTCCTCTTCTTTTCCTAGTTGTTCTTGATAATATTCTGCCCATCTCTCTAATTTTCTATGCTGATCTCCTATCACTACTCCGTTTTTATCCTTATAGCCAATTTCCTTTGGTTGGTATCCTTTATTTACTTTTTTGATTGCGGTATATACTTTTCTTGTTTCATTTTGTCTACTCAAGTCATCTATCTCCATCATCTGTTTCTTCATTATCTCCTTCTTTTTCTGTTTGCATGTTTTATTAGCTATATTCCTTTTTTCTCGATACCTTTCGACATTTCCTCTCGTTTTTCTTTGTATCATTTTTTGTCTAGCTTCGTTCTTTTCCTTTATTACTTTCTCACAATCCTCATCGAACCACATTTTTTCCCCTACTTGTTTATCTTCTCCTATTATTTCTTCTGCTACTTCTTTTAGAGTTCCTTGTATTTTCTCCCAGTGTTTTTCGGTTGAGCTCCTCTCTTCTGCTGTCCAACTTTGTGTTTTTTGAGCTATTTCATCTTGGTATCTTTGTCTGATTTCTTCTTTTTTCCATTTCTGCATATTCCATTTTATTCTTTTTAGTTTTTCTGTCTGTTGTGTTGTTCTTATTCTCTCTCGAACTTTTACTTTCAAAAGAAAGTGGTCAGAGTCACAGTTAGGTCCTCTGCAACTTCTAATATCTGTGATTGAGGAGGACTATCTGTGACCTACCAAAACATGGTCGATTTGGTTTGTTGTTGTTCCATCTGGGGATCTCCAGCTCCCCAAATGTATATCTTTATGTGGGAAACACGTGCTTTTTATTATCATTTTGTTTCTAATTGCAAACTGATAGAGTAGATTGCCATCATTATTGCTTTCTCTATGTAAGGTATAGACTCCACTTATTCCTTTTATCCTATCCTCCTTGCCAATTTGTGCATTAAAATCTCCCATGATAATAATTGAATCATATCTAGGTGTTTCTTCTAATGTTTCCTCCAGCTTATAAAATTCTTCTTTATCTTGATCACCTTTGTCTTCTGTAGGTGCATACACTGTTATAATTGTTATGTTTCTGAATGATCCTTTAACTCTGAGCTTGCTTATTCTATCACATATTGGCACAAACTGCAGTATACTTTTTCTTGCTTCCTTAGTTATTATGAAGCCTGTACCTCTCTGCCCTGTCCTTTGTTCTGTTCCACTATAAAACATTGTGAAGTATTTTTTGTCTACTCTACCCATTCCAACCCATCTAATTTCCTGTACTGCTGCTATCTGTATACCATTTTTTTCTATTTCTTGCACTACCTCCTGCATCTTTCCTGGGGCTAGCATTGTCTTTATATTCCACGTGGCCATATTCATGTCCGTTATCCGTTTAGCTGGTCCATCATCATGTTTATCCACTTTCCGAGGCACAAGTTGTGGTTTCTGAACGATTGATTTTTTCCGGATAAGGTTGTCAGCCTCACGCCAACCCCCAACCTGGAGGACCAGGTAATTTTCTGTTAGGGTTTTCTTCCCTTAGCCTTTATAGATCCCTCTATGACTACAAGGCAGCAGTATTTGGGACTAGGAAGGAATATTAGGATAGGATATGGTAAAGATGGGACGTTGTAGATCACCTTAGTCTGGCTTCTCTTCTGAGACCTGTCCAGCATGGGTCACCCTGCCGGTAGATTCTACCGCTGGCATAGCTCTCAGCCTCAACAAAGCACACAAACCCCTCCGCCCGCATGGTCAGTGCAACTTTAAGGTGGTGTTCCCTGGAGGGGACTCAATTCTCCCTTGCAATGTTTAAACATGCAAAAATTTATTGTATCAATTGAAACAGTTGAAACTATGATCTGCCACTATTGTTTCCCCTCACATAAGGAAGTAACAGATAACCAAAGTGCTCCCACATTTCAAAATTATAAGCTTCGATCAACTATGCTGCATCATTAAATGCAAAGGTTTTATCTAAAAATTTCTGATACTTTTCTGTTTTGTTTCTTAGATATATAATATCTTTTCTAGCATCATTTGAAGATAATAGCCTGAAAAAAACCACTGTGACTTGTACTACATTCATTATTTTTAGTATTTAAAGCTCTGCTAATTCTTTTCATTACAAGTTTTCCAAAAAAATTTACAATCATAGAACCTCACTTGTATTTAGAGCAATAATTTACAACATTTTCTGAAAAAAACTACACATTTTGTCTGCCTTCTTTGGTGTTTTTTTTATCTGGGTTTTTCTAAAAAAAAAATGCATGGGGAAAACTCGACCCATTGAGCGCACACTTTATGGAACATCAACGTGTCCTTGATGATTGTGTGGGCAGTACCATGACTAAGCCCCACTGATGCTGAAATGTCATCCACTGATACATGACAGTCTGTCTTGATTAGCTCATACATCTGCATAACATGCTGGTCTGTGACACACTTTGGTGCCCCACTCAGCGTGTTCTTCTTGTTCCACTGCTGCACTCTTGCCCGGGACATACATTGCGCCCAATATATCTTTTCCATTCGTTGATGGAATTCACGACCCTCTACACCTTCCTATGTCAAGAAGTGCACAACACTCCCATTTCTCCTTTTTGGAAGCCTCCATTACGCGTCACAGTCAAACATGGAATTACTGGACATGGCCGCTGCTCAGTTAGCAGCCTTTGCGCATACCTTGCCAGACATGTAACGCCATCTAGCGGGAAAACATGTGCAAATCAGTTTTGTCACACCTGCACCTCGATTTCAGGCCCATCGACCCATTTCTAACTACCATAGTTTTGGTGTAATATCCTCTGCCTCATTATTTATTGACTGAGCCTAAAAAATCACAGGTTCTTACAAAAACACCACACAAACGTCTGCACACTGCATGCCTTAAGACTTTCTAAAACAAAGGGGATGTGAGGTTTGATACACCCTAGTGGATACAGGGGCAAAGAAAATTGGCTATAACCATATGTAGTACCTCTTTTCAATATCAATTGTGGCGTGCACTATACTAAGTCCCCCAAGCATATTGCACCCTGCCATTATGGCACATTTAGGGGAAGGGGATGTGGGGGATAGAGCTACACACATTCTCGATCTTGGTTCACTATGGAGGTGATGTGATCAGCACTATTCTCCAGCTGCCTTTACCCCCAGGTACCTATATATTTGAGGCTGGGTGAACCTCAAAGGTGCTTTATACATGGACAAGGGTAGAAAAATTCTGACCTCAAATCACCCACCCGGGCACAAAACATGCTCTATGGTTTCAGTAAAAAGACAGATGGGCAGAGACTTGAATAGACAGGCAGAATACTTGAAATAATACAGAAGACAGTCCGCATGTTCCAATGGAGGAATCTAATATAACAGTGGTAAGTAATTCTTTGGTCCATTTTATCCATGCTGTATCTGAATGCTGCTGCAAGTAAGAAAATGCATAACAAGCATTACATACACTTACAGTGTAAGTTAGAATAAATATTCCTCAGGGGGGTAGTAGCTAAAGAGCTAAACTAAAGTTGGGGGGAGAGAAACTTGAAATTGGCGTTCCAGTGTGTGTGTGATTCGATTTTGTTATGCAAAATATACAATACCTACGAAATACCTTCTAGGACTGGTTATTAAAAGATAAAATGCAGTGTTTTGATCTTCTAAACAAAGGATTCCATTAGCAATGTTGTTATATATAAGAAACCTAAATTTGTCCTACAAATTAGCATTTCAACCTCCTCATTTTACAAAGTTCCTGACGAACACTCATGTTATAAGATTGAAAAGTTGAATGTGGTGTTTTTTATTACCCACTCTAGGTACGGCTTTCATTGTTAGTATTTTATTATGATGAATGCATTAACATAGACATTTATCAAGAATGTATGGTAAAATATAATGAACACATGCAACTCTTGCACATTATGTAACTCAATCGAATTTTAAATATATTTTTAAACATGGCAATATCTTGTTCTGTAGATATATTCCACTCCTCATGTATTTTAAAATACTTTTACAATGAGGTCAATGCCACACACAAAATTGATTTGCTGTGACAAACAGGAGAGAATAGTGTAATATGAAACACAATTTTATTCACAAGAACCCTGATACTTAGCCTACATATCCCTTTCACAGTGGTTTTTCAAGAAAGTATACATGCTTACATTATTAGTAACAGCAGGTGTAAAAATAATACTTTTCATTTCTTAGAAATATATCTATTACCCCCCCAAGAGCAAATAAGGGTTGGCTGTATTTTTTAGTACATCACAACTCCTTCAAGTAAAAAATAGTAACTTTACCTCAAAGCCCATCTCCCTTCTCTGCTTCTCTTCTGCACATGCTGGGTTTTCATTCAGAAGGTTTGCCGATTTAGAAGACATCTTATGGAAGTCCTGCAAGATTGTCTGGCTTGTCTATGCATGGATAGCACACAAACTTTGGCAAACTGTCATCCTCTGAAACCTAGAATGAAGAAAACTGAAGTCATAAGTAGAGTAGGGTTGGGACACGGGTATTTAAACACTGGGTAGATAAATAATGTTTGGGTAAATACAGGGTATTTATGAAAATTATAGTCATCTACCAAGAACCGCCATAGCTCAGTTCGTAGAGCATCTGGCTATCACAGAAGACCTAGGCTCATCCCGGGGCAAGTGATCTGCGCAAGGGAAAATTTTCCCTGTTTCTGCATGGCTTTGAGGTTCACCAAGACTCCTATAAATCAGTACCTGGAGGGTAAAGGCAGACAGGCAGGATGCTAATCACCATCACAACTATGGTTATGATCAAGAATATGTGGAGCTCTATACCTTCACTCACCCCCTGTGCCTTCACAGCATGTGTTATCTACCTCAAAAGTAGATATTTATTACAATTAAATGTTCCCTTTATATTTTGTCTTGAGACGAAAACATAAACATTCCTCTTTCCAATTGCTACATTTGAACATCTGGATTCCCTACCAAACTTGGAAAATTTATTGTAAACTGCATTTTTAAATTATACAAAGCTTTGTATACTTTTATTTTATTATAGTTTGGTCATTCCAGTTATATATTGCATGTCCTCACTTTCCTAGCTACATTCACATCTCTTACTCAGTATGGCCACTATTGGACCATGATAAAATATAAGTATAATTCCTGGTTTAAGGCAAACTTTCCAAAAATTCAAGGATATAAACAGATGTTTTCTCTATTTCAACCTTACATATTACCACCTCTCACCCTCCCACAAATATAATTAACAATCTAAAGGGTCTGTGTGATTAAAGGCCGACACACTCATCTCTGCCGTGGTGCAGATCACAATTTTTGTTTCAACTCCCTGCCTCTTAGCATCACATGTTCTACCCTGCTTGCTAACCTTCGCCATTGTTGCCAATTGTCATTCCATTCCTGGACACACTCATACAAACATAATTGAGCCTCCTCGATGGCGCAGTGGTAGCGTCGTTGCCTTGTAATCAAGGGATCCTGGGTTCGATACCCGGTGGAGGCACATAGTGATTCGGATCCCACTCTAAACTGTAGGTGAAGTCCCGATTAGCCTTACTGTGCATAAAGTGGACATAAAACAGTAACTCAAACAAACAAACAAAACAATCATAATTGAAAACAATTGAATAGAGCTCCAGCTCACAGCTCACACTGTTCAACAGGGACAATAATTTGGAAATATATCATGACGTAATGGTTGCTTCTTTTATGCAGTGAATTTTCATTGGCTAGTTAGTAACTAGTGTGGCCAACTGTATTAATGAAGCACTTTTCTATCATGGAAGGACAAAGACAGAGTGACTGTGAGTTTTGTTGGATTGGAAGCACCAAAATATTATTTTAAGTATTTGACCGGCTTGACGTTGTCTGTGTGTGTTGCGTGTGTATGTTAGTGAACATTGAATTCCATAATGCCTCCAGTACTACTGTTCATCCAGTACTTCATCACTTTAGAATTGTTCAGAAGAAATAAATTATGTGGATGCATGAGCATTTCTGTGTTTCAACTCTCGGCTCCGTCACACGTTCTTGCAGGAATTGCACGAAGGAAGGAACCTGGTATTTTTGCTGCTTAATGCGATGCATATTGTTTTCTTAATTAAAATTGGCATGCTTTGATGGCAAATTCATAACAAAAGAGAAATCCACGCGGCTTATCGTCTGGTGGCAATATATGTACTTGTTATTCTTTTCTTCTTTTTCTTGTTATTGTTGAGGAAGCCAGTTTCATTTGTAAATGTACAACAAAGGCAGCCGACTGTCGCCCATCATAGAGAGGCTATAATACTGCTTAAGGAGAAGTGTTTGTGGTCCAATTGTCGAGGTTTAACACGTTCGCAACGCAGGTTATTAGTTCTCAAACCAGTGGTAGTGTCAGTCGTGTATCACACGTTGTTGCAGTTCAAGTACCAGTGTGGGCTTATTGGGAGTGAACAGTTAAAATGCCACCAGGCCAATTAATGAAATGGCAAAATAATACATTGTTTACTTTATTTGAAATGACAAAAATAATGAATCAGTATGAAGAAGTCTTCTTTGCATCAGTTTTGGGTAATTTTATGCATGTGTTAGCCCAAATTTAGCGAAGTTTTAGTCCATATGTATGAACATATAAAGCCACTTGTTAGCACTTATTAATCCCAGCCCTTGTTATAATGCATGGTGTTTAAAACTCAATGTTTAGATAGAGCTGAGTTCTCTAATTTCCTTGTTCTACAAACAGATGTGCCTTGATGCACCGTAGAGATTTTTCTATCAAACAAATTAGCAACACTGGTTCTCGCATTGTGCTGCATCGATCATGGCAGAGATATGTGTGTCAGCCAATACAACGTATCCACAAAATACTAATTCAATTAAATGGTGCATGCACACACACACACACACATATATATATTTATGCATATATAATATTTAATTTCAGGTGTGGAGTAGTTTACATTTGCCATTTCACTTGTTCATGCTCGAAATACATACATCTACAAACACAAGTCACAAATGTTAAGGAATATATTAATCAACAAAAAAAAATGTTAATTGTATAAGAATTTCAAAATCAAATTTTAATTTTTTGAAATTAAGTTGTTGTACTTCCAGTGGCACTCTAAAAGTTGGTAGAGTATGCTGCAGGCCAATATTTTAAATATTATTAAAATGACACTTTATTAAATTGTGAGTGTGGAATGCACCCATGACCGATCGCAGGTTAATATAAGCACAATATTATGGGTGCGTTCCGAAAGTCTTAACGAAACAAACACATTCAATGAAAATAACTGGGCTCATGAATCTGGTGAAACCAGTTATTTTGCAGACTTACGGGATATTCTAGGTGAAAGTGCAGGCATAGCTTTTTGTTTAGAGAACATTTCCACATGGCATCCAGTGGAAGGAATGTTCTTAATGGAGAAAATAAACACTACTGCGGACACTGTTACTCATTTTAATCACATTCTAAGAACAGGTGAGGCATACTTATCTTGTGCATGTTGCTTCATGTTGCTATCTGTTAAAATTATAATACATTTTCGAACTAGTTCAGTTTGAATCCATCAAGCACAGACATTGTCTGCAAGCAGCAGATGATTCTCACCGAACAAGCCAGCCTCCTTGCCCGTGCATTTGGTGAATCTCATTCTTGCACGAAACGAATGGAATGAGACTTTTGGGACAGCATTAAGAATCTCACGAAACATACGGAAACACTTATGGGACAGCCAGTTACCATAACTCGTTTGTGTTAAACTTGTGCGACTTTCGGAACGGGCCCTATACTCTTGAAAAAGGAAAGATGAAGCATTTTCAAGCAATGAGGGAGCATTTTTCTTATGTGATAAAATGTATCTGTGACCTAGTACATGGAATGAAGACTGTATGATAGAACAGGGGTTCCCAAACTGTTTCGTTTCATGACACCCTTATTGTTTCAAGTTACTTCTGCAGCGCCCAAGTCAGAATGTAAGCCTATTTAGCACTTGCAAGGCTCAATTAGTGTAGTTTGGTTGCTTGCCCTAAGTTAAAAAATAAACGCATAATTCTAATTCAGAAACATCTTACATGTAAAAAGTACTAAATAAGCACATATTTGGAAGTGTCATTTCCGCGAAAATATTGGAACATTTCGCGACACCCCTGTAAGCCACTTTGATAGAATATTTTGGAAAGGATTTTTTTGTACATATATGTGTAGTCAATTTGCAACCATGTGAGTAGTGAAACTTTTAGTTTTGTATTGTTTACATGGTTAATACGTGTTCCATTTCTTCATCAGAAGTATGAAATGTACACTATATAATTACAAGCACTAAATGTAGACAGGAATGGTATTTTTGGGAGTCATACTAGCTACTCCCCTGTTTTGGATGTAATACAGAATTGTGAAATAGTGAGATGGAATGTAGTCTCTCATTCCACCTGCTGAACTTGAGTCAATGATTTGCAGATTATCATGTGAGGCTCGTAGGAAGTTTTGTGCTCAAGGCCAAATCAAGATGTGATCAGGTGTTTAAAGGGGCATTATTCTACTGCTAGGAGACCTAAAGGTGACGCAAAAATGCAGTGGCCATGAAAGAATTGGCATTAAACAATAGGCAGTTGGACAGGCAGATGCTGATAATGATGAAAGATCTTGCTGCAGGTGAAATTGAGTTGCTGATGCTGAAAATAATTAATACTTCTTTTTGTCAGGTTACACATGTTGGTTTAATTCTGTTAAAATGTTGACAATTTCTTGGTTGTATCACTCTTGATTTTCTGCCTCTCTTTACTACTAATGATGATGAGTGATGATCAGATGTAATTGATAAAGGTCCAGACAAAGTTTTGAACCTGAAAATTTTGTTGATGGGATCAAAATCCAACCAATTGATATGCTTGGCCACAGAGCCAGCAAAATTGACCTTTCATACAAATTGGAAACATGCTTGTCATGAGGATGCTGATATATTCAGGAATATCATTCAGCATATTGTTGCCATATACCATATAGGCCCCTACATGGCTGTGTTTGTAGTTCATATGTGATCCATGTGCATTTACACAATGCACAATTGCAAACATATTCTTGAAATTTGCATATTTTTGCATATCTTAGCATTTGCACATGGTTCTACACATTTTGAATGTGCATGCAACTGGTTCAGACACATAAAAATTGTGGAAGTATTTCATGATAGAAGTACGTTGGCCACATATCATGACTAAATACATGAGATTCTGCATTGTGAACAAATTTTATGTTATGTAAAACATGAACATTTATTAATTGAAAAAAAAATTCAACATAAATTTATAGGGGTATATTTGGTCACCAGTCCTACATGAGTAACGGTTTCGTATGTTGAATGATTTTTTTTTCAATGTTTTTACATGTTGTACAATGTGTATGTATATTATGCGATGTAGTTTCATTATTTATGAAATGGGAACTTATTATGTGCAGACAAAAATGATATGCTTTCTTATCTTTTCTTTAAATGTGGAATATATAATGATTAAATAACAAATATTTGCTCACGCTCTCTCTCTCTCTCTCACTCTCGTATTAGTAGTGTTTTATTTAAATATAGTATCTCTTGGCCTCCAATGAAAACAACTGAGTAAGCATGTATTTATTTGGGCAAGAGAATGAGTGTTCTTATTGTTGTTATTGATTAGGTTTATTTTACTTCGCTTTTCTGCCACACTTGATTATTGCGAAAATGAGGATGAGAGTGATATATGATGGAAATGATGAAGGCCGGGATTCGAACATGTGACGAGCGTGCATTCTTGTTCCTGTGTGTTGTACTCTGCAGTGAATAATGAAATGAAAAATTTATTCCAAAACTCAAAAACCTAAATGAATATCATTGAAAAAACTACAAAAAGGTGTGTATTGTTACCTGTTTATCCACTTAAATATATTGAATTTTTGCCACCTACCATCACTTTTTCTAGCTCTATAGATTTAATAGCGATAAGTACCTAATAAACTTAAGTCATGAGGGCAATCATAAACAGAGGACTCTGGACTCCAGATTTCACAGTGCCCTGTAGATGCACTTGGAGAAAATTATTTGTATTTGTATTTTCTTATTGTTAGCATTGCTCTGCCATCACTTTACCTAACTTCTGTCATGACGATGAATGTTGATTAAATTAAATGGGTGAAGGGTGGATACAAAGAGACACTCATGCACAGGCCAGGGCTTGAACTCTGATCCTTCAGTAACGAGATCGTGAGATGGAGAAATAAGGGAAATCAAGCAATGCAAACTTACACATACACAAATCATACACAAAGATAGTGTTTCAAAAACCAATTGAAAATTATCACTGGGGCAAAATGCAGTTTGCTTTACCGATACCCACGTATCTGAATGGTTAGCCCTTTCCTCTAGGGAATGGAAGCCAGTGGATTTTTTATTTGCTTTCTTAAACTTTGCTTCTTGTGCCACTTTTGACTAATTTGCGAAGATGGGGATGAGTGAATATATTCAGGAGAATGAATGGACACTCACAAACATCATGCCCATGCCGGGATATGAATCTGGAGCCCCTGGTGTCTTAGCGCGATGTACTACGAGGACCCACATTACACAGTGGAGGCACATAGTGATTTAGTTCCCACTTTAAACTGTAGGGCCAGTCCCGATTAGCCTTTCTGTACATACAAGTGGGCTTAATATACCAAGTCAACCAACTGTGGGGGAGTGGTTATCACAGTGCACTATGACACCAGGAGTTCCAGGTTCGAACCCCCACCTTAATTATATCGTATCATCTTCGCGGTTAACAAAAAATCGACGCTAAGTAACAAAAATCCTATCAAATCATTGATTGATTGTTAGATTTGATTTATTTTACTTCGCTTTCCTGCCACTTTTGGCTAATCGCGAAGATAATAAATTGATGAAGGGACACACACACAAAGAACACCCATGGCAAGCCTGGATCTCTGGCTCAGTAGTCAAATGAAATCGTTTTCTATTTTCAAAAGGCGGTGAAAGTTAAGTGTACTTTCTTTAGAAATACTGGGTGCTAAAGTGTGTGTGTATGGGGGGAGGGGTTATCACCACAGCAACCACCCTTCGGCACCTCTCGGATTGCTACCCCACGTGTCAAGGTCACCGCATGTCACTGATGTTAACAGACGTAACTCGCAATTGAATCGAAACATGTAAAAATTGCAGGTATGAATGAAGAATATAGAGAATGTCTCCAATTTTGTTAATATTTAGTATACTAACTACATTTGGCCTTCTAATAACGAATCTGTTGTTGAAATGCTGCGGTCAGGCACGTGTCCAGGAATTCCTTTCGGGGGGGGGGGGGGGGCTGAACATCATCTCTTTAAGATATATAGATAGAACCTCACAATTGTATGTTTAAGGCCTGTGGTGGCGATTGGGTTCCAAAACGGGGGGGGGGGGTGCAAGGAAAGTTTACTTTCTCTTGGTAGACAAGGCCTAGGAATAAGAGGCAAAAAAATGGGGAGCAACTATCCAGTAAATGGTTGCCACTGTTTAAGGCTGCCATTTTAATCAACGTGAAATCGGAACGTTTTTTACCACTCGACTCCCCTCTTTCCATGCATTAACATTGTGTACCAGTACCATCTGAGTGTGTGTGTTTGTCCAGTTCTTCTCATCAGGCATCAACACATCTATGGTGCCTGAGTGTTTTTAAGAAGCCGTTACACATGCACGGGATGGACAATCCACTCGACAATGCAAGATTGAAACTGTGGGCTGCGAGTTGTACGCAGACAGTTCTCGAATATTTCTCTCTGATTCGAGCCTGGACACCACTACTGTGTCTTGTCCTCCCATGTTTGCAGCTCTTATAAAAGCCGAAACCCACTAAATTGTTCATATTCAGGCCTCTAAAAAACCTTCCGTTCCCAACACATCTAATGTTTCGTCTCCCAATATGATCAAATGCTTACTTATTTATTTCTATTGACGTGCCGAAGGGAGCATTGGTGGGGTCATAACCCCATTTCATCCAGTATTCCTTAAAACAAAAAAAAACAAAAAACTTCAAAGACAGGAAAGGATGGCAAAATGAGGACTGACTACCAAAAATAGTATTCGTAACCCTTCTCCCTACCGATAATCCTGGGAACGCCATTCTTTATCTCGGACACATTTTTTTTAAAATCAACTCACCAGAAATTTTTATCATTTCGTATTCGAGACTTAAGTAAAGTCTTCCTGCAGGTTTGGATTTTATCCTTTAGAGTGCTTTCGCCTGCCTTCGTACCTAACCTTAACAAAGCCCTAATTTTCCATCCTTGTGACTTGGATCTTCACGACTTGAGTAGATTTCAGACCGAAGTGATACGCGATACATGATGTATGCAATGAGCCAATGAACAAAACATTTCACACCGTAGCGACACAAAAGGCCTCACAAACCAACGTTCGACTTGTGAAATCCTCGGGCAACACAGTGTGAAAACTCCATCAACAGGCCACGAGCGGCAGCTCGTGCTGACCACCGAAGAAAAATGTCTCCTCAACCGGTGGGAATGCCCATCAGTTTTCTTCTTTCTCCTTTATTTTCTGTGCTTGTTAATAAAACAGGTAACATCTTACAATTTGACATACACAGAACATGTACTATGTAGCCTATACATTTTAGCGCAAGCTCAGTCGAAGTCAAGGGTGGCTCGTGGATCAGTTGGTAGAGCAATGGCATGGTGTGCCAGAGCCCTGATTCAGGTCCTGGTAGAGCCTGCAATTTCCGTTAAAATAACTACATGTGCAACATCTTCTTGTTCCTCTTCTCGACATTCATGAAATTTTCGGCTGTCCCTTCCTGGTAGTTAAGTATTTGTGTGTGTGTGAACCCAGTAGGCTTAAACAAATTTATTTCTTTTATGCCATGAAATTCTCGGACTGCATACATGAAATTTTGTTCGGCCACAACTAAATCATCACTCAAAACTTTGATTTTCAGTTGATCTGTGAAGCTTATTTCTGTTTTAATAAACCTCTGAAATATTCGCTTTAGAGAGAGAGACACACCTTCGATCTCTTCGACCCTCGACCTGAACTAGCTGCACTACACTGAAGCTCCGAAAGTTCCGCTATCGTCAATGTCTTCAGCTTTGGACTCGAACTAGTAGACTTCGTTACTTTACGATATTCAGTCTTTTTTATTTTCGAATCACTAGATCTTACAAAGCAAGCAATGGACACTCACAGATCACTAATCGACTGTATGAATTGCCATACTCTGGAAATTCTGAAGTCTCATTAACCGATTCTGTTGTACAATCAACAGCAAATGAATTAGGAGAAAAAATATTTTCTCGACGAAAAATTAGTTGGCAATGCTGCGAACACCGAGGCATTTGCGATAAGACGCTTGAGGAGCTTCAAGCAAAGTTTTCTCAACGCACAACTTCAGTACCGAAGGTCATGTCGATTGGCAACTTTCGGGAGTATGTTGTCTGTCTACCTCTACACAGTTCTCCCCAAATGCCTGTTTGAAAATGATCTGGTGTTCACTTTTTTTTTGCCAACGTAGTTCTGACATTGCAGTAATGTTACAATATTTTTTTTCTTATTTTGCTTTGTTTTTACCATGACACATTTATAATTTGTAGCAACTATGAGGATGGATGATAATTACATTAAATTGATAAAGAAACACTGCAGAGATAGAACTCCATGCTGAGACCAGGAAATCACAATTTTTCCATCCCATGAATAAGCTATAGCGTCCCTGGGCTAGTGTGCTGCATAATTTCTACATTTAATTTGAGAAATCATTTTAAAAGATCTATATTTTTGTTCCTCAGGTCCCAGGAGCTTAACAAAAATACCCTTAACTAGTAAATGTTAACAAACCTGAAACTTTTGGGGCCAAGTGTATCTCTTTCAGATGCCAGAATTTGAACCCTAAAATAATAATTCTGAATTTACGAATAGTAGCGTGTTGAATGGCAGTGGGTAATTAGAGGTGTTGTGCGTATTATTGCTTTACGAATTCATTTTCGTTCTGAATAGTTGCCATTCCGATACAGACAGAATATTTCGAAAAGTCTTTAATCAATCTGAGTCTGAGTTTTATGCACAAATAGGCAAACCGGGACGAGATCTACAGTTTAAACTAGAATCCGAATCACTATGTGCCTCCACCGGGCATCAAACAGAGAACTCCTTGATTACAATGCGGCGACGATTTCCTTGCGCCATCGTAGAGGCTCTCTTAATCAGTTGCATATGAATAAATTAGTATAAATTAAAGTATATTTCTCATACTACATAGAATTCATTATAACCACAGTCGGGGAAAATAGTTTTAGAGAAAATTGAAAATAGAGGAATATCTATCGCTCTTCCCGTTTTACTATTTCTTATAAAATCAGAAGTATTTCACATCACTGTCACAATCTTGGGCCGCTATTGAATGCAAAAACAGCAATACTTCAAACTTTGAAATCGACACCGAGGGTGATATTTTTGTTATTTCACGTCACTGTTCTACCAGTCTCGGATAATCGCAATGATGAAGGTTGAAGATGTGATAGATGGAAGTGGGATGCAGACAATGACACATCTTCACCTTACTTCGAAGCGCGTGCGCTAACCAATTAGCCACGGGGTTGGCTTTTTTGTGTTTATCAGTTCACTAAATTAATTTATTCGTCATTCAAGATCCAGAGGTAGAAAAGCAACGTAAAATAACGAAAACAGATAAAATACCATTCACTTATCATCACCCATCACCTTGGGGATTAAACATCGCCCATTTACTGGTTCAGCTCGAGACAATCCAGGTGACCATCTTATCGAAGCTTATCTTCAATCCTTCACACAACTTCGCTATTTGCTTCTTACAGGTTTGACATCTTAACAGAACTTCTATCGAACATCTCTCATAGAGTATATTTTACCTATCAGCTCTTAATTAACCTTCTAATTTTCACATATTTTTTATTTTTATTTAGCGTCGCTTTTCTTCCACTTTCGGGCAATCGCGACGATGAAGATGAGTGAAGATAAAATAAATAGAACATTCAGAAACAACACCAATGCCCAGACCGGTATTCGAACCTAGGATCCTTGACGTAAAACCGTCTAGTGCTACCACTCAGTCAATTTTCACATAGAAACTTACACTTACACACCTCTTCCTTACATATGTGTTTTGTTAGCTATAGCCTAATTTTATCTAGTGTAAACTAAAAAATTTCCTGGGAAGGGGGCTTGAGCCCATGATCCCCACCTTGGATACGTGCTATTAACAGGGTTATAGAACATTCCCCATCTTGCCTCGATAATTATTTCTCTCCTTAAATAATTGTCACATTATTCAAGAAGCCAAAAACCTAATTTTATCTAGTGTAAACTGAAAATTTCCTGGGGAAGGAGGCTCGATCCCCCTGATTCCCAACTTGGATACGAGCTATTATCAATAATATGGTTACAGAACATTCTCCGTCTTTCTTCCATAATTAATTATCTTCTTAAATTATCCTTATTTTATTTTATTTCACACCACAAGGAACCAAAAACCTCATTTTCTCTAGTGTAAACTGAAAACTTTCGGGGGGGGCTCGAGCCCCCTAAGCCCCCTCCTTGGATACGTGCCTGGCTGTGGTCACATGTAAAAATTGTTTACTTACGGCTATATATGTTGCAAAATTACATTCTTCATCACTACATTCATTCTCCATACATAAACATAACAGCCATCTTTGATGATATGAAAATGTGTCGTTCAACATTCGTTGCGCTGTCTACAGCTTTGGGACACTGTTCCTTCGTTACTTGCAGAGTATTAGTTGTTGTGTTGCACTTGAAGAACATTATTCATTGAAGCATGGCGGACCAGAGGGGTGATAAAATTGTTAATGTGCAAGATTTACTTAGGTGGAGTGCGGAGGAGGATGGACGTGGGCTAATTACGAAATTGATGGATTTCGGTGTTTTACCCAATAAGGGGGTTTACATAGGTTTGGCAATGGTGTTCGAGCATTGTTCTAGAAAAATGGCATTTTGCGCAGTGAGGAAGTAGAACTTATATCTCCACGAAACTTTTTCCGGTAAACTTAGAGTAAATAAATATCTTGAATTTTGTTAATATTTGGTATATTAACTACTTTTTGCCTTCTGATCAGTACATTATGCATGGGTAGCCCAACGAACTGCACAGTTAGCCCAACAAACTATTGACGGATAGCCCCAAAAACCATTGATGAAAAGCCCCACGAACCATTTCCGGCAAGGTTAGGGGTACTACTTTACTATACCGGAGACACCTATCAATGATTTATTTCGCAATTTTTTTCATTGCTAACGTACTATTCTGCATTGCGGAACATTTCTTTAGGTGAAATAATGAAATTCTAACGAAAATAATGTCTATTTCTTACGTTAATGAGTACTTACTGTTGTTCCCTATTTCCCACAAACCATCCACGGGTAGCCCCAAAAACCATTGACGTTAGCTCAAAAATTCACGATAGCCCCACGAACCATCACGGGGACGAGGTATGCCTACTAGGTTAGGTTAGGCCTGTTAGGTTAGGTTCCATTAGCACACCCTTCGTTCAATTTAGCATATACGGACAACATCAGCTTGTAGCACAGCAATAGCGCGTCGGAAATAGATTTTCGTAGATACCCAAATGCATTCGCATTAAAATGAATCAAAACTACATTCCCGAACATCAACAACGCTACAGAAACTGATTTGCGTAAGTACTTTTTCCTGTAAATTTGAAGAAATCCGTCTCCGGTATAGTAAAGTGTTACCAGGTTAGGTTAGACAAGCATAGTTATAATTTTGTTCGTAAAACAATGTGTTACAGAATTAACAATAAAAAAAATGCACTTTCTTCATGATTTCCAGACGTGACCGCGGCATTTCAACAACAGATTCGTGATTAGAAGGCAAAATTTAGTTACTCTACCAAATATTAATGAAATTGGAGATATTCTGCACACTCTTCATTCGGTCCAAATTGCATTCGTAGCAACTAAATCGGAATGGGGCCCCTTTGGCTTTAGGCTCCGCGCTCTTCCAGGTTGATTTCAATGCTAATTTCACCCCTCTAAAGTAGGGTGACCAGACATACTCTTTTTAAGAGTATTATACTCTTTTAGAGGTTCATATACTCTATACTCTATTCAATTTGCAAAAATTCCCAAATATACTCTTTTCCTTGCTATTTAATTTCGTTCATTATGTTACGCGTAAAAATGACTTAAAATCCACAGAACGGAAAACGTCAAGATGTCAACAAACTGAAGTATTTACTCCTTGACTCAAGAATTTCCGGCATGAGTTTACAATACCAGACCACTCTGCAATTTCTATAAAATTTCGCCTACTTACTAATTTCGGTGTCCTGATGACGTATCTGTAGTTCATATTTGGCGGTCACGTGTTAAAATTGTACATTTACGTGTAGAACTTGTAAAATAACCTTGCAATTTACCACGGTCATTGTCCATACAGAGCAATTCGGAACCATCTTTCTTTCGCAATTCATTAATGGTCTTCCTCTACGCACAACAATCTTGCTACCTTGAATATTGACGGCAGACGAGGAATGCCTACGGGGTTAGGTTAGGTTCCATTAGCATAAATACAAAGAAAAATTAATATTTTGGCTAAGAGAACTATACCTTGTCTTGCCTAACATGAAAAGGCGCTCTTCCGTGACGTCAGAACACTATGTTGCTAAATGCTAAAGTGTTGTGCGATAAGTGACACCCATTCGGGGAAAATGGCGTGTTCCGTGGAGCTACTGTTCTTACGGCAGGGTTATGTTACCTTAAGAATACATAGTTTATTTATTTTTTTCTCGATTTCCATACTCGACGGGGAATGATTACATGCAGATTCGTGATTAGGAGTTCACAATTAGTGAGTAGGCGAAATTTCATAGAAATTGGAGAGTGGTCCGGTACTGTAAACTCGTTCCAAATAGATATTATGTAGCCACAAAATATAGTTTTATTGTGCAAAATTAGTGTAAAATAAAAAGGAAGTTTTAATTTTGCATAATTTCCAGGATAATTAGACTGTCATGAAGTCGCGCGGGATTTCTGCGCACCCCGTGAAAGAGCAAAAATGCATGCGCACCTTCAACCTATCGACTATACTCTTTTTGGTCAACAAATATCTAGTCACCCTATCTAAAGAACACACATAGATGAAAAATTCTACATAAACCCCTGGCACTAATACGCAGTGGAATTACATTACACCCAAAGTATATACCACTGAAGGTACTAATTTTCTTACACGGGAACAAAATAACCAGCCTTGCAGAACTCCATTCGTTCGAGGTAAACCTATGAGGTAAACGGGTAAACATAAACAAGAGATCACAGATTACCAAAAGATGAAAAAACAAAACAGTAACCAAAGCGCCAAACATTCTGCAGAGTTGCCAGATCAAAATTAGAAAAGTCCTTCTTTCTGGATATGACGTCCGCTCGAAAGTAGAATGGCCAAATCCCAAATCTACCGGAGAATTCCTAAGGGCTGGTTTATCAATGTCCAGTTATTCTTTCTGTTAACTATCTGCCAGTTGGAGAGGGGTGTACGGGATAGAATATTTTTGGTCGGGACGGGAATTTTCTTTAAGGCCGAGTCTGCTGCCACGCACGTGTCAGCAGTAAGAATGAGCTTCAAATTTGCTCCTGCCACGTAATTAGTCTGCTAAGAAGATGTTACAAATCTTAAGTACAGATGATGACGAGAAAAATGCAAGTTTATGACTAGTGGGAATGAATGTACAGGTAATTTAGAACCTTTTTCTTTACAAACTATTTAGCGATATTATTTTAATGCTAACAGAACCTAACCTAACTACGAGAGCATTTAGGTTTATTATTAGAAGAATGCTAAGGGACCTAATCTTAAAACATTTTTTGTGTAAGTAATCGCTAAAACATCACAGTATGTGTTACAGACGTAATTGCATACATAGCATGTTGAAATCACGATAAAGCAAAGACCGAGTTTGCTGCCACGCGCATGTCACTTTTGGGTTACAGCAGAAAAAGAACGTGGCAGCAGGCACTACCTTTCTTAATCCCGACAATTCGCGATTAAAATTATCCGATATGCCATCTGGTGAGGTTTTCAGGAACCACTCCACGTAGGACACCTGCTGCGCTTCGCCGTGTTGAAGTAATTCAAAGCATGGGGAACATGCGAAACATACTGTTCAGTTTTTTGTTCTAAATCGTTTTGTGGTTCAGGACAAGTGAAAAGCCTACATGTGTTTTCCACCCCGTGGAATCAACAAAATGAAATGTTTAAATAAATCAGGGAAAACAGAACTGATTGATAATATTGGCATAACTGAAATGCGGCAAGGAAGAATGTACGAGTCTGTTCACTCTATTTTCCGAAATAATCTTTCGGAAAGATGCTTTTATTGCCTTGAAAGTAAATGTTAAAATGTTCTTTATGAATATAACTCTTTTTTCGAAAGCAATGTATGTAATTTGGAACAGGTGTCAATTTTTAGTGAAAACTGATAGCCTCAATGAAATTGTTGTTATTGTTATTTATCATTATCCGGTGTTGTAATTAAAACATGTTTTCATTTATTTCCTCACAAGCTTTGCAATACAGGTAAATTGCTTTATTTTCAAATCATTTCCGAGACCCCCAGTTAGGCAGTTACAACCGAGGTGCAGTGCAGATGAAACAGCACCGCTTTGAAAAGCCAGTGCGTATACATTAGTTTCGTGTGCGTTTCCCGTGTTACTTTTATTATCATAATTAAATGCTTCGCTCTCAGCACAGCTTCACCTTCGTTATAGTTCCTGGAATTCACATCGCATTCGCAATATTTAAATATAACGAGTAATTTAAACGTTTCTTCCATACCAGCAATGACAACACGCTGCTATTACACTTTTAGGAGGGGGAAAATAGTAATTGTTATCCTCGAAGATGGTATTGAGGCATCCTTTTAATGATTAGTAACATAATTGAAAACGCGCTACTTTTAAAAGGGGGCAAAGTACATGTAAAAAAATGCATTTTGAAAATCCATATTCCTGAAACTTTCTGACCGATGAGCTACAAAGAAAGTTGCGTGTTCTTCTTTAGAATTTCGTCATTTTACAAATCGTAATATAATTTTAACAAAACATGGCATGCTAAAGAAGAATTAAAGAGTTTAAAAAAATAATTGATTAATAGACTTAGTTTATTTGTCACATATGGCTAATCGCAAAGATGAGGATGTGTGATGATATGATGAAATTGAAGAAAGGAAAGTAGACCCATGCCCGAGCGGGGATTCGAACCTTGGGGCTCTTGGCATCGTAAAGGGTTGTGCTAACCACTTCGCCACGGAGGTTGTCAGCATTACAAGGAAATAAACAGAAAATGGCATCTATGTTTTAATATGCGAGAAACACTTGCGAGGAGGTTATTGAAGTAACAAATAATTATTACAAGACGTTGTGATGAAAATTATTAATATATCTGAAATATCGAGAGTTGACCTTGCAGTCTCTAAATGTACTTTTAGGGTTACGCAAAACCTTTACTAAAAATTTCTAGTGTAAATTCATAAGCTATTAAAATTTAAAACTTATTCCTGTTCGAAAAAAGAAACTGCCAAGTCAAATTAATATTTCGTATAAATACATATATTTTTCTTTCATGAGGCCAGGACAGTATTTGGAGGGGACGGTGGCTTGGGAAGGCTATAGCCCCGGATCTCGATCTGCAAAGGGGCTTCCAGTGGGAAAACATTGCTATGAAATGGAAATAGTCCAGAAGAAATGGGCGATTTTTTTTAATTGACTCAATAATACAAAGACAGAAGTGGACATTTGACAAGCTTAGTCTAAAACTTACAACTGAAATCGTACGCGCGTGTGTGTGTGTGGGGGGGGTAAGTGAAGTAACACAGTTGAATATGATTCACAATACTAAAATTAAGATAAATATGTGGGAACAATAGAAATCAAAATATATTGTAGCTAATGGCGCAATAGTAAAGATGGAGGGGTATATCATATTTTCCTTAGGCAATCATGTTTATTATCCCGTTTCATACGACACAAAAATGCATATTTTGGCCAAAAGAGCATTCATTCATTTATTTATTTTTGTCGTTTTACTGGGGGCAGATAAGAGAGAGAGAGAAATTGTCGAACGAGAATAGGGGGGGGGCGATCCTGCTCCCTCCCTGTAGTGTGGTCACTGTCTATAGCTATGCTGGAGAAGAATGCACAAATTAATACGCTATTAAATAAAACAGATAATTTTAAAACTTTTAATCAAATTATTTGTGAACTATAATTTAAATTTAGAGAGAGCACATACTACCTGTTTAATTTAATTTGGATGAGTTAACTTCTGAAGCCTGCAATTTCCCAGCCTTCTTCCGGTGTAACTGCACTGCCCTTTGAGCCCCAGCTGTTGCGTTCATGTGGCGGAACGAGCAGAATACTAATTAAAACAAATATCTGACAAATATATATACGAGGTTTGGCTAGAAAAAAACCGGATTGATGTTGCTATTGGCAAACAACGAATGCGCGAAGGTTGAGCAATGCATGATTCTATACTACCATACCCTGCCTACAGAATGACTAATTGCCCTGGCAGGCCTCTCAGTTTCGCTGTGGCATTTGGACAAAGTGGAACGTGCGTCTGTGTTCCGTCGGAAAAATGCTAAGTATTAAAATGGAACAGCGTGTCAATATGAAGTTCCTTTACAAACTGGGGAAATCCGCAACAGAAGCGTACGACATGTTAAAATCTGTGTACTGGGATGGGTGTTTATCACGCACACAAGTGTTTGAGTGGTTTAAACGGTTTAAAGAAGGACAGGAAATGGTCCAAGACAACCCACGTTCAGGACGACCATGCACGTCGAAAACGGAAACAAACATTCAAAAAGTGAGTGATGTGATTCGAAAAGATCGTCGATTGACCATTAGAGCAGTTGCTGAAATCACAGGAATAGACAAAGAAAGTGTTCGACAAATTTTACACGAGAATTTGAACATGAGTAAAGTGTGTTCAAAACTCGTGCCAAGGAACCTGACATGGGAACAGAAGGAAGCTCGAGTGAACATTAGTACGGACACTTTGAAGAACATTGAAACAGACCCTACATTCTTAGAGAGAGTGATAACCTGTGATGAATCGTGGATTTTCACGTACGACCCTGCCACAAACCGCCAATCAATGCATTGGAAGACCCCGAATTCGCCACGTCACAAGAAAGCTCGCATGAGCAAGTCCAAATTCAAAGCCATGATGATTGTCTTTTTCGACATTCGAGGCATTGTGTACGTTCATTGGGTACCCGAGGGTCAAACTGTAAACCAACATCATTACATTAATGTGCTGAAAACCCTTCGTGAGCGAGTGAGAAGACGACGACCTGATTTGTGGCAACGGAAGTCATGGATTCTGCACCAAGACAATGCTCCTGTCCATACGGCCCTGTCAGTGAAGACATTTTTGACTAAATATGGCATCCCAGTGTTAGAACATCCGCCGTATTCGCAGGACCTTGCTCCCTGTGACTTCTTTTTATTCCCCATAGTGAAGTCTGCCCTAAAAGGAACCAGATTTGAGACAGTAGAAGCTGTGCAAAGAAAAGCGACGGATGTAATGAACATGATCTCCGAAAATGACTGGCAACACTGCTTCCAGCAATGGAAAATTCGTATGGAGCGGTGTACAGATCGTGCAGGGGAGTACTTTGAAGGAGATAAAGTTCCTGTTGTACAAAATTCCGAATAAAAGATTTCATAGCATCAGTCCGGTTTTTTTCTAGCCAAACCTCGTATATATAAAAAACAACGTGTTGATGCTATTGACGGCGCCAAAGAAAAAACAGAGGAGAAACGTGGAGAGTGCAGTGATATTTTACGGGAAGCAGTCACGTTTATTACACCCTTACATTTGCATACAATTTTAAAAAGTTCTGCTTTTAGATCTCGCACAATGCCCTTTTCACAAAAATGGGCAATCCCGCATTTTTTATATCAATCAAGCTGTGATATTTTAGATTTCTTCCGTTAGTTTTCTCATAATAGTTTTCACATCTTTCCATAGCATTTAGGCATGATTTCAGTTGACAAGAACAAAATAATCTTATTTCAAAACATAGAGCAAAATGAAATCCAACGCGCTTAAGTTAAAACTCCCTACATTGGAAGAATGGAGAAAACAAAACACGATTTCTTGAAAACCATTTTACATATTTGAATCAACTTTGTGATAAATTGATTAGAAAGGATGAATCTTAACAGTAAAAGTTGTAACTTTTGCCCTGCTACTATATTTTAGAAGATATTCGTTGTCAAATATCTCAATATTTGCAAAAGGAACCAGCCTTTTCCGTGCCGAGCGTTTCGACGATGACGTAATGCATCCACGGACAACTGCGCATACGATATGCGCCGAACGAGCATCCCCTGTGACGCGCACACCACGAAGCGAAGAAGTTTTCAGGTTTTCGGAAAGACCAGACAATAAGTGAAAACGGATAATTCAATATTATTTTTTTCTACTCAGTGGGAAGGTAAGGGACAATATTCTTCGCTGTACTTGAAATTGCAGAGTACGCAACACATATGTAGAATATGTAAAAGGTCTTTTGTTGAAGACTGGAATGTTAGTTTTTTTTGCCTTGAGTTTTTTTTGCCTTGAGTTTCACAATCAAGATAGAGATGTATTTACTGTAGCATCCAAAATTCTACCAAATAATGCATGTATAGTTTCAAGATTTTTATCTGGAATTTATGTTCAGTTTAGATAACCAGATGAACATATAAAAAGGTCTACTTTTTTCTACAAAATGTACAAATTTAAGTCAAAATGCTATTCGCACTGAAGCTGAAATAGGTCGTTGCCATATGAAGGGCCAGGGGGAAAAACGATGAATGTCGATTTTTCGCCCATTTTGAGATCGCAGCGCCATCTGATAGCTCAAAAGCTGAACTATAAGAATGAGAACGCCTTGGTTGGGAAATGGTGAGAAGTGCCTGAAAAACGCATTATTATTTTGACATATATTGACGTATTTATGAAAGAGAAATACTTGTTTTTGATTTCCTGGCAAATCGTCTCGAATGAACATTCATCGTTTTTCCCCCTGGCCCTTCATATGCTAGGAAACTGTGCTGTCCAATATGAAATTCATACTTCTAAAAAAATATTAAATTAATAGAAATATTTGAACATACCTACAAGAATTACGAATAATAAATGGTACACAAAAGAAAGAAAAACAATCAGACTAGAGGATGCTTATAAAAAATTGCTTCATCCGGATTTATGAGTGCTGTCTAATATAGAACTATCAGCATTGGTAAGAAGAAAATGAGAACACATCTAACATGGTTCACTCCTAAATTAGCGAACCTTAGAGCTATTATGCTCAAACTACATGAAAATGCCAAAAATGGCGATCAAACTGCTAAATTGAACTATAGTGAGATTAAAAAAAATGGTACTAATTTACTATCCTTCGGACAGATTTCTTCATTTCTACAGAAGAAACTACTTACCGTAATAAGTTCCTGTAGTATTGTCTAACATCTGGAAGGTGTTTTGTGTGATGTGGGAATGTTTCATAGCGGAAATTCAACCATTGATGCATAGCCCCATGAACCATTTCCGGTAAGGTTAGGTTAGGTAGGGTCACAATAGGTTACAATGGTTAAAAATTGGTTTCGAAAAAAATATGCGTAGCGCCACACAACATTCTCGCATAGCCGATAGCCCCACACACCATTCCCGCATAGGCCCACAAACCATTTGCGGAAACGTACGTTTTTCAGTTACAAAAACACTTTTTTTAAAAAAAAATGATCAAAAAAACGTGAATACACGTTAAAAAATGATCCGCGAAGCAGATAGGTAAGTAGAAATGTCAATAATTGACGAAACTCAGAAGTTATAGGTGTCCGAAGGATAGTAAACATTTACCGAAACACATTTAACTCATTTATTTTGAAATAAAATTAATTTCTACTTACCTCTTATGCATAGAGGAACATTTTGCAACTAGGGATTACTTTTTTGTCAATGAAAAAAGCTTTATTTTTAACATTATAAGTATTTTATTGGTCGTTGCTAATTGGTGGCGAAATTTTGACTCACGTTGTCTATTGTCAGCTGATATGCTGTGTCGTCAACTGATATGCAGTATTTCAGGTACTACTTTAGTATACCGGATACACCTATCAATGATTTATTTCACAATTTTTTACATTGCTAACGTACTATTTTGCATTGCGGAACATTTCTTTAGGTGAAATAATGAATTTCTAACGAAAATAATATCTATTTCTTTCATTAACGAGTACTTACAGTTGTTCCTTATTTCCCACAAACCATCCACGGTCAGCCCCAAAAACCATTGACGTTAGCCCAAAAATTCAGGATAGCCCCACAAACCGTCACGGGGACGAGGTATGCCTACTAGGTTAGGCCTGTTAGGTTAGGTTCCATTAGCACTCCTTTCGTTCAATTTTGCACATACGAACAAAATCGACTTGTAGCAGCAGCAATAGCGCGTATTGTGCTCTCGTGCAGAAAGCAAATGGCAGCAGCAGCAATAGAGCGTTGGAAATAGATTTTCGTAGAAAACCACTTGCATAGATTTTCATAGAAAACCACTTGCATTCGCATTAAAATGGATCAAAACTACATTCCCGAACATCAACAATGCTACAGAAACTGATTTGCGTAAGTACTTTCTCCTGTACATTTGAAGAAATCCGTCTCTGGTATAGTAAAGTGTTACCTTGTTTCCAAACTTATAAACTGATAAATGCCGCACAAACTATTCACAAAAGGTTTTTAAGCGAAAATTGATCCACAAACCATTCACGGAAGGTTAAGTTATGTTCAGTTAGGTTAGGAACCCTGGGGGGCAAAGGCGGTCAGGGGCGTGATGCTGATCACATCACCCCCACTCACGACCGGATCAAGAAAGTGTGGGGCGTTACCCCCACACCCCCTATACGCCTTCATGGCATGGTGCTATGCACAGGGGAACACTTTACCTTTTTTTTATCAGTTAGGTTAGGCAAACAGAAAATTGAATTGGAGAAAAAAAAAACCCGCTCACACATCATCTTGTAAAACTACCGCGTGGTTGTTACACTAACACTTATTAACAGAAAGATGATTGTTTTTAATCCACAAACTATTCACGGAAGGTTAGGTTAGGCAAACATAGAAAATTAAATTTAAAAAAAAAATCCCGCTCACATGTCATCTTGTATAACTACCTTGTGGTTGCTACACTAACAGGGGGTTACGTAATCGAATGCACGGAACATTTGATTCACGTAGTCGACAGTAATGGTGGCACGAGCTATCGTGCAACAGAGATACATGAATGTCAAAAAATACCTTATTTACAGGCTGAATAACTTGCACAATGCGAAAAAACACTTTTCTACTTCAGAAAGTTCACAAAAACTAAATTCCGTAAGTACTTTTTCGTCCTTTATCTTGTAAATTTCAAGAAATGTGTTTCCGGTATATCTGATCGTTACCCCCGGGAATCCTCTGTAACTCATTTATTCTGTAATTGTTTACATTCATACTTACTTAATCTGCATTGGGAAAGATTGTTGGTACCAGTTTCATGGATCGGAGACACATTAAAATTGCATATTTTGTGTTTTGCATGGTTTGTACTTACCAATTGAGTATTGCGGAACATAGTTCAAGGTGCCATTATGCTTTTTACATGAAAACAAATGCAATTTTTCACATTCTGAGGGCTTTTTTTATTATTCCTTTCTTCGCTTCCGGAACACACAATATGGCAGGCACAACTTGACTCAAGTTCTGGGTATGCAGCGTTTCAACCTTCTTCACCGAAAAATACGTACTATCGTCTTAGTCACCGGTGGAAATTATACATTATACGCGGGTAGCTGACGGATAGCCCCATGAACTATTATGCACGGTAGCTGACTGATAGCCCCACGAACCATTTTCGATAAGGTTAGGTTAGGTTTGGTTATGTTAGGCAAGCATAGTAAAAATAAAAAAGGAGGGGTTGAAACACTGACAGGGGCTTATGTCATCAAACGTACGCAGCATCCGGTTGTCGTAGGGCAAGCAAATGAAAGCAATGGCAATTGTGTGCGTCAGTGAGATATTTCTCTTGAAAAATAAATAATTTCCCGGTCAAATATATTCCACGATGAAAGAAAATACCTCAACAAACGTTGGAAACTTTGGAGAAACTCATTTCCGTAAGTAGTTTCTTGTGTAAAATTGAACAAATGTGTCTCCGATGTATGAGACTGTTACCAATTTCTTTAAAAAGAGATTTCGCTTTTTTTAACGAAATTAGTATCTATTGTCGACATATCGAGTAATTATTGTTCGTTCTTTTCTCGCTTCCTGAACACTCAAAATGGCAGGCAAATCTTGACTAGCCCCAAAAACCATTCTGGATCATATAACCATCCACGAATAGCCCCAAAAACCATTCACGATAGCCCCATGCACCATCAGGGTAAGGTTAGGTTAGGTTGCTTTAGGTTGGGCAATATAGTGAAAAAACTGTGTTTGGAAACACTTACTGTTGATTACGTCATTAGATGCTCACAACATGTGGTTCAAGTACATGGATGGAAATGCAAGCAACAGCTTTTGTGCATTGGACGGACATTATTATAGAAAAATACATGAATTAGCGGCCAAATACATTTAAAAATGCGAGAAAACACTTCTACCAACTTCCGAAATTACACACACACTCAATTCCGTAAGAACTTTCTCCTGTAAATTTCAAGAAATTGAATTCCTACTTTGATAGTTTTACTGAAATTTTAATTTTTGTTCCAAAAATGAAAAACTCCTCTAGTGAAGATTTTTTCGGTCTCAACCTTTATTATAAAGTATATAATTGACATAATAGCTCTTCCAATTACATATCTTATTAACAGGACATTAAATGATGGTATTTTTCCTGATAATCTAAAAATATCTATAACAGTCCCTATCCACAAGAAGCGTGATAGAGATAACCCTGGTAACTACCGGCCTATGTCCCTTGTTCCAGTGTTTTCTAAAATTATAGAGTACTGTGTAAAAAAGCAATTGGCCCCTTATTTTGAACAGAATTCACTTATTAATGTAGCCCACTTTGTATTCAGATCGGGGCTATCTACTATTAATGTGGTAGAGACGGTTGTAAATGAGATAATTAATGGTTTCGAGTCTGGCTCATATACATGTACTACTTTGATAGATTTAAGTAAGGCCTTTGATACAGTTGTGCATGAAATCTTATTTAAAAAAACTACAGTTATGGAATAAAGGTTACCAAACTATCCATTCTTAAGTCTTATCTCACTAATCGGCGACAGATAGTAAAATGTGATAATAAGAAATCTGATGAGCTAGACGTTTTGCCTGGTGTCCCCCAAGGATCAGTATTAGGTCGATTTTTGTTTTTAGTTTATGTGAATGACCTACCTAATTGCCTGCCATATAAAACAGCTATCTATGCTGATGACACTACATTTATTACAAATGATCATAGTATTCTTAACCTTAGTATCAAAAATAAAGAAATGTTAAATGCTTCCTCTATATGGTTTATAACAAATAGCTTGGTGTTAAATACGACAAAAACAGAAACTAACTTTTTCTACTTAAATAACCCACCGTGCACCTTAAATAATCAGGATTATGTAAAATTGCTTGGCATATATTTAGATACAAAATTAAACTGGTCAGTTCATACCCAGGAATTATGTAAGAAACTTGCACGTGTCTTATATGTATTGCGGAAATTAAAAAGGTCTGTAAGTGAGGAAACACTTACTGTATGGTAATTTACTATGGGGGAACTCTACAGGTGCAAAGGAAATCTTTAAATGGCAAAAGAAGGCTATACGTTGTATTAGAGTACAGGATATGGAGTCATGTAGGGAATTCTTTAAGGAATACCGTATTATGACAGTGCCGTCTATAAATATTTATCATAGTTTAATGTACATAAGGAAAACCTCCCCAGTTTTAGGTTGCAATCTAGCGTACATGACTATAATACAAGTCACAATCTGAATATAGAAATGCTGTACGCTAGACTATGCAAGACTCAGCAAAATTTTAAACATAATTGAATGAGATTATTCAATTCGCTACCAGCTTCTATACTTAATTTGGAAAATAAGCAGTTTGCTAAACACATTAATAATATATTAGTACGATATTGTGTATATATAGTGTCATGGAATTTGAAGAACACTTCCGTCAGGGCCTGTAAAATGTAAATGTCTACTCATAATGCATCACAGAGCTGTAGAATGGGTTTTTGTACATGGCTTGTATTGTAATCAAAATAGAGTACTATTTTTCAATTGCATTCGCTGTAATAACATGTAGTTTAATTTGCAAACTTCGTATTGTTGAATGTGTAATATTTTAATATGTTTTTTTTAAAATTTTCTTTCTTTTTTAATGTTTTATATTGACATTTATATTCTTATTATGACGAAGTCTATTGCAATCATGTTGTCTAATGATTAATAAAGTATTCCATTCTAAGACAAATTATGCAGTGAGAAAGATCCATGAAAGAAATAAGTGGGGAAGCAGAAATATTTTCAGACTGTAGTTTTATTTTTTATGCACACAAAGACAAAAATTGATATTTGCACTACAAGCATGCTTATTTACCTAGTTTATATATTTTTTCACTGGCGAGGAGCGAAGTGGTCCTCACACCTGCACTGCACGCATTATGTCCAAAGCAGATGCATTGTTCATTTTTGGACGCCTACCATGTGGTCGCTATATTTTATGTTAAAGGGTGGATTACCATTTACTCTGTATTTGGTGATTATATTGGATCTCGAGGGGGAGAGGGACTTTTGCCCGTAGTCCCCTTGATCTGCCCATTGTGCTGCGAGATTAAATATCATCTGAGTTTCAAATTGATTCAGGATACAAATTAATGGGGACGACCATTAGACTCCAGGATGGAATTGGGTGCACCAATAATGCAGAAATTGTTAGGTTGTTTTGAATACTATATCTCCCTCCTGTGCCAATAAATGCTAAATTGGCAAGGGTATGGCAATAGTTATATGGTTATAGGCTTCTCTGGCATAAACTAATTCCAGCTAGAAATAGAACCATGAAAGGAAGAAATATATGACATACTTCATTTTGTGATTATACCCATTGACTCTGAACAATCCCAGGTTAGTTACCTTCCAATTCTCTTGAAACATGTTTGTTTTACGTCCATTTTATACTCCGTTAAGGTAATTGAGGCTGGGCCTACAGTCGAAAGTGGGATCCAATTCACTGTGCAATGTGTCCTACTAGGGATCGATCCCAGAAGCCTTGATTACAAGGCAATTTCCTTGAAAGAGAATGAAGCAAATTGTAGCCTCTTCTACTCTTCAATTAATTGGTGCAGTACAATATGTGACTAATCAGCTGACTGAAGAGTTACTCTCTGATAGGGTTACCAGATTGCTAGCTATAAGGGCATGCTGTCCCAAAATGTAGGACATAAAACATTCTTAATAAATAATACATATTTCTATAGAACACGTTAGAAAGCAATTTAAAAATGACACTTTTCAGTTTAAAAGAATGAATTGTTAATGGATTTTTAAATGCAAAATTTCAAAACTTGCAATCATACTAAACAATGCAACTCTTACTACATGATTTAAGTGGTACTTCTCAGAGCAGCCTATTTTTCTAAAAAAAAATCAGGTTTAGTCAAAATATATTTATGTTAGAGTGGGCAGTCAAACTCTTTGAAATTATAGGGACCAGTACCAACATTTTACAAACTTTATGAAAAATACACATTTGCATTATGAATTGTAATGGCAAATAAATATTCACCAATTACCATAATTTGAAATGGTTCCAGAGTTTCATCTTGAGTAGTTTTTAGTTCAATTAGAGGGTTTCTAAGAAAATATCAAATACAGAATTCTCTGGACTCTTCTTGGCCTTTTTTTCGTTCTTATTAAAGTTTATTTAATAGACCTCGACTTAGATAAAGTTGGAAATTAGTAATTAGCATCTTCACAATTAGCCAAAGGGGCAGAAAAGTGAGGTAAAATATACTAAATCTACCAATCAGTCATTGTGGTAGCAAAAATTCTTGACCACAAGAATAATTTCTTGCCTTTTTATTGACTTCTTGAGCTACTTCTTGATTTATTTGCTTTTCTTGACTTTCAAACCTCCTGAATAACTCTGTTCTCTATATCCCTGCTTTACAATTAATATATTGAATCAGTATAAACCCTAAGGCAAAAAATTCCACTCAGGCATTAAACAGTGACATCAGTAGTAAGAGATCCCAAAAGTTTGTTCATTACTTGCTTCCGTTTTCCCATTTGTTTTCAAGCAGGACAAACATTTTTCTTTTTGGGCAATGACTGAATATCTATGTTCGTCTTAAAGGTTCACATATAACCACTTTTTGTAGATGCAAAATAATCTAACAGTTATTTTTCGTGATTTTTATTTTATTTTATCTGCAACGTTTCACCCTGGTTTCCAAAAACTTTTTCAAGCTACACCAAGATATACATACAACAACTGATGAATGACTGAATCAAAATAAATATCAGTATTGAGTTTGGATGTGCAGTAATTGACTTGTAACTTGCATGATTTTTTTTTGTTACATATTTTCCTAATTAATATTATGTGATGCTCAAAATATAGGACGTTTATGATATTTTTCAAATTCCTCCCGGATGCCGGACATAAGGTAAAATGTAGGACATGTCCAGGGAAAAACCGGACGTCTGGTATCCCTACTCCCTCAGCACTTGTCTTTTTAATCTGTGGAGAACAAGTTGATTTTTAGAGGTGTTAAATTTAAACTGTGAATTGCTATTACTATAAAAAAAAAAAAGGTAAAGTGTTCCCCTGTGCATAGCACCACGCCATGAAGGCGTATAGGGGATGTGGGGGTAACGCCACACACTTTCTTGATCCGGTCGTGAGTGGGGGTGATGTGATCAGCATCACGCCCCTGACCGCCTTTACCCCCCAGGGTTTCCCCCAGGTACCCATGTTATTCGACGCTGGGTGGGCGCCGGAGCCGCTTCCATCGTTAGAAAAGTTCCCGGATTTGAACCAGCCGGGGATCGAACCCAGGACCTTTAGCATGGTAGTCAGACGCGTTACCGACTGAGCCTACTATCAAGTTTACAATGCACTGCATTTTCCTAGAGACTTTTACTTTCAAATTAATGTCAAAATATTCATAAATGCAAATTTTGTAAGCAATTGATGATCATGGGCTGACATCTATGACTTAAGCATACAACTTTGATATGTTTACAATGTAATTTTTTTATTAATCAAGAGCAAATTAATGGATGCAAGGGGTATATAAAATTTGACATGTGTGAGAAATAAATCAAGCAGGAATGTGTAGTTATGAATATTCTAGGTGCTCTATGATTAAAGGGCACACCAGAATCTTACCCAGGAGGCCAGTCGAGACCAGGCTAGCCTCAAGTGTTTCTGTTGTCAGGGCTGATTTTGTCCACCCCTCATAACAATAATAATCACATTTGTAACAAGTACAATTTGTATTTCTGTTAGATTTTCAGATAGAAAGTTATTCATGAAGCAAGTGTCATTTCATACTTTGAATGCAAGAACAGACATGGTATCAATATTGCAATGAGGTGAGACTTGGTAATCTTGTCTTCCTTCATGTGCAAGGAGGTTGGTCTCATTCATGATCTCACATCAAGTTGTAAAATTGTATCTTGGTGCCCCATCTGCATTGAAAAAAAAAAGAAAGTCTCGTTCCTGACTTGATCTCAAATTTAAACCTGAATAATGCAAAGATAATCACGATAAACAAATTATATAAAATAAATATAGATATCCTGTGGTGCAACAGCCTGTGAGGGGCAGGGCCTACCTTCCGACTCCTGGCCTCGTTCCCACCTGTTGAGGTGGGAGATCATCCAATCACTTACGGGGTTTTGTGTGGTCAGCATGACCAATACCTAGTCGTAGGTTTCCATGACCGGATTATGCTACCCATTCGTCTCTTCGAAATTTCCTCACGATGGTGGGTGGCCACCAGTTCCAGGAACAGGCCAAAATCTCAGGAGAAAAGTCGTTAGGCTTCCCCCAGGAGATTCGAACCGGTGGCGTCTCATAATTGGAGCCCTGTTGCTTAATGCTGAGCACAGTGATGACCAGATACAGCACCACAGCCAATATTTTTAGTTATTTCCCAGCACATTATTATTTAAATTTTTTTAGGATTGCACCACCATTGTTATTTACTGAAATAAGGGAATTGTGTCTAGTCCGATATTTAGAAACCTTGTAAACAATAGGTCTAGAAATATATTTGGGGAGGGGGTGGGGGGTCCGAACCAAGTATCTCAGAAATCATAATGCAGTAAACCCTCATGAACACAAAATCGCTTAAGACGAACACTCGGTTAACATGAACAAAATGTTGGTCCCGGCAGGGATGTATTATATCTTATAGAAAGTTTTATCGGTTAACGCGAATTTCGGTTACCACGAATTACGAACTGTTTTCTTAGTCCGTTGCATCATTAGATCTCATTTAACATTAAATTTCAAAGCTTTTCATAACTTTTTTTGATGTTCCTCTGCTAGGTATGTAAGAAATTGCTCAACAATCTCTATTATGTTGTCAACAATCAACATATACAGTATTGTAACCAACAGATTGAGATCAACAATGTGTTCAAGTGTGTTTTTCTATTCTTTAAAACATAGCCAGTATGAGTAACATTAAGATTAAAACTTGGGTGCAGTTGCTCGACAATCGCGATCATCGCATCAACAATGAGCTTATAAGTATTTAACCAACAAATTCAGTTGTGTGTTCAGATGTGCTTTTCTATTTAAAACGTAGCCAGTACGAATTGACTGCTAGTTTTACGGAAGCTATGAGTACACTTGGCCATGAAGTTACAAGGCATTTGCGTTCCCATCTGCGACAGTGCACTATGCAGGAATTTTTCACCAGAAAATGATCTGAGTACTTTTTTTAAAAAAGTTAATTCCTGTAGTACTGTAGTAGTGTTTTCTATGATGACATACATAATATGTATTGTATATGGTTAGTTAATGTGTAGAATGAACTGTATTACAACAATAAAATTTGAGTCCCTGAATTTTTTTTAACACTAACTCTTGATTTTTAGGTCCCTTAGGATTCGTGTTAACGAGGGTTTACTGTAATAATGTGTAAATTAAAATAATTATATTAAATTTAAATAATGTCAATTAAGATAATAAATAAATTAAAACTGTATTGGTATTATTACGTTAATAACTAAAAAGGCGATAAGTGAATAGATATATAACAGTACTATTATTATCTAGCTTACATATAGTTAAGATTGCCAAAATTTGTGCAAAAGCAATTGCTCTGGCAAGGAAATTATGTGCATAAATCTTCTTTGGTACTGTGAATTCAAAGCAGTATGATCACAATATAATCCTTGCCTTCTACCAAGGGTGCCTGCAGGATTTTTTCTCAGGTGGCAGAGCAAGATTTCATACCTTTCCCTCAAGTCATAGAAACTTACGTTTTTACAAATCACAAAATTGATATTAAATTGAAAGTACCTTGGTGGTGTTGTCAAGTTCTGTCTTGAATCCCATATTTAAATAGAAACTGGATTCACCTTGGTTTTTTCCATAAACATTTATACTTTGCTAATGAATAGTTCTTTGTCTTTCTGTACATTTTGTCAATGCACAGTGGCAACACTGCGTTTCAGCAAGTAGTAGCGGAAATGCAATAATACCCACCCAACCCCCAATTCTCCACATATTGTAACAACTCCTATATAATATTAGCTACTGTTTGCGGAAATAGACGTTGGGGAGTGTTGTAGATTTTGTTAATGATTAGGGCAAGACATTTGATTTTGCCATGTGAAAACTTTTCTCTTGCCGACAGTGAATTAAATCCAGGAGACATTGCTTGCTTTCAGCATGCTGTAATTGTATCAGTGAAAGTATACAGAAGCTCCTCAAAGTTAATGTCACTACTAGCAAACAATAGGCAATTATTTTTATTTGAAAATATCAGCCAAGTGTTAATTGTTCATTTTAATTCAGATTTATTGCAAAAAACTATTTCAATTTGTGTTTTCAGTAACCATACATAATACAGTTATTTTTTGTAAATTGATATTAAATTGTTCTACATTTGCTATTTCTGCAATAATAATCAGACTGTTTCTTACAGGAGGTGTTCAGGGGCATTATCCTCCATCCCAAACAAGATGCAGTAAATTTAAGCATATTGGACTGTAATCCATTAAATCGCTCCCTAAAATTAACTCATTTTCTGTTAAGAAACTAAAAATACAAATATGTTTTTAAAAATCTTATTAAAATATTTGGGATCTTTTTTTTTAAACGATTTTTAGGTCATGAATGCATTTTCTATTTTGCATGTTTTTAGGTATTTTTGCTCATTAAGTGTCAAGCCCTAATAATGATCCATTTTATAATTATAATTATTCAAGCTTGATTCCTTCATGATTCTCTCAGATGCAAAATGAAAATGAAAAAAGCATTATGATGATTTATTTCTGACACTCTTTCCTTTAGGCCAGGCACACACAGGATCTGACACGACAAGTCACTTTGCTTCTTACAAAATGAAACAAATATTTATTATTGTTATCATTGCTTTTTTCTGGAAAGAAAGTTTTCGGCACTCTACAAGTTGGTTTACTGTTATTATTTGTTATTGTGTTTATCATAAGATCTGCTCTAAATACTGTAGTATATAAATAATCATGCATACATGTACACACACACACATATAGTTCTTTTATTAAATTTAAATTATTTTATTGTCATTCTCACATACAAAAAGTTACCTGTATGGCGTGCTGTTGCGTACTACCTAAAAAAAAAGCACTGATTTTTATTATTATTGCATCCAAAGTAAATGTGTAAACACAAGATAGATCACATCTGTCATTTCAGGAAATTAGGTTCTCATTTACATCTAAAACGAATAGCACTCACTCCAATATATTAGTTGTTTCTACATTTCTGGTCCGCCCACTGACAGGAGACACATTTAGTACAATAACTTTCTTTTTTTCCTTTCGTTTATTCTTCACTAGGATTAATGTAGCAAAGAATGAACTTTTGTATGGTGCATTAAATCAATAAAATGGATGTCCAATGTCGCAGCAGGAACCGAGTTTTGCCATAATGGAGTTCCGGTGCATTCCGGCTCACTTTAAGTGGGCCCCCTCCAAAAAAGCAAAAAAGTTTAATTTGCATACTGCAATCACATAGTTATTCGAGCAATAAATATAAAGCTCACCTGAAGATTGTTTTTCTTGTACAATTTACAATATGTTTTGTACATTAGAAGATAATTTCTAATAAGCCTATTTTTTTTTCATGTAAATGTAATATAATTCACCTCCTGTGCCTCTTCATTCCATAGTGCATCAATTTTGTCTTTATTATGGTGCTCAGTTGATGAATCGTACAGTGGAGGCCTCGCTTGCACAAAAACAATTAACTGCTTTGGATCAAGCTCTATTCTTAACCTTGACCACGCTGTCAAACTTACTTATAT
Organism: Lepisma saccharinum; assembly: GCF_977018435.1. Lineage (NCBI taxonomy): Eukaryota > Metazoa > Arthropoda > Insecta > Zygentoma > Lepismatidae > Lepisma > Lepisma saccharinum. Next base: position 59,833,535 of record NC_139243.1, on the reverse strand, counting down.
ATTTGCTGTTAAACGATACAGTGACGAGTCACATGCAGGTGGTGCACTGAGAAGAAAGGATTTGCACACCCGCTGAGCATTTTGTCGCATCGTGATCCTGCGAGACCAAATTCCAGGGACCTTCACTGGTTTATCGCAAATAATCGCAACGTGACTTAGTCAAATGTTCCATCCATTGTGTGGCGGCTCATCAGAGCCCCATGTTAAATATTCCCCGAGTCAGTTTGCAACAAAAATGACTCATCGGATCCGTTGTGCGGCTGGCCTTAGTCCTGTACTGTGATCATGCAGCCTAAGAAGTCATGGTTTATGCTCCGGCTACGGGATGCATACAGGTTCGGGTCTCCTGGGGAAGCATAACAGCTTTCCTTCTGAGATTTCAACCTGTGTATTGAACTGGTGGCCACCCACCATCTTGAGGAAAGTACGTAACTATGAATGAGTAGCATAACACGGTCATGAAATCCTACAACGACTGGGGTTCATCATGCTGACCACACGTCACCCCTGTAACTGGCTGGATGATCTCCAACCTTGAGTGAGGGAGGAGAATCAGGTGGGAGTGTGGCCCGCAGGATGTATGTAGGCCCGGGCCCTCAATGGGCTGTTGATTATTATTATTACTCTTTCCTTTAAATATAGTATAATGGAATCCAAGTAGGGAATATACGAAGATATTTTATAATATTGACTAAACTAGTGAGTCAAATGGTGTTTTGACCTTTTGTTTGTTGTACTGCAACGCACTGTGGTGCGGCAATGTTGCCAACTCGCAACATCTGATTTCTTGAAAGTCTTCATCTGCTTGCTGACTCTCAGATTCGATAATCAGCAGTGGCGAAGCATGACATTTTTACGTAGTTATTGCAAGATTTGCCAAACATCAGGGTCGATCTTTCAACGGAGAGGGGGCACAATATTTCTCTGCGACAAACGGCAAGGTCATTGCCAATTCAATGTAAAAGCTCATACCACAGACTTTACGACTACAAAAGACACATAATTGTATCCCATACGACGACAATTATTTAATATGATGGAAAATGAAATGCAAACACCTCAATTGTCGCATTTAAAGGTAAGAAGGACCTTATGGTTCACCACCAATTTTTGTTTTGATAATGAGAAGCAGATTCATATTGTTCAATGTGTGCTTTTCCTCTTAAGAAGTGGAAATAGCAGACATTCGAGTGGTGTGCCCAGGATTTTCAAAGAGGGAGGGGGGTTACGTGTACGTTTTAGTAGTGATTCCTGAAGTCCTCATTTTGCCATTTTTCCTGCCTTTTCTTTCTTCTTTTTTTCCCCAAAGAATATTGAGCCTAAGCAGAATTATGATCCTCACCACCCCTCCTTGAGAACGCCACTGGACACTCGGAAGAATTTTGATGACTCCAAACAAACCCTGCTGTGGTTGTAAACACGGGGATGGGGGCTGAAAAAAGGGCCTGTTAAGACCCAGACCTTCAAGAGAGGGGGAAAGTACAGGTCTTTGGACCTGCCTGCCTGTTCGGAAGCGTTCGGCTGTTCTCGGCACCGGCAGAGACCAGAGAGATTCGCACCATTCTGCGATGAGCTGGGTCGACGAACACCATTGCCTTCAATAGGAAACTTGGCAGGAGGGTTCAGCATGAGGGGTATTACTGAGGCCTTATTTTGATGCGCTAAGATTAGCGAATCTCTTACGTATTTCAAGCTGTTTCTTGCTGTTGCTTGGCTTATTTCGCACAAATATGTGAGTATTCTGACTTATTATTTTTACTGCTTCTCTAAAATATATAAAATGCAATATTTTGATTATTTTGCTTGGTCATCGCCGCATCTCCCAATGACCAGAAGCCTCGCCTCTGATAATCAGAACCAGAACCTCTTTATTTCATACATGAAATTTGGTGTTTTCACGTTGCTAATTTGGATGATTTCAAATTAATTTCGAAGGCCCACTCACTGTCTTCATTAACTCGGGATGCAGTGACTGGGACAGTGCATTGCCCAGACACTGCATCACTGCTTTGTTTCTTCCTGGGCAGCAGCAGTTCCATTTTATCCCATTTGCCAGTGTTTGTGCATGTTTCTTGGTTTGCATCGTCTACAGTGCTTTCAGCTGGCAGCTGTTTAGGTTTCCCTCGTCTGACAGCATTGCAGGGTGGTGACAGGCAGGTTGGGTTGTGTACTGTTCTTGTGCACAGTGGTCCAAGTGACTGCAAATCCTGGCCAAAATCCCAAAATTGAAATTGCGAAAGTAGATTTGTTACCCTTATAATTCTAGAGTAAAAGGTCCATTCTATTGAAAACTACCTGATGTTACACAATAAGTGTTGCCTTCAGTTGGGTAGCGAGCCTTGAAGTGTGGCTATGATGTTTGTTTGTTGCAGAAAGGACTTTTCCACGTAGTTAGTTTTGCATCTTTATAAACATTTATCGGATGCCAATTGCGGTTTGAATCTTATTTTTTTTGTTAGTTTTAAACTTTAATTATGAGGATATGCTGTCATCTGGTTTAATCAAGTATTAATTTGTTAATGTGCTGAAACTCAAGTTAGCCACAGATTTCTTATTTTTCAATACTTCTCCGTTCAATTACAAAACGACTCGAACAAGCTCAAGTTAAGATTCAACTATCTTATGTTAGAATAATGTTTCTAGAGTTTCAGGATCCAAAAGTAGTTTTTGCTTGTTCTTGCCCCTTTTAAGGAACAGTCATAAAATGCAATTGGATACGCAAGATCTTCACTCTTCTTAAGTTGGGTTGGGATGGACATCTGGGTATTTTCAATGTAAGCAGAGGGCCAGGGAAGAGGGATTTCAAGACAGACATTTTCGTCACATCCCTTGTTCAGCTTAAGATACACTATGAATGTAAGAAACTAGGAAAAGTTGCTATTTAACAAACTCTTTGACTTTCAACAACAAATTTTTCTGGCCGATCAGACTTCAATTATAAAAGGAAACCACGGCTCTCACAGAAAAGTGTTATATGAGCATAGGCATATCTTATGGGCTGGGCCTAGACGTGGTGAAATTTGAGATGGGAACCAAGCAGAAAATTGAGCTTTACTTCTAACATCAACGTGCCAGTTTCCACAGAAAATACTTGTCCAGCGATTATTTCGGCTGCTCAAGATGCTGGAAACAAGCATATAAAGAAGTATTATCCGAAACCTCACACTTGGACCAGTTCTTGGGAGGGAAAAAAGATGATGAATGTAATCCTTCGACTCCTTAAATCCAATCATCTTCACAGAGCAGTCTGAGATAGACACTTCAAAACGATGCATTAGACTTCCTTAAACAGCCCCTCGATCCATATATATATGTTGAAACCGATAAGAGATAGAAATTGTAAAAACGTTGGAGTATAAGCATATATATAATATATATACTATATACACGACTTATGCGTTATACTATATATATTGTTTCATTGATATTTGGTTGTATTGACCGAAGAATAAGCTCTTAATCCTGAAGGTAGCAACACCCTAATATCCATGCATCACCAGCATTTCCCACTGTCCGCCAATGCAATGGAAGAGACCATTGCATTTAAGGATGCTAATTAGTACCATCGCATCTCTATTGGGTTCTGCTGCAGGACTGGAACCTTTTATCTTGCATAATTTAAATTCAGTCTACATTGCGTATTGTTTCATTGAAAAAAGGTTCCTGTACCATATTTAAATTGATTCTGTAAAAAAAGGTTCCTGGACTGTATTAAAATTGATCTGTAAAAAAGTTTCCTGGACCAAATTGAAATACTTTACAGATGAAAAACTGATCCAGAAGAAATGTTCCTGGACAGTATTTAAATTCATCCAGTGAAAAATGGTTCCTGGACCGAATTTAATTCGATCCTGAAAAAAGGTTCCTGGACTGTGTTTAAATTCAGCTGGAAAAAAGGTCCCTGGACCATATTTAAATTCATCCGGTAAAAAAGGTTTCTGGAGCCATATTTAAATTCATCGGGAAAGAAGGTTCCTGGACCGAATTGAAATACTGGTCCAGATACCATTTACGCTTGCTGATTTTCTCTCCTGGACCGGAATTGAATTTATTTAAAATTGCTGGAGTTGAACTTCAAACATATCTTTGTATCTTTGCATGTGTTTTGCAATAAATGTGAAATAGAATTTGTTGTTTTCCACATATTCCTTTAACGCAGACCCCACAAATAATAATAATATGCACACTGCATGACCATTTCTTTGCTGTCCTTCCTTCATTCATCAATTCACATCTATTCTCACTGTTGTGATTAAACTACAAAGGTGAAGAAGTAAAGTGAAAGATCTAAATACAATGAAAAATACACAATACATTTTCTTATTTTGTTCTTGTAATGGTAATACATTATAAATTCAAAGCAAATATATACCGGGTGGGGCACCTAAAAGTATTTTGTAAACAACAATAAATATTGAAAAACTGCTTTTGCATATATAGAGGTATGAGAGGGGCTCATGAAATTAATGGACACAATACATTAAACTACATAAGGATACAGCTTTCAACACAAACTTAGTTTTTTTAATGGAAAACTCACTTATTTCCAGCTCATTTGAAAGTACGGAAAAAATCATTAAGAATGGCGTTTGTTACATTGTAATATGTCAAGTGGTTCTCAAGTAATTGCAATGTGAAGTTGAGCGCAGAAGGTGCATCCTATGCCTGTTGGCAGAGCCAAGCGCAAATACCATCGTTCATACAGCCTGCACGCTTGTGCTGCATTTTTTCTACACTCGCCATAGATAAGTATCATCTTGGCCTTTTCATAGTTTGAAAAGACTGTTTTCTTAGCAACAGTTTTGATGTAGTACAGTCACGGACACTGCCGGCTTGTAACGGTTCCATTGAAAGTCAATGTATTCATTACAAGCTGGCAGTGTCCGTGACTGTACAAACGTCTGGTTAATCAGTGTACTTTGTTAGGTCTTTTCTTTATTTGATAAAATTTGTTAAATCAATTCGAAAGAAAGAAAGAAAAATGTATAAGGTGCAAAGTATAAAAGTTGAAAACTTAAAGATTTGTCATAACCAAATGTGAAGACTTGATTGTTCCGATGTACTAAAAATTATGATGTAAATGAATGAATGCCCATAAAAAATTAGAAAGATGTTAATGTACTAACCTTTATGAATGTAACTCATGGTGGAATGTTTAAACTTTATACTTTTTAATGTACAAATATTTGTTAACAGTTTGTGTTGAAAGCAATATTTCCTTACATAGTTGAACATACTGTGTCCATTAATTTCATGAGCCCCTCTCATACCCATATATCTGCGAAAGCAGTTTATCAATATTTATTGTTGTTTACGAAATATTTGCGGTGGTACTTTTACGTGCCCCACCCGGTGTGTGTGTGTGTGTGTGGGGGGGGGGGCTTAGTTTTAGGTGTGGGCAAAAAAAATATCAAGAGGGGCATATTTTTAACAAGCTTATGGACAACAATCTGACAGAAGTGCTTTTTGTAAGTGTGGACAAATCAATCTGAGGGGGCTCATCATTTCACAGGAACTTCCCGAGGGCATTTTTACAAAAATCTTGGATTAGACGGAGTACCACACTTGAGCAAAAAGCTCATATGGGCATGTTGAGCAAGTTTTAAGTGTAGCCAAATCTGCCTGAGGGGGGTTCATCATTTCTCGCACTGGTTGTATCATCAATTATACTACTCCTGAGATTCCGGAATTTTCAAGTAACGGTAAATCAATAACTCCACCATCTTTAAAAAGTATAACGTTTCTTATCATTCATATTTATTTTCTAATCACACACTTATACTTATCTACACATGTGGTGCTTGTGTGCCTGTGCAGTGCTTCTTTCGGAAGAAAGTATTCAGGTACTGTTTCCAAATTCGTAAGCAAAACAAAAGGAAAATCCAAAGTTAATAAACAACTATTTATACTCGGTTATTTAAGCGCGTTCTGTTTAAAATTGTACCGCAGTCCGCCCATTTACGAATACCTAACGCAATGCATTTATATGTTTGTAATGGTAACACGACGGCTGCATAGTCACGTAGCTTGGTGTGGAACGAAGAGGCAAGGAAATGGAAAAGGAAATTAATACTTACTCTCATGATGCTTTTCCGATGGGTTCAATTTTAAATTGAACGCACTGTATATTTGACATGGCTTATCTTCCTGTTTTGTTAATCGCGAAGATTTTACATTTAGGTACTCCAAATTAATAATTTTGTATATTCACACGTCAACCTGCTATTATCCTTCACATTTATATGTTTTTACTTTATCAGTAACAAACTGGTAATTGCCATATTGCACAGTCGAACATCTAAGGAAAAGAAGGGCGGAAGAAAATATTATCGCATTGCATCTCGGTTCTATTTAGGGGTGAAACAGTTCCACATTACTCAATCGCGTCTGAACTGAATCTCCTACCTGCCCCAAAGGAACGATTGATTGATTATATTGCTTTACTTTACTTCGCTTCTTGTGCCACTTTTGGCTAATTTGCGAAGATGAGGATGAGTCATAATATGATGAAATTGAAGAATACACTCTCACAAACATCGATGCCCAGGCCAAGATTCGAACCCGGGACCACTAGCGTCGTAGCGCAATGTGCTAACCACTCTGCCTTCTGGGGCCGGCCCAAAGGAACGAGTAGAAGTGGTTAGTTATCTAAATAACTTACATAAGTTTGTTGGACGAATAAACTGGTCGCTGCAGATAATGGACATTGCTTTGCGTTGATTAAAAAGAGTCTCAAAATATTTTATCATATATACTTGCTTCAAATTAGCAATCTCGTTACATAATTTTGTACAACCTTCATGCTTTTCGCGTCTTTAAATATGTTGACTAAAGAAGAGTAGTTGGATAGCCTCAGGCTGATTTTTTTTTAAAGAAAAGACGAATTGATCTAAAGTTAAAGTATTTTCTGATCATTTTATAAATGTATTTAACAGTTCTGCTGTACACTCAGCGGCGAAAGAACAGTAGGCGAATTGTCCACCATCATTTTCATTCGGTCTGTATTACACAATGTGATGATACTGAATCTAAATAATGACGTCAATATGAAGAGGGCAATGCCTGCTTCGAACCAACACAGGATGTAGAATAAAAAGTAATGAAGATAACAATGGACAATTTGCCTACCATTTCTTGTCGTTGACTGTACAAAGTAAAACGAAAACACTCTTTGGTGGGTTCCTTTATTTTCCACAGTGGTCTTTCAGAACGCCACAAGCGATAGCTAATGCTGAGCAACTTGCTTCTTGACCTCCCTTGCTGGCAGCGTCAGCTGAGTAAAGAATGGCGCCAAGAAGTCTCATCCCGCGTTCGGAAAAGCTACAGATGCAAAATTGCGTTTGCATTCGCTGCTAGTCACTACGTACTTCGTTTTTCCCATCGTTGGTAATATCTGTCTATCAAACTTTGCCCATCATCCACTTAAGAAGGATATAATTGAAGTCAATACATGCGAACTACAAAGCAAAACGAATGAGTAGGGGGGGGGGGTCAATGTTGTTTCATCGTTTACTTACTATACGTGTCAAAGCAAAACTTTGGTCAAACCACGCTTATCTGTGGTTTAACTTTGTTTTGAGTCCACGTTTTGCATGGTAAGCTAATCGGGAAGGACCTACAGTTTAAAGTGGGATTCGAGCCTCTGATCAATCTGCCCCAAAAAGGCATGAAAGATCGATCTCGGAACCTCTTCATTACAAAGCAACAGCGTTAGGCATGAAACAATTAGGGAGGCCCTTATCTTTGAAACGGAAGGCAGAATATGGGTGTAACATCATCAAACCGACTCTTCGTCGTTGCCTTGTAATCAAGGTGTCCAGGGTTCGATGCCCGGTGGAGACACATAGTGGTTCGGATTCCACCTTAAACTGTAATTCCAGTTCTGATTAGCCTTACTGTGCATAAAGTGAACTTAAAACACCAACTCAATCAATCAATACTGACTCTTCTTCTTTTTGCTTCGTGTACATGGTGTGAAATCACTGTTTGAGGGGTACAAAGATCTTAATCTACACGCACGTGCACGCTAATATGTATACGTATTTTAAATACAACATTACTAATTACTAAATCACTAAATATTTAAAAATAACATTATTAAATACATTTAAAGGATTTTTTTTACTTTTATAAATATCAGATTTGCATAAAGTAGCAAACTGATTTCTTTACTAAGTGGTTAAAGATGTCAATTAACTTCAAAATTGTTGAAATTGTTTTATTATGGAACAGCTGAAAGATTGATTGATTGAATTGGTTTATTTTACTTCGCTTTTCTGCCACTTTTGGCTAATCGCGAAGATGGAAATGGCTGATGTACAATGAAACCGATGAAGGGACACTCACAAATACCCATGCCCAGGCTGGGATTCGAACCCGGAACCTCAGGCGTCGTAGCACGCTATATGCTAACCACTCCCCCGCATATGTCGACGTAACACTTGAAACATTGTGTTTAGTTTTTCTATTAATATAAATCAATTAGGTTTCATTCTTATATTTATTGTCCTTTCTTGTTTCACATTAATTGTGAATAAATATGTTGCTATTGCTGCAGATCTGTTAATGATATTTTGAAAGATAGATTGTTGGGGAAATACCCCCGTTGCACCTTGCCCTTGGACCTCTCCACTCCAAATAGTTCTCATGCACTATCATCCGCTGAGAGGAGATCGTTTCGAGGGATATTGAGCAATCCAGTGTTACGGTTAAAAACCTTCGTTTCACTTCAGGTGACAAGAAAATCGCAAAAAAATCAAGTATAATGAACAGATTGAACTGTTTGACATTTTGATCATTTTTATAAGATTGTACGTGTAAGATGTACATGGTAAGATTTCACTTACCGTGGTTTACACCAGAGCCCTTCATTTAATGAATTTATTTTGCCTGTAATTTTAGTTTTACGTTCAGTAACTCAGGGCTGGACCTCAGTACGGACCTTCGGGTGCACGAGTTTGGGGTAGCAAAATTGCTTATCTTATTTAAATCTTCTTTTCGTTAACATTCGTAGTAGTATAAAATACAATATTATAAACTCAACTTATAAGTGTAGAAAAGAAGAGGTTATTTGATTGAACAATCCGATTTGCCTACACTTAAAACAATGCCAAGAGGGGCTTATACCCCAATTCTTCAAGTGTGATATGCTCTTAATTTTAAGAATTTTGAATTCTAGTGTAGAAAAGAAGAAGCCTCAACAGATAGATTTGCCTACACTTAAAACTATGCCAAGTTCCCATATGATCTTATTGTTTACAGTGTGTTTTTCTGTCAAAATCCCAGGAATCTTGAATTTTAGTGTAGACCCCCCCCTTCAGATTGATTCTAGAGGGGGCCGACTCAAACCCAGAAGCTTCTTGATTACTAAACCAAAAATAATTATATTCTCATGCTCTTCAACTTAGAGATCAATACATTAACGCAAGGGCAGGCGTGCAAATTGCTTGCATGTCCTGATAAAATGTGAAGCCTCCCCTGATTGCAAAGTGTTAATATTGTTGCCTTGTAAACAAGAGGCTCGGGTTTGAGTTCTGATAAAATGTGTAAGATTGAAATACATGTGGCAAAATAATATCTCCACATGTGAGATTTTGAGAATAATTACTGCTAGTTGATATACAACTGATAGCTCCCAGATCTGAAACCTGGTAAAGTGTGTTGTACAACAGCATAAAAGAGCAAAACTATTTTATATTGGGGATCACCAGAGCCTAGTTACTGCTGTTGTCTGGGTATAAAAGCACCAGCTCAGCCACTAACTGCTGTTATAATTGTTTTGGCATAGTTCTGTTTTTTTTGGACCAATAAATTTTATATAAACAAACAACAAAAATGCCAAATCAAAAATATTGCAATCAGTGTAATAAAAATATATCTAGTTCTAATTGGTCTAGACACCGGCATATTTGTGACCCTAAGAAATGCAGAAAGGCCACAAAAATGTGTCCAAGATGCCATAAAATATTAAGCAAGGCTTATTACAAATGGCATAAGTGTAATTCTTATGAACAGTCATCAACATTGCCCCCACAACCATCTACATCTGGTCTGAAAAGGAAGCAAGAAGTACCTGTTAATGCTGGACCGGCAAAGCAGCCACGCTATGCACCACCTATCCATAGCAGTTTTAATGGCCAATTAAGGGATCACCGGTTTGTATCAGAGCCAAAATGTGACATTAAGAATTTTTTGAACAGTATAAATCCTGATGTGCAGGCAATTCTAAATGCACAAAATGGCTCTTATAAGCTGTCCCTCAAATTGTTTACACAATATAAGAAGCCAAATGGCACAAAATTTACACAGCCCCACATAACAGAAACTGTACCGGTATATTCAAATACAAATTCAGACAAAATAATAAGCAGTTTGATAGATCAATTGAATATTAAACACTCTGAATTTGCTGCAAAAGAGTCTGGATGGAGCCTATGCGGATCTCCACACAAGTTATATATTAATATTTCTGAATTCAGCCCATTACAAGGATCTACATATCTGCCATTACCTGCCAATATTAAAAACAAAAGAGCCGTGGTTAATATAGAAAATAATGATGAGAAATGCTTTTTGTGGTGTATTTTAGCTGCTTTGTTTCCAGTTTCAAGGAATCCTGAGAGAATAACTTATTATAAACAATATGAACACAATTTTGATGAAGCAATGGAGGGTTTAGAATATCCAATGTCTGTTCAGAATATTGATAAATTTGAAAAAAGGCCAGGAATATCAATGGTAAACAATTATCTATTAATGTATTTACATGTTCTACTGGCCGTGGCAATTGCTTGATAGATCCTCTCAGAATCAGTACACTTGATGATGATTCTGCTGTTCCGATTGATCTGCTCTTAATTGAAGAGGATGGCACATATCATTACACTCTGATACACAGTCTTGAAGCTTTAGTCAGAAAACAACAAGGCAAATCCAATACAATATTCAAGTTGTGCAGAAGATGTTTGACTGTATTTGATGGTCAAAAAAAAATAAATGGGGTTCGGGAAGTGAATGCAGAAATTGCTAAAAACAAGTTAATTGAGCATCTGAAATACTGTGGCAACCATAAACCTGTTCATATGGTGATGCCTAATCCAAGTGAAAATGCCAAATTCAAAAAATTTGAAGCCCTGTTGGAACACCCAGCATATATAGTCTGTGATTTTGAATCAAATCTCAAACCCCTTGCATTCTGTAGCCCAGATCCTGATGAACCTTCAATTACATCATACCAGTTACATGAACCTTCTAGTTTTGTTATATAATTATACAGAATGGTGTTGCTAGTGAACCACACTTATACATGGGAGCAGATGCCATCAAAAAATTTGCACATAAAATAGAAAATGAGTGCCGTGACATAGCATCTAATGTCTTATTAAAATCAAAACCCATGTTGCCTTTAACAGAGGAACAGATTGAAGATTTCAACAATGCAGAAAAATGCCCGGTATGTGATTCTGAATTTTCAGATACAAATATCAAGGTTCATCACCATTCTCATACAGATGGTAAATTCTTAATGCCCCTGTGTAATAGCTGTAATATTAAGATCCAGAGACCAAAATTTGTCCCCATATTTTGCCATGGAGCATCCAATTATGATTTCCATCATTTGATCAGGTATGAGGGGTTTGACAAGCAGAATTTAAATATTTTAGCTGAAAATAATGAGAAATATATTGCCATTAGCATAATAATTAAAGTTAATGGTGTTCCTATTCACTTAAGATTTCTTGATTCATACAGAATTCTGTCTGCTAGCCTGGCTACACTGGCCACTCAATTATCTGATGATCAATTCAAAATCACATGTGCTTTGTTTCCAAATCAGGACCTGAAATTAATTAGGCGGAAGGGTGTATATCCATATGATTATGTTACAGATTTTTCCAAATTTGATGAGTGTTCTCTGCCACCACAACAAGAGTTTTACAGCAAAATCAGAGGATCTGGAATCACTGATGAAGATTATCACCATGCCCAATTGATGTGGAACAATTTAAAATGCCAGACATTTGGTGATTATCACAATGCATATTTAAAACTTGATGTGACCCTCTTAGCTGATGTACTGCAGGCATTCAGAAAATCTTCCATGCAAAATTATAAGCTGGATCCAATGTATTTTTACAGTGCTCCAGGCCTAGCATGGTTTGCAATGTTTTTAAACACTAAAATGCAATTGGATCTTATCCAGGATCAAGATATGTATCTGTTTATGGAACAATGTATAAGAGGAGGCATGGTGCAATGTTCTCAGAGATATGCCAGAGCAAATAACAAATATATTCCTGATTATGATCCAGCACTGCCATCAAATTATATACTGTATGTAGATGCCAACAGCCTCTATGATTATGCCATGATGAAAAAACTGCCATATGCAGGGCTTGAGTGGGTCGAAGATTTCAATATTGAAGATCTTCAGGATTTTGATGACAGTAACTATGGCCTGTTCTTAGAGGTTGATCTGACAATTCCTGATGATTTACACAACACATTTTCTGATCTGCCCCCAATTCCTGAGGTTAAGTGTTCACCTGGCTCTAAACAGAAGAAATTGATGATGACTCTGGAGCCAAAACAGGATTATGTCATATATTACAAAAACCTCCAGTTCCTGATGAAACATGGTGTTCAAGTGACCAAAGTTGGAAAAGTTTTGAGGTTCAGGCACTCAAGATGGTTGAAACCATATATTGATACAAACACAGAGCTTCGAACATCTGCATTGAGCCAATTTGATAAGACCTAGTTTAAATTGATGGTCAATTCAGTGTATGGCAAAACAATTGAAAATGTCAGAAAACATATTGATGTTAAAATAATTACTGACCCCAGCCGGAGCAAAAAATTGATAGCAAAGCCAAACTTCAATTACAGAAGAATTTATGATGAGAATATGGCACTTTTCAACATGAAAAAACAAAGATTAAGTTTGATAAGCCTATTTATGTAGGGGCTGTGATATTAGAATTTGCCAAATTACACATGTTAAAATTGTTTTATAATGTGTTGAAGCCTTTTTATAAGGATCGTGTAAAACTGATGTACATGGACACAGATAGTTTTGTTCTTGATATTCAAACAGATGTTTATCAAGATATGGCACAGCCTCAATTGTTTAAATATTTTGATACCACTGAACATTCAAAAATTAAACCCCACAACAAAAAGGTGCCTGGCAAGTTAAAAGATGAGACACTTGGTGATGTTATTGTGGCATTTGCTGGGTTAAGGGCCAAGATGTACAGTTTTGAAACATGTAGTGGTGTTGTTGCCAAAAAGGCCAAGGGCATTGGCAGAGTGACTGTGGACAAAGAACTTGAATTTGAAGATTACAAAAATTGCCTCAAATCATGTAGCACAATCAGAACATCAGAATCCAGAATTCAGAGTGTGGATCACTTGTTGACTACAAATATTGTAAGAAAAGTGGCTCTGGACCCACATGATGATAAGAGATGCATTTTATCATGTGGCATACATACTTTACCATGGGGTCATTGTGATTTGAAAAGTGGCAAACAATGCCCAATTACAGAGCATGATTTGAAATAAATAAACATGCCTATGAACTTATTTGGATTCAAAAAACAGGCTATTATGGACCTGCCAACTGCACAACCCTCTTCTGATATAATATCTAAACTAAGTGCTTTGTTAATTATTCATCTGAACAGCATACTTACAGATGTTGATGATGAAACAGGTAAAACATTGTACATATTTAACAATAATTTAAATCATTACCAATTACCTGTAGGTGGGCAATTGCAATTTATTACAACCCCTGAGGGTAATGCCAAGATTTCAGTAGGGAGAAATATTTAAAGAATTAAGCACTCAAACATGATTTCTGGCACTGTATATACTGTTTCTGCTGGTGACTGCTTATATATTGAGGTCCCTGGATCCTATGACAAGCTTATACCTTTTTTTATAGAATTAAGAATTAGATATTCAATAATAAATAACCACTAAAACAAAAATGCCTAATGATATATTTGGCCATACAAGGCATGAAGATCACAGTGATGAGATTCTGATCCTTGATGTTAGAGTCAAGAAATTAAGAAGTGATTTACAAGCTTTACAAACCACACTCAATGCCAGTCTTCAACTAGAAATTACAAATTTACAATCACAATGCATGGACCCTCTTCTTAAAATTGATTCTGAACTCAAATTATTGCTTCAGAAATATACTGACCTGGCAACATTGGATAATTTTCAAAGTTTAGAAGAAGCTGTCGCAGCTCTTCAAGCCAAATTTAAGACCCAGGCCACCAACTCTGAGCAATTGAAACAGCAATTGGAAGAGCAGATAAATAATGTCCAGACACAGCTCCAAACAATTGTCAAAAGCATAAAATCACAAGAAGATTTTGATCTAGTGATTTCCACTCTAAAATAACAGATTCAATCACTCCAGATACCTAATCTGGGCCCTCTGAACAATGCCATAGCCGAGGTTAAAGAAAAAATTGAGACACTTGAAAATTTTATGAACAACTTGCCATCTTCTGATGCTTTGAGTGCAATAACTCGGAGTGTTGCCAACATCAAGCTGCAACTTGAAACATGAAGATTTTGGAAAAATTCAAAGTACCATAACCCATCTTGAGGGTACAATAGCAGCAGTGCAAAGTGATTTGACAAATGTACAAGAATCTCTAGAATCCCGCCTGCCCGGTATTGTAGACACACTTGTCAGTGTCCAGCAACAGATCACAAAGCTTGAAAACCTCAACACTGAATCTGAGCTATCTCATTTTCATCACTTGATCGATGATATCCAAACAAAACTTGAAATTATACAACAATCAACACCCACTCAGGCAGATATAGCCCTGCTCCAAAATGCTATGCAAAATGTGGCTGATGCTTCTGAATTAAATAATGTGAAATTGGCACTTGAATCTTTGCAAAACACTGTATCAAATCTGCCTACATCACAGGAACTTAAAAATATTAAGAGGGCAGTGAATAGGATATTGAAATCAGAAGATATCAAGAATATCCAGACAGAGATCAAACAACTCACTCAAACAGTGGCCACTCTACCAACTAATCAACATATTAATGAACTGCATGCCCTGTTTGAGGATATCAGAAGACAGGTCCATGATCTTACTGCTCAAAATTCAAAATTGGCAGTTATTGAAAATTTGCAACAAATTGTAGCTAATATCAAGCAACAGCTAGGGACCATGGAATCCAATCAAGCAAATGCTCTGTCTGTTTTTGCCACCCAGCTTCAAGAGATTGTGCAACAATACAAGAAACTTGTTGTGGACATAAAGATCAAGCCAGGCCATGATGATGTTGTTAGGACCATCAATGAGCACCTTGAATCTGTAACAAGCAGATTGCTTACAGCAGAAAAAGAAATAACAGGCATAATTGAAAATCCTAAACATACAGTAATTCTTGAATTGTACAGCATCCCCAACAAAGAATATGATTCACCATTTACACCAGGTGGCAAAATATATATGCTGTCCCCTGCACAATTTTATTACCAATTTTTTGTTGGGGCACACTTAGACCAATCAAGATGAAATATTGGCTTCAACCACAGGCACACCACTACCCCACCTTATCAATAACAAATGCTGACAACAAACCAAAAATCACCAGTGTAGAGTTAGAGGATTTTACAGATCCCAATACATTAGAAACATCTTTTGCTGAAGATGATGGCTCTCTGGAATTTCATATACAAATAGGAGACAAATTATATTTAGAAAATCCTGTAGTATCAGCTGCTGAACACCCCATAGTTGCAATATTCTTGTTTTCATATTATGTCTAGAGAAATTATTGTTGATGAATTACACAGACATGCCAGACATAATTATAAGAGACTGCCAGTAGTCACAAAAGGCATAGATGATTCATGGCAGAGCGACTTGATTGAGATGGCAAGTGGACAGCTGAAAAACTTAGACAAAATCAACAAGGGCTACAAGTATCTACTCACTGTCATAGATACATTTTCAAAATTTGCCTGGGCTGTGCCACTCAAATCCAAGACTGGAAAATGTGTTACAGAAGCCTTCAGGACAATCATCAATCAGAGTGGAAGATCACCGCGCTATTTGCAAACAGATAATGGCAAAGAATTTTATAATTCTGTGTTCCAACAATTTATTAAAAGCCAGTCAATACAACATTATTCGAGTTACAGTGATCTCAAATCCTCAATTGTAGAGAGATTCAACAAAACTCTAAAAAATCTTATGTATAAACAATTCACTCTGCAAGGTAATTATAAATGGCTTAAAATTCTTCCAGAACTTCTACATAAATATAACAATTCTGTCCATTCCACAATCAACATGAAACCCTCTGAAGTAACTTCATCTGATGAGCAAAAATTGATCAGGACTGTTTATTATGCTAGATACCAGCCAACAACAAGAAAGGCCAAATACAAGGTGGGTGATCAAGTAAGAATCAGCAAATATAAGCACTTATTCAAAAGAGGCTTTACAAGAAACTGGAGCACTGAATTATTTACAGTGGTTCAAAATAAACCTGGGACCCTTAACACATATATAATAAAAGATCACCGAGGAGAAATTCTCAAAGGCAGATTGTATGAAGAAGAACTCAGCAAAACTAAACAGCCTGACACATATCTCATAGAAAAAATCATCCGCAGAAAAGGCAACAAGTTATTTGTCAAATGGCTAGGACTTCCAGAACACAGGTGGATCGATGCAAACAAAGTGATAATATGAGCACCTGGGATGTTATAAAAAGGCTGCCAGAACCTGAACAGCAGATTAAGAGAAATGGCAAGTTGCTGCCTGAAAATATTAGATGTCTTATTGTTGGGCCATCGGCTTGTGGTAAAACTACACTAATGATTGATAATTTTTTATTGGCACCCAACTGGTTAGACTGGAAAAACAGGCACTTGTATGTCTTCTCTAAGAGCTTGGAACAATTAAAATATCAGCAGCTGATGAAGCTATATGATGGATTGGATATTGCCACTTTTGAATCAGATGTTAAGCCACTCCATGAATGTCTCGATAATTCTGTTGTTGTGTTTGATGACATTATACTGGATAATCAAAACAAGGTTAGAAATTTCTTTACACAGGGCCGACACAAAAACATTGATTGCTTCTACCTGGCACAGACTTTTTCAAAAATACCGAAGCAGCTGATCCGAGACAACAGCAATTTTATATGTGTGTTTCATCAAGATCATACCAACCTCAAACACATACATGATGAATATGTAGGTGGGGACGAGCTACAATGATTTTTCCAAGTTTTGCAGTAGGTGCTGGAACCAGGACAGTTATGGGTGTGTCACAATTGATATGACAAGAAAACCCAATAGTGGCAAATACAGAAATAAAATCAACAATTTTCTAGACATTGAAACATATATAAATAACCATGAAAAGACCAATCATTGATGATCTTAAATTCAGAGATTATCTTGTAAAAAGATTTAAGGGATAGAAATCAGAGAACCGAGGAATTTATGAACAACACAAACAAACAGAACAGCCTATTATTGATGCTATTAGTGAATTAGGTAAAAATATCAAAACTGTTACAGAGCAAAATCAAAATTTGATCACAGAGCTTGTACCTGTAGCTGCAAGGAACATATTAGATTATCCAATCACCCCACTTTCCAATATTCATACACCTAGTCCTGTTGCTCCTCGAAGAATTGAAGCTACTCAGGATCCTATTGAATTGGGTCTTCTTGCTCAAGAATATTTAAGCACACCTAAAGACAACAAAGATGAGGTCTTTGGCTTATATGCTGACACAGAGCGTGATGGTAGCATCATACATAGAATTGGCAATTTCAGAGTAACATTTATGGGAGATGATATAATTGTATATTCAGAATCTCATCTTGGACAAAAAGGTGGTTTTGTTAAATATCCCGGCACACCTGGGTTGTGGGAACTGATGACTAGGAAAAGGCCAGGCAGCTATACAGATCAAGATTATGAGCACTACAAAGAAATATTAATAAAATCAGATGCTCTATACCAGAACAATGATCCCACACAAAAAAGAGTCAAGTCTAGCAGTGGAGCAAAATACAACAATTTAATCAAGCCCATATGGTCACACATTAAGACTGGCAGTGGAATCAAACAATACAACACCCTGCCTAAAGAATTTGTCTGATGTGATGATGTCAGGAAACTTGTAGATAGGTTATTGGTGATAGCTGGGGAGGAAAATGCTGGCAACCACAATTTTTACAATGAAAAGGTTGGAATTATGGACATGATAAGCACAAAATTGTCTAATTTGATAGTGAATGACACTAAGGGGATTGGATATCTTATAAAAATTATTAATACTCTACCACCTAAATTTTGGAATATTTCTGAGGGTCGGGGGTTGGTTAATAACATTATAAACAAGCTGCCATTTGAACTACATATTCCAGGCTATCAGTATTGTGGTCCAGGTACAAAATTGGACCATAGAATAAACAGAGGTGATCCTGGTGTTAATCCCCTAGATGCTGCTTGTAGAGACCATGACATAGCATACAACACACATTCTGATCTTGACAAGAGACATGTTGCAGATAAGAAATTAGAAGAGGCTGCATTTGGTAGATTTGTAAGCAAAGATGCTTCTTTCAGTGAAAAAATAGCAGCATTGGGGACCACCATAGCTATGAACACCAAACAAAAACTGGGGTGGGGGCTGTGAATATGTATATAATAAACCAACAATGAAGGCCAAGGGTGTTATGTATCAAATACCTTATGCAGGTCTTAAATCTCTTAAAACTATTGATAGTCTTTTAACCAAAAAGCAGCGCAAGAAAAACAGCTCTTGTTTTGCCAAGGGCCATGGTATGAAATTGTTGCTTAGTACCCCCCAATTAAAAAAATTACAACAATCTAGAAAAAAATCACATGTGGGTGGATTTATATTTACTATCCCGGCCATCTTAGCAGCACTTGGGGCTGTTGGGAGCTTGGCTGGGGGATCAGCTGCCATAGCAAAAACAGTAATAGATGCCAAGAAAAATAGGGCAGAATTAGATGAATTGAAGCGCCATAACCTGGCCATGGAGAAACAAGGCAAAGGTGTTAAGAGAGCCATGAATAAGTTTAAAGAAAACAAGAGCCGCTTACAAACCAAGATATTGAAGCTTTAATCAAGCCACTGGGCATCAAAAATTTTAGAGGTGTGTACATGTCTGATTCTTTGCCAGAGCAACTATGACGAACTGTCATAAGGTATTCTGGAAACTTGAGTTTCGTGTGTGTGTTGCTGGGGTAAAGTAGCCCAACTCAGGTCCTAAGACGATGAACTCGTCTAGTGCAGAGAATTCACGATAGGTGGAATGCCTATGCAATATGAAAACTTTGTTGCTTTAATACTTACGCGAAGAATCGCTAGATGGCTCTGACCGTTGTGCGCATTTGAATTGTAAATTCCTTTGTTTGAGATCCGATTTTCTCGCGGTTTCCTTATGCACAAGGACATTTTGATGTGTCGGTCACTGCACGCATGGGCAATTTGCAGTTATGGCGCAAAATAATAAAATATACAGCGTTTTGGTCTAGATGCCATTGGTTAATTAACAGCAAAAAGTTTATCTTAATAAGCATTACAATGGGTTCTTTAACGCATGCACATATTTGAAAACGTGTGAGTTCTAAATCATGTAAATTGTTGTTTGGTAAAGACAATTGTGCTCTGCGAAAAAGAATGGTAGTTATCGATAGGGGTGTCTGGTGATCGAAACAGGACTTTCGGGAGAAAAAAATGGAGTGAACAGAGTTATGTCACGACAGTGGAGGAAAGGAGAATGGTTTCAGTGCTTTCGGGAGGAATCTGACATCTGCAGTTAGGATAAAACGGCAGATAATAGCATGAAGTGAAAAGCACAACGCAGAAAAAAGCGTTGAAAATGAATCGAGCTCTCGGTTACGAGAGAGTTAAGGAGTGGACTCGTGCGTGCTGGATTCTTCGTTCCCGACACACCAGGTGAGGAAATTAAATTATCTTAAGTGACTTTGAGAGGAAGAAAATTCTCGAAAATCGTGTTTACTACGTTTAAGCAAAGTGTGTTTAAGAGATAGCTATCTCGCGTGTGTTGGATCTTACGGGAAACGGTACTAGTACACGCCACAGACCATGCGTTATTTACAAAATGGCCATCGACGCCATGTCTGAAAAGGGCTCTGTGCACACGTAAAACGATCTATTTTCGTGCAAGAAACGCATAGCACTTGCCAAAATAAACGAGGAGCATGGTCCAAGATTGGTTCTATGTCAAATTAGGAAGTAATTAGGACTTTTGTAATTCCTTATATAGCATTAAAGGTGCATGCTAAATGCATGGTAATTTTTCGATCACATATCGACAGTTATTTCACGTCTCCTAACTTAATGAGGACAGATTGTTGATGCTTTCATACGCAGGAAATATGTGTTAAATTCAATTCAATAAATAAGTTTACTGTTTCTTGTGTTCATATTTACGTACTACAGCATTTTCTTCCATTTGTATTTGGTTGTTTGTGAAAATGTTTAAATGAATAATTCTTCTCTTTCAGAAGGGGGGAATTTCGCATGTGTAAATTGGGTTAATGCTGTTGCTATGGAAAGTGGTTATTGTTAGTTGTAAATGATTTGAAATCCTGTTTGAAATCTGAAGGTATAAAATTTCAATCTCCAGCGATCTGCATGCGTCACCAGCGTTACCAGGCAAAGTTTATCAATACAAATAATTCGAACTAATGACTTTTTGAACGTTTCAGGATCGTTGAGACTCAGTTATTGAGTCGTTGTTGTCTGGTCTAAATTAATAAATTGAACGAATGTCATGTAGCTCGTCGCAAGATTACGGAGACTCAAGTGCAGAGGGGCTGCGTTATTGAATTTTTTGGTGGGTTTCAAGTAGGTTAATCTTTAGTTGGTTAATTGCTGTTGTTAAAGCTAATATTAATAATGGCAACGGAGCAGGAACCGGTTACATTAGATTCCTTGTTCGCCTTTATTAAACAGAGTGAGGAAAGGAACAAGGAATGCACTGAGTCACTCAAATCAGAACTCAATGAAAGCAATCAGTTGCTTAAAACAGAACTTGCAGCTCATACAAGTAAGGTAGTGGGGAAACTGCAGTCTGATCTAGAGGGCACCAGTAAATGCATATTAGAGCTGCAGCAAGATGTTATTAAAACAAGTGAGGGTCTGCACGATCTCACGTTTTCAGTATCACAATACAGGGCTGAGTTGGTAGAAAAAAGGCATGAGTCTTTGACGAAGGAGTTTGATTTGTCAGGGAGTAAAGTTGAACTGATGAATGGTGTTGTAACTTCTTCTGCGGTCACCAATTGCATGTGTACTTCACATTCGGTCGAACATGACCACTGCACAGGCACTCTGACTTCCTGGTCGGAAAGTTATGCACAGAGTACCAGCGAACTGAACCGAAACAGAACGTTAGAGCAAAAACACCACAAGGGTAATAAAGGAAAATATTTGATAAGCGAGGAGTGGTATTTTGGGGTGTCGGGTAACAGAGACGAGTCTTTCCCTGTCGGCTTCTGCACAAAAGATGCATCTTTCCCAAAACCGAGCTTGCAAATTCCTTTACTGGGTGTTGGTTCTAAACAAAGTGGTTCTCTAGGTTCATCTTCGTTGAGTAAGCGTGTCCACACGGTGCAAGTTGATACAGGGTGTCCGGAAAGAAAGGTGGATTCTCATTGTCTACACTCAAATTCAGTCTCATCTCAGAGCAAATCTATCTTGTCTGTAGTGTCAGTTGGGGAAAATAGTATTGACTTACCTTTAGTGTCCATAGTTCAAGATCATTCGGTACACAACGTAGTCATACCAGTAGTTGGTTATCCATTGCAGACTGTTGTGAGGAATTCAGTAATCGAACCCAGAAGTTGCATTAGGTGTGGTCCTATGCATGTTCTTATGCCCAAAAGAATTGCCAGTATGGCATGTGTCGTTTCTTTCATGAAATTAGGCACTGGTTATTCAGTCAGATATGGGAGGCGTATCAGAGTTAAAATGAAGTCACCTACTGACTCACTTCCTAAGAAAACTTCGGTAATTAGTCGAACTGTTGCTGGAGGAAGAGTATCTCTCCATCCAAGCCATATTAGGAAGAGAAGAACAAAAAGGTCTCCTCGGAAAAGTACCAGCACAAAAGTTTTGGGGGAAATTTTGAGTATTTGTCTTCTCTTGGCTTTGTCTCTTTGGTACATGGTTAGAATGATCTGGCATCGCACTCATGTCAGAAGAAAATGGCATGGGATGCATATGGTTGAGTATGATTGCTCAAAGATGAAACCTGTTGAGATCATCGGAGCGATCATCACTCTTTGATCAGTGAAAGTAACTTCGCTTTGTAAAAAATGTAAATATTAAAGATAATATATTTAATTTAACGGATTTAATAACGAATGTGTCTTTGGGTAGTTTAAAATAAAAATTTGAATAAAATTATCATTTGAATACTAACTTTTGTTTATTTTCAAACGTCAGTTCAGTTGGGGCTAGTGTCAAGTTTATAGCTCAGGAAAGATATCTGATGGACAGTCTGGTGCGGGAAATTTAAAATGGGAGCATTTAACAAGTCAAGCAGCCTCACTATCATTTTGGAGCCAACAGCTTTTAAGTGGGCAGTATCATTTTGAATTTGTTGTTACATGTGCATGCAAGTTTCATTGTAAAATTTTGTGCGAATTTCTCGGGTAGAATCGTGTTGATTGGCGTTCTAAAGAAACACAAGGGAACATCAGGGACACTGGATGTTGTATTTGTTCGTCCTTGGGAAAATACGTCTACACACATAGAAAATGTGAGAACGATAGGGTGTCGAGGGGACATTTGCCATTAGTGTCGGCTTAGTCCTGACACAAGTTCGTCTGGAGTCTGTATTTTGGAGAGTTTAAGTAACGACATTCAATAGGTTTGATTTCTCTGTATACATGACATGGTGATGGTAGGGGATATCTGAGATATGCCACCCGATGGTAACCAGTATTCAAGAGGGAACAAATTAATTTCAATTAATCTTGCATGAAATTATAAGACATAAAACGTATCTTTGGTTTACTCAAGGCGAGTATCCTGGTTCGGTTCCAGTATTAATAACAAAAATGTTAGTGATACAATTGGTGGCAGTGATTGCGCGCTATGTATTTACGGGGGGCTATTGTCGTCATCTGTTTGACTTAGCTTCTGGCTTTAGTGAATTCTCCTTGCACAGTTGCAATTAACGTTGCTGAGTTTGTCCAAACATCGAATTGTGTTTGTAAGAAAAACATATTTCTGGCTATCTGACACACCAAATTTTGAGTTTTATGGGATCTATTTTGAATGTAGATATTGTTTAAAAGAAATTTAACATGTTAAAGGGTTCTGGGATGTTTCAACTGGTTAGCAAAGTATATTCTCAATTATGCCATGGTGGCATACCAGGTGGTTAACAGCAATGCTAATACCATTGTGAATAAATTGTCAAAAGTGTACTTTGTTCATTTGGGGATTCCTCAGAGGATAGTTTCTGATAATGGGCCACAATTTAAGTCGAAAATTTTTCAGAATGCAATGAAAACATGGGGGGTACAACTTGTTTACACTCCGGTGTACCATCCGAGCTCAAATTGGGTAGAGCGCTATCATTCGGAATTAAACCGTTTGATGAGAATACTCTGTAATTCCAATCATAACAAATGGCCGGAAAGAGTACCTGAAGCTCTGCGCCTTCTGAATGGCTCCATTTCGTCACAAACAGGATATTCTCCAATGGAGTTGAGATTGAACATGACAAAGAGTTTGACCGATATACCGACTCTGGGGGTCGATGCTAACAATGTCACTTGGAATGACAAGCTAGTTATGGCGAATTTGTCTAGCCTCAGTAAAAGGCAAAATAAATTGAAGCAACAAAATGCTAAGATGGATGTGAAACCTGTAGTGGGAGAGGGTATGCTAGTCTTCGTTAAGAATCAGATCTTAAGTGGCACCGGAGATAAGGTGATAAGGAAATATTGTGACCTCTTTGTCGGCCCTTATCTTTGTGTTAAGAACAGTAAAGATTCCACGCTTTCATTGATAGATTGTGTGACAGGAGAAAAATTGGATCACCAGTCGATAGAAAATTGTAAAGTTTGGAAATGTTCATAGGACAAGGTAAAAATGTGGGTGAAGAGATTACTAGATTTGAATTTGGAAGGTGTGGATGAAATGTTACAGACGATGGGGTTTAGCTGTGAATCAGACGTTGTAGTTAAGAACAGTGTAAATAAAGATGGGGTAGGGGAAGTGCAAGGTTAAATTTTCTCGTATGGGTAAAGTGAGATTGAGCCTGCGGCGGGCGAGTTGACCAAGTAGGTGAAATTTCTGCGGCGTACTAGCATGCGAGATGAGCCTGAAATCTTCCTGATTGCTCCAAAATAAGGTGAAACATTTACAATAGTTTTTAGCTTAGATAGAATGAATCCAGAAGCAAAATAAAAAGTTGTTTAGGTAGTTCCATGGGGGCTATGTTTAGTTTGCGGGTGAGGGCAGGTATGATGTGGTAAAGGTCAAGTTAGGTTATGCTTGCGGCGGGCTAATAGTCAAGTAAGTATAATGTTGCGGCGGGTCTAGGCATTTATTTGTTTCCTGCTCCAACCAAAAATATACAAGCCACTATGTACTGCAAGACGCCAAAACACATGCGGGGTTCCTTCTTTCTGGAGAATGATGGAGTCACCAGAGTTGGTGATCCGGGATGTTTCATATTGTAAACAATAAAGTAATAGGTCTGTATATATTAAATATGTATATTAGTGAATATGTAGAATATGAATGTTTATTTGATGTAAGTCTAGCTTTAGTATTGTATCAAAAGTATTGTGTGAGGGTTCAGCCCTATGTTGGGCGCCATTTATGACGAACTGTCATAAGGTATTCTGGAAACTTGAGTTTCGTGTGTGTGTTGCTGGGGTAAAGTAGCCCAACTCAGGTCCTAAGACGATGAACTCGTCTAGTGCAGAGAATTCACGATAGGTGGAATGCCTATGCAATATGAAAACTTTGTTGCTTTAATACTTACGCGAAGAATCGCTAGATGGCTCTGACCGTTGTGCGCATTTGAATTGTAAATTCCTTTGTTTGAGATCCCATTTTGATGTGTCGGTCACTGCACGCATGGGCAATTCGCAGTTATGGCGCAAAATAATAAAATATACAGCGTTTTGGTCTAGATGCCATTGGTTAATTAACAGCAAAAAGTTTATCTTAATAAGCATTACAATGGGTTCTTTAACGCATGCACATATTTGAAAACGTGTGAGTTCTAAATCATGTAAATTGTTGTTTGGTAAAGACAATTGTGCTCTGCGAAAAAGAATGGTAGTTATCGATAGGGGTGTCTGGTGATCGAAACAGGACTTCCGGGAGAAAAAAATGGAGTGAACAGAGTTATGTCACGACAGTGGAGGAAAGGAGAATGGTTTCAGTGCTTTCGGGAGGAATCTGACATCTGCAGTTAGGATAAAACGGCAGATAATAGCATGAAGTGAAAAGCACAACGCAGAAAAAAGCGTTGAAAATGAATCGAGCTCTCGGTTACGAGAGAGTTAAGGAGTGGACTCGTGCGTGCTGGATTCTTCGTTCCCGACACACCAGGTGAGGAAATTAAATTATCTTAAGTGACTTTGAGAGGAAGAAAATTCTCGAAAATCGTGTTTACTACGTATAAGCAAAGTGTGTTTAAGAGATAGCTATCTCGCGTGTGTTGGATCTTACGGGAAACGGTACTAGTACACGCCACAGACCATGCGTTATTTACAAAATGGCCATCGACGCCATGTCTGAAAAGGGCTCTGTGCACACGTAAAACGATCTATTTTCGTGCAAGAAACGCATAGCACTTGCCAAAATAAACGAGGAGCATGGTCCAAGATTGGTTCTATGTCAAATTAGGAAGTAATTAGGACTTTTGTAATTCCTTATATAGCATTAAAGGTGCATGCTAAATGCATGGTAATTTTTCGATCACATATCGACAGTTATTTCACGTCTCCTAACTTAATGAGGACAGATTGTTGATGCTTTCATACGCAGGAAATATGTGTTAAATTCAATTCAATAAATAAGTTTACTGTTTCTTGTGTTCATATTTACGTACTACAGCATTTTCTTCCATTTGTATTTGGTTGTTTGTGAAAATGTTTAAATGAATAATTCTTCTCTTTCAGAAGGGGGGAATTTCGCATGTGTAAATTGGGTTAATGCTGTTGCTATGGAAAGTGGTTATTGTTAGTTGTAAATGATTTGAAATCCTGTTTGAAATCTGAAGGTATAAAATTTCAATCTCCAGCGATCTGCATGCGTCACCAGCGTTACCAGGCAAAGTTTATCAATACAAATAATTCGAACTAATGACTTTTTGAACGTTTCAGGATCGTTGAGACTCAGTTATTGAGTCGTTGTTGTCTGGTCTAAATTAATAAATTGAACGAATGTCATGTAGCTCGTCTCACAACCACTCAACAAAGAGTGTGGCATTGTTAATTTGGATAAGTTCAAAAATCAGGGCACTCACTGGATCTGTTATCTTAAATATTTAAAGAATGAGGCATTTGTGTTTGATTCATTTGGAGGTGTTCCACCTGAAAATTTAGAAAATATCTAAAATCAGCTAATCTTTATTACAATAATGGCCGTGTTCAAAACTTCAAAGATGTTAATTGTGGACATTTGTGTTTATCTGTTCTCAGATAAATAAACCATCAATTGAAGATTTTCAAAAGGCCTTGTGGTATTTAAAACATCATGGGGGTATTCCATCTCACCAGCCAAAATTCAATATTGAAACTCAAATTACATGATGATATAGTATATCCCAAAACAATAGCTCTCAGAGCATTTTATGGCATGTACTTGATCCCTAATATTACACACCACAACAACAAAATTGCAGTAGGGGATCAAAATATTGTCATCACTCCAGGGCAATATAATTTGTCCACTCTAAATGCTCAATTACCCAGAGGTATAGTATTAACTCAAAATTCTGTCACTCACAGAGTAGAGATTGTATCTGCTACAGAGAGAGTGGATCTGGGTACTATAGGAGAGCTGTTAGGCTTTGAGAACAACACAAAACTTGAAGCGGCCATCAAACACACTGCTATTAATATACCCAAATTCTTAGCCATAGAGACTCTGAATATTCACTGTAATGTGGCTGAGGGTATGATCACCAAATCAAATGGCATAGGCACTCACAAACAAACTGGCATCATTGCAACATTCAAACCTAATTCTGAATTTATGGAGCCAATCATCTACACTCCATCCCCAACATTATATTTTCCTGTGTGCCACAACAGAATACATTACATTGAGTTGATGGTCACTAATGAAAAAGAAGAATTAGTTGATTTTGCTGGAGCCACAACAACTGCTATCATAGAGATTAATATTTAAATAAAAATACATACAAGAAAAAAAATGGAAAATATTGAGAGTTATGAGCTACAATCATTCCCCCCAAACAGGAGGACATTTGCAAATTTAAATCAACCCAACACAGAAATTAAGGTTGATCTTGATGTAGGGGATGGCTTTATACACCCCCACAGAGCAGATCTATACATCAAATTTGATGTTGTAAAGCTCGATGGAACAGATTATCCGGCAAATTCAAATATAAGATTGGTAGACAATTTTGTGCCGCATCTGTTCTCTGAAATTGAGATCAGAAAGCATGGTGTTGTTATAAACAGAGTGGATTATCCCGGCATTACCTCCACAGCTTTGGCCACACTAAAATTATCCAAAACCGAGGCTTCTTACTACAAAATAGGTGGATTTGAGGCTGGTAATAAAATATTATCCAAGAGCCACACAGTGCTGTTTCTTAAGCGCCTGTTGCCAGGATTCTTCTCAGATTACAAAGATATTATGTGGAAGGGTGGTTTAAGAATCACATTTAGAAGAGCTGCCAATGATAATAATGCTTTGATGAGGTACAGCACATTAAACTCTACAGGGGAAGCTCTGCCCAATACCTTACCTGATGAAGGCAAATATATTATTCAGACTATGGAGCTAAGAATCCCAGTTGTTGAATATGAAGCCAGTTATGCTCTTAAATACAAAGCAGATATAATAAAAAATCCACAGATTCCTTTACAATTTTATACATATCAATGTGTACAGAAGCCTGCAACTGGTACTTATTATAAGTTTGATGCTACAAATTCATTCTCCAGTATACAATATGACATGCCGGATTTTGTGGTGGTTCTGTTTCAGACTGGAAGACACAATAATCAGGAAAAAAATTCAAGTAGATTTGATAACTGCAACATCAAGAACATATATCTTAAAAATGGCAGAAATGAGGTATTTCCTAGAGAAAATTATAATTTAGACATGTCCAAGGATGATTTCCTTAAATTATATGAAGCATTTACAACATACAAAAGGGTCACTACTGGCAATACTGACATGTATTACACACCAGATGAATTCAAAACACAGAGACCCATGTTTGTCATCAACACTTCAAAAAGGAAACAAGTTGTGGTTAATGACAGGACAAACATTAAAATTATCTGTGAATTCCACGATACACTCCCTGATGACACTATATGTAGTGTTATTCTCATAGGTGAAAAATCATATGTTTATGATGTAAGACTCAAATACAGCACTTCTGCTTTTTGCAGGAAAGCTCAAACACAGAAATATGCAATGAATATTCTGTAAGTTACACACTCTACCAGGTTTGAAACCTGGGGGGCCTCTTGATTATAAAACATATAAGCCATGGAACTATGTACACAGCACTTCTGCTTATTGCAGGAAAGCTCAAATACAGCACTTCTGCATTGCAGGAAAGCTCAAATACAGCACTTCTGCTTATTGCAGGAAAGCTCAAATACAGCACTTCTGCCTATTGCAGGAAAGCTCAAAAAACACAGCACTTCTGCCTATTGCAGGAAAGCTCAAATACAGCACTTCTGCATTGCAGGAAAGCTCAAATACAGCACTTCTGCTTATTGCAGGAAAGCTCAAATACAGCACTTCTGCCTATTGCAGGAAAGCTCAAAAAACACAGCACTTCTGCCTATTGCAGGAAAGCTCAAATACAGCACTTCTGCATTGCAGGAAAGCTCAAATACAGCACTTCTGCTTATTGCAGGAAAGCTCAAATACAATTCAAAGTGGGACTTTGAAATGTGCAATGAATATTGTTGTAAGTCTCTCTCGAGTATATATTATCAGAAGGAGACAAAACCTGAACCTAATTCAGGCATACATGCAAGAGGCCAATGTTCTTTTCCCTTGGAGTCAATAACATGATGGATGGCATGCAATTTTCCCTGAAAGGACACAGTGTAGATTATATTTCTTGCATGCCAGCAGATATAATCTCCCTGGCGTGCATAATTTATTGCTGGCCGGGACATGGAATTGATCAAAGATTAGAAAGGACATGCAAGCAATTTGCACGCCTGCCCTTGCCTTAATGTATTGATCTCTAAGTTGAAGAGCATGAGAATATAATTATTTTTGGTTTAGTAATCAAGAAGCTTCTGGGTTTGAGTCGGCCCCCTCTAGAATCAATCTGAAGGGGGGGTCTACACTAAAATTCAAGATTCCTGGGATTTTGACAGAAAAACACACTTTAAACAATAAGATCATATGGGAACTTGGCATAGTTTTAAGTGTAGGCAAATCTATCTGTTGAGGCTTCTTCTTTTCTACACTAGGACTCAAAATTCTTAAAATTAAGAGCATATCACACTTGAAGAATTGGGGTATAAGCCCCTCTTGGCATTGTTTTAAGTGTAGGCAAATCGGATTGTTCAATCAAATAACCTCTTCTTTTCTACACTTATAAGTTGAGTTTATAATATTGTATTTTAGTGATGAGTGAGTTGCATGTTATTGAGTAGGAAAGCAAGCAGAGAATATCAATTTCAGTAAATGAGGCTGTGATTCCGCCCTTTGGAAAATTATTTCTCACTTACTGCAGACGATTATTTGAACAGAACCTTTGATAACTTGCAGGAAACATCCCGTTTCTTCCATTCTACACGCCCTCTCATATCCGCGTCGTGGTTAACCAGACGGTACAAATTAGTTACCTTCACCTCGTACTAATCCACACAATCCACAATATTTTCACAAAAAATATACTTGAAACGGTAGCCATATTATTGATATTATCACCTGAGCATTGCATTGGTTTGGTTTAGAGTACGAGGTCGTTGTATTATGAAGTTTATCTAATCTTGTGTGGTGTCGCCAGTGTCACATGTTGGTGCAATGCTGAGGATTTCGGTTTTCCTCTTAGTTGACTTATATTCAATGACAGCTTAAGGAAAGCTAAGCACTTGTTTATCGCAGAAGAAAATTATTATAACAATGTAAAATGTGACAAATCCACAACAAAATTATATGCAATGTAATTTCGTACTTTGTAAGTCACAAGTATATAACCTATACTGAATAAATGAATGAATACTGCATTTAATTTCTTTGAATATTGCTCATGTATTAGGGGAGTCTACAGACCCCCCCCGGTACGCTCTCAGACAAAAAATGTAGAGTAAAAAGTAAAGTTGTTGCGTGGAAATATGGCCATTCTATTCAATTGCTATTGCCTTCTGTTTGTAGACCGATTGATTATATAAAAAAGTGTTTTCTAAACATTTTTTCGAATAGCTTGCATTTTCTGCAGCTTGCGTTTGCAACGTATGACGTTGCAACCAGGAGACAGGACAACCTTACTGTCAAGCAGGCGATCTTGTTTCTCTGCTATCGGTATCTAAGGTTGCCAGACACTCATCTTTTATGCTTAACTTCGCTGCTTTTAAATAACGTTATTTTTTCAACATTAAAACATAAAGTTGGTTTACACATTTTAAATTGAGAATATTTCTGTTATACGTTTCGTGAAGCAATGCAGAGAGAACACGGGAGGGGGCGTTCTTAGTTCTCTCTCTTCCTTCTTCGACCTGCATGTGTATCTGAGGCAGTGGCAACCATGCCCATTAAGTCCCTCGCCCTCGCAGACAAGGGATGGGGGGAAAAAGACTCGGTGTTGTTTTTAGATGTTATCTGTAGAAGCACTTCCTAGGTTTCTCTCGCTCTTCTTGTGTAATTTGCGAAAAGTACAGAATTCCTATGTTGTGCGTACAATCGAAGGAAAATGTAATAATAGACGAATTGCTCATCATTGTTAATTAAATCTGTGTTTCTCAATGTGATTTTCAAGGATCGGAATCCTCATACAGCTTCTTAAAAAAAAAGCCCTGTCTGGGAAAGTAAATAATGGAAAAAAACCTATGAATATCGTGCCTGCTATAATGTTTGCCGTTGACTGTATACAGGAAAAGGACGTTTTGCTATGGTCTTCGGAAACGATAGCGTCAAGAGGTCGTGGTACAGTGGTTCGGATTCCACTTTAGTCTGTAGGTTCAGTCTGGAATAGCCTTTCTGTGCATAAAGTGGCAATTCAATTCTTAGAGAAGGAGCACAAATTTCAAATATTGGTCGTCTAATACACGAATGTTCGTGCTTACAGTTGCCATTCAACGCCAATGTCATCACTAAACTAAAGGTTCCGGTGTTTTTCTATTTTACGCCCATTTTCTACCTTTCGTGTTAATCGCGACGTTGAGGATAAATGACGAAACGATGAAATGGTGATGGATCAAACAATGATACATCCACGCCTGACCAGGTACGTAGGAACCTGATGCTTCACGGCGTGTTACGCCGTTTACTCCGCAACGGAAACCGACTAAAGGTTTCAGATGTCAAATGACAGAATGTAGATATCCACATCAACGGTCCAAGGTTGAACCCCTTGAGTTTATTTCTGCTTTCTTTCTTTCTTGTTTTAGTTTTTGATTTTAAGGCCACTTTATTCACATAAAGCATACACCCCTTGTTTGGGAATGAATGTTTTATTTTTGTGTAGTGTATCGTGCAGTGGGTAACACTGTTGCCTTGTAATCAAGGGGTTCCAGGTTCTATTCCCTGCGGAGGCACATTGTGGAGTGCCTCTTTAAACTGTAAGTCCGATCTTAGCAAGAGGTTGACTTAAAACAATTTTTTTAATTATTTTTTGTTATTTTTTGTCTTCATCATTCGTTCCCATCGTCGCAATCAATCAAAAGTGTCAGAGAGGAGACGTAAAATGAAGAAAAGGAAGTTATAATACGACAAAGACGCTTTTCTGATGTCTTGGCTGATATTGAACAATTTATCAGAAGAATAATTCAATCTAGAGTTTGGTATCCAATGCAAATTACGCTAACCAAAGCACTTAACGAAAAGTTATTTCAGTAGGGGGAAAAGGAAAGAGAGAATGTATGAAGTTGATGTAATCTTAGACGTTTTTGTTTCAGAATGTATACAACCAGTATACAGTACTTACAAAAATGTGTATATTTTCACTATTTTATCGCTTGTCGCCACTATGTTGCATGTTGCGCGGAAATCTCAAATCATTATTATATTTTCTGGAAGTTGCACATATTTTTCGCTCGTAAGTCCTATTGACCGAGATACATAATTTGTAAACACATGTAATAAGTTATCGTGAGAATTTGTTTTTAATCACTTTCTGCATTTCTAAGTACGTATTCTTTAATCTTGAAATCTGAGAATTCTTGAGATGCTCTGCATTTGTTTTCTCATATCCCTACAAAACAGATACTTAAGTTGACCCGACAAGGTTTTCAGTCAACTCAGTCGTGAAACAAACTGGACGCAGGGGTGTCCGGCGTTGTGACACGATGCTTGATGGGAATTACTGGAGGGGAAAGCAATATTTGAGCTTTGATAATATAATACCAAAACGTTTAAACGTATGTTTATACTATTTCTACCA
Source organism: Lepisma saccharinum (assembly GCF_977018435.1). Lineage (NCBI taxonomy): Eukaryota > Metazoa > Arthropoda > Insecta > Zygentoma > Lepismatidae > Lepisma > Lepisma saccharinum. The sequence continues at coordinate 59,800,636 of NC_139243.1, read as the reverse complement.
CTTCTACCTAACTTCACACACAAATGTATATATATGCATGTGTGGTTGATTTGAATTGTTAATAAAGTGCACTTTATGTACAGATAGGCTAATCGCAACGGGGCCTACAGTTTATAGTGGGATCCGAACCACTGTACTATGTGCCAGGACCTCTTGGCAAATCGACAACGGCCCGACCCTGTGGCCAAGTGGTTAGCATATCGCGCTGCGACGCCAAGGGTTCCGGGTTCGAATCCCGGTCGGGCTTGGTTGTTTGTGAATGTCCATTCATCAATTTCATCATTTCATCCCTCATCCCCATCTTCGCAAATTAGCCAAGAGGCACAAAACGCGAAGTAAAATAAACTAAATCAAATCAAAAAAATCAAATCAAATCAACTTCGGCAATGGAGATTTGAAAGATGCGCTGATCCAGAAACTGCCAGTTTTATTTTCTTCAGCCTTGGTTTCAAGTTTGGTCCTGAAAAATGGTTAACGGATTTGCGACCGCCCAAAGGGATGGCCTGTTTCCTCTGGCCCATTTCTTTCAAGCACTTTTAAGAAATAGTAGGGCTGTTTGCTTTGCTTTATATCCAGTGTAAACTCACTTTTCTAGGGGGCCACATATCTTCTCTTACCTACGAACATTTGAATCCTCTATTAAATCTGTTTGTAATTTTAAATCTCCTCTCCTTGCCTTCTTTAGTTTATTTTCGAATTAAACTTGCAAATTAACTTCCAGATTATTAGTTCTTACTAGTGTCGCACAATATATCGTCAATAAATTTCAGAACATCTATCGTGTCAGCGATATATCGTCACGACATTTGGCGATAGTTATCATGAAGACGATATATCTCCGCGGCAGGCACCCGTGGAGGACTGGTTAGCACATCGCGCTACGACACTAGGGGTACCAGTTTCGAATGCAGCCTAGGCATGGATGTTTCTGTGTTCATTTATCAATATAAGGACTAAAAGTGGTAAACGTTGTAAGTGTCAAAAGCGAAAGTGTTGTGAAATCGCATCGTTCCGCACATCAGCCGTAAGAACGTGCACACGCCCTTTGAACTACTTAGAGAGCTACCAGCCACATTTCACTTTTAGCACATTATAAAGCATATCACATTTCACAGTTTAACGTGGAAAACGGTGTTTGAAGTATTGTGGCACTTACAGCGTTTACCAATTTTAGTCTTCAATTTTATCTAAATTTTCGAAAATAAAGGAAATCGCTATATCACCGTTATCATTATACGTAAAAATATCGTATCGTCTGTGATGATGTTTTCGAGATATCAAATTTCCGATATCGTCCATTCCTACCTCTCTCTAACTCTGAAGTGGATTTCATGAAGTAAAATTTTATTTTTATAACAAGGGTACTGCTTCTGCATTTGTGCATGTTTTCACATTCAAATATCTTCGGTTGTTGCCACCTCGCCTTTCCTTCATGTTGGCTACATGCAGAGGATGCAAGATTGCTGGCGCCTTTAGCCGCGGCGGAGGGGAGAGGGATGCGTCACCCCACAAGGTAAGGAGAATGCAATACGTATATGTATGTTATTGAGTTTCTTTGTATTATATCCCGCCCGAAACAAAGTTAAAGTACCTACACGTGTGATTGCAAGTACGTTTAGTTCCACGCCTACGCGCATTTGCGTATGTAAGAAATGGTCGAACAGTTAACAGTGTTTACCAGTTTTCGATGTTTAACAAATGTAAAAGAATAATCATGCTTAAACGCTTTTCGACATCATTTTAAATACAGATGTCTGAAAGATATGTGCAATCAAACCATGGCCAGTATTAATGGAAGGACTATTATGGCTACTCATTTTATACAGGCACACTTTGTGCTTGGGGGAAGTGGGTGGTCAGACGAGGCACTTTCTGCCTCTCCCAAATAAATCAACATTTCATTCTGACCTCCCAGCAGCCACTTAGGGTTAACAACTTTTTACTTTAGTATGAAATTTTAGACTAAATATTTGGTCAAAATTGCCGGGTTTTCCCTCAATTTTGCAAAAAAAATATTTCTTGCTTGCTTCGATTGTAATATAAACGTTTCTACACGTCACATTATTTTGAAAGAATTGGCGACCTATTCAATTAAAATGTCCCCTACATAGCTATTTCTATTTTGTTTATTTTACATCGCTGGTCTATTTCGTGAATGAATCGAGACAATGAGGTGGAATGATAAAATGATGAAGGTACAAACATGATAACCATGACTCCATATAATCGCGTTTATTCTTTAGATTTAGTTACACCACGGAAATTGTGAAAACGTATTAACGCAATCTTTCAACGCAGAATTTTGGTAATTGTTTGAGACCCTCAAGATTGGCCCATGTGCACATTGACCTCCGACACTATGCTTCTTGCTTGAGTGCGAGGGGACGTCAAGGGAGGGGAGGGGGTTGGTGATGCCCTTCCTGGCTGATTCCAGGGTTGCCGCTTGAAAGTACGGAAAGGAGGAAGACTACGCTATTCCTGTTTTATCTGTGTTGGTAATATTTCAGAGCATGTGACCTGAAAGCGAATGATTGTCTACAGTCGGATTAAACATTATGGAGACTCGAGTTTGAACTTCAATTAAAAAATTAAGCAGTAGAGCTACGTATTTAAATTTCGTCACGATTGGACCACAAGTTTTTAATTACAGAATCTCAAAGAGAGCGTAGTTTGAAAAACACCAAAAAATCGGATTTTTTTTTTGTTCTAACGACGATAACAAATTGAAAGCATACTTGAAAGAAAATTAGTTATTACAGCTTAACTCAGAATTCAATAAGTTAAGTGTTTAACTTTTAATTCTAGTGCAAATTCGAGTAGCCATAATTTCTAATACGACAGTAGTTCGGCGGAATCTTTCTTTATTGTTTCCTTTATGACGCAGTGTTTGTGCGAGGGATCATGATGATTAGATATGAAGAGATATCGCTGTTCGTTAACAGCACATGTTAACGGCTTGCGAACCAATCGCCTGTTCTCTGTCACCTTAGCACATTTTGAGTCTAAGCACCTTTCAACTCATTCAGCAAAGTGTCACGATGTTTTAACTTGATATATAAATAGCAGGTATTAACATACTAATTAGTTTCATAATTTAAATGAATAATAGAAATATGGGCACACATAACACGTACGCAAAATTCAAAACTATTTACTAAATTGTCTTTCAAATCGGAGAAACATGAAGAATTCAATTTATCATCATAATTATTTTCTATCCTTCACTTTCCGGTCTCGGAATGGAGTCTTGAGGCTTGGACCCCCTCCTCTCGCAGTGCGGTGAGTGCGAAGTCACCTATACCAAACATTGCGTATTTTTTTCGGGTGAAGAGACACAGCATAGAATTGTTGCAGTAATCAGGTCATCCTATCATATTATGCCCTATAACTCCACAGTCCACACTCCCATGATATTCAGTCATGGCGCAATGCTCAGGGAACAGCTGTACCTTTACTGCATAGAAAACACTCCCTAGCTTCCCCGTTCCCTGCATTGAGGCAGCTGCTGCTATGCCACTGGTCAAGCTGAAACCTACTTTGTTCTTTTTTATGTCTTATATTTTGTACAGTTCTAAGCCCACGAAATGATTCCCTGTTCAAAAGGGACGTGGGGGGAGACGAACTGTTAGGTTACTTTGTGCAGTTATGGGCAGTACGAAGCTTTGTCGTCTGCCAGGCCAGTGTCTTTCAGAAGTTATTTGTATTTGATATTTACTATTTATTTTACGTCGCTTTTCTTCCACTTTTGGCAATTCACGACGATGAATCCTGATTATGTTTAATGGATTAAGAGACACTCACAAAAGAGCCTCGTCCAGGCTGACGGGACTCGATCCCGGAGTGTACGATCACCCAACGCACTCAACAACAGAGTCGAACTTTTAGAAGTGGGGGAATTCATCTTTTCACACCATATTTCTCAGGAAATTACGTTACGACTATGCGTCAATCAGTGATTGAAAATATGAATATATTTTAACTGACATTAAAAGTGTTGTTGAAAAGCCGTAATTTCTTTCTTTAAAAATATGTGTTTCAAAATATGCATGTAGGTGTAAGAATATAATTTATTCGGTAGGTTTTTATAACTACAATTATATATCTTAAAACTTTGTTGAAGAGTTTGTTTCATGTTCTAAGATTAATCTTTCATATTAATATGATACTTTTGGAGGTTAAGGTTTTAATTTTCAACCTCAAATTCTCAATCGGTTGTTCGGCGTAGCTATAGGGTAAAAAACAGAACACTGAGCGGTGCATAATATGATGACGTATTACGCTAAAGTTGCGCCATTTTAGACGCACTACTGTGCTTTCTGTGACGTCACCTGTTCTGTTTGGGTCCGTGACATCGATACAATGATATAACGGCCAAAGAAATTCAAGGCGATAGAAAAAAATCACCAAGAAGAGCTTGAAATGTAATGCATGCACATAAAACAGCACATAAAAATTCGGAAGGAAAAAATTTAAATACTTTATTTTTGTTTTCAGCCACTGCCAACTGCCATACATAATCATACAACCATCGAAAAATCCTGTTTTCTAAAAATTGTTACTTTTAGTGCTGTCAGCGTATTTTTATGATCATGTGATCACGAGCGGCTGTCTCTTGATATGTATTAAAGTTCCCGAGAAACAGTTTGTTACTTTGTAACATTGTATATCTGGCAAATATAATACAATAATATGTTGAAGGAGTGTAAGAAGCAACCCTTCCCGAATACATCATAATGTCAATCTCTCTTCCACGTAGATCAGCCTCGACTATATTTTGCAGAAGAAAGCATGCATTCACAGTCAGTATAATCCTCTGTGGGGTTTGCGTTATATGTTTGTGATTGTCCCTTCTCCATTTCTAACATTCATTTGCATCCTCGCAATTAGCCAGAAATGGTAGAAATGCGACGTTAAATAAACTAAATCAACTAACAATAAAGTGCTCTTACAAGGGAGGTTATCTAAGTGTCTACCTCCAATTTCCATGACACTTGGCAGGTGTATAGAGGGGCACAAATGAAGATACACGTGTTTTTGTGTTTCAGCTAAAAAAGAGGGTTATAGGAGAAATTGAAGTGGGAATCTTACCCCGAAAGCACGTAAATATGGCATAGGAAGAAACAGGGGGCATAGGGCCCCTCTATACACCTGCCAAGTTTCATGGAAATCGGAGGGGGACACTTAGATAACCTCCCTTGTTAGTGTAGCATAAATTGCATAAAATATATGTGACGTTTCGAAAGATGGTATTTTGAATTTAGTAATCCCCCTCCCATGCCTTTCATTGCCTCGAATGCAAATATTCCTTACGTTGCTCAACTAACATTTTCCCGGATAGTGAAATGATCCACATTAATGAAGCGACAGAAAAATTCAACGTATAGCCTATTAACGTTAATCTGAGTCGCTTTTCTTTAGTTAATCGTTAATGAGCATTAATGGTGGAATGCTGAAATAAATGATAGAACGAACACAATGGCATATCCATGCCTTTCTCAGGATTCTAAATTAGGGCTTCTGGCTTCGTACCACTCCTTCCTGGAGGCAGCAAGATAAAACAAATGAATAAAATACAGTTGATTTGACTAGATTATTATTATGTAGCGTCGCTTTTCTTCCCCTTTTGGCTAGACGAAACTATGGGGATTAGTAGTGATACGATAAAATTGATGAGGAGAATCTCAAAGCAACACCGAAGAAGCGTCGTAATGCGTTGTGCTAACCTTTCCGCCACGAAGGTCAGCTGCAATAGATTGATCGATTGATTTTCTTTATTTTACTTCGCTTTGTGTGTCACTCTTGGCCAATTTTCGACAATACGGATGATGATGATACGATGAAGTTGTTGAATGGGCACTCACAAACATCTATGCCCAGGCCGGGATTCGAACCCTGGACCCCTGGCGACGTAGCACGATGTGCTAACCACTCAGCCATGGGGGTCGGTAGCTGCAATAGAGTCGAATTTACTGAATGATTGATTTAGTTTATTTTACTTCGCTTTTTGCCCCTCTTGGCTAACTTGCGAAGATGGGAATGAGGGATGAAATGTTGAAATTGATGAATGGACATTTACAAACAAATAAGCCCGAGCGGGATTCGAAGCCGGGACCCCTAGACGGCGGAACTAAAGGAAGATAGAAAACATACAACTGTATTTTAGTCACCATCAAGATTTATACTCCCCCCAAACCCCTCCATGTATTTAGTGCTTCAGTGTGTTCCTTGATTTAGTGTTGAGTAAATTTACTAAGCGCGCTGAGGAAGTTAACGCCTGGAGTGATGAAATTAACAATATATAGTAACAATAAAATAATAAATAAAAAAGACAGGGTAGGAAGTTTCTTGCCAAGTGTAGTAGGGAACCTTTGTTACAAAAAGAAAAAATCAATGTGTGTACGGTTCAAACAGTTATTGAAAAAAAAATGCTATAGTATCTCAACAAATCTATACTGGAAGCTGGCCGCTCAATGTATTCCGGAAAACGTTTATAAACCGTTGATGCCAGGGACCTGCGCCTTGATAATTTACTAATACTGTCTTTATCGTATTAATATCGTATGTTAGAACCTCACCTATAAAAAAACACAGTTCTATAAATTATATATATATATATATATATATATATATATATAATCCATTTTCGGTTTTATTTACTGTTTTGCCTTTGACGTCAGTCCACAAAAAAACTTCATCTTCGAATCCATTTTGTATAACGCTACATGGTGCCTTGTACCCGGGAGTTCCATCTGGTTATTTGTTGAGATAGGATTATTTGTGTGTAAAACATTTGTGTTCCACGTAAGAAAGTGAAGAAAAAAAGCTGTTTGATCGGGTGAGCAGGCTCTTTCGTTGCAGCTGTACGGGATTAAGGGATTAGCGAGCTAGCGATATGTAGGTCAGTGGTACGAACGTGGTTCGAACGTCAGTCTCTCCTTGTCAGGACTAGGGATGGCCAGATCCGGATCCGGTTGGTTCCCGGTTCCGGATCCGGTACTTTCGGATCCGGATCCGTTTTGCCATCCCACATGCGCTTCTTTGGAAAGTAAGAATGTGTTTATAACATATTGTTACCTGCTAATATACATACTCGTATATATATAATATACATACATACACATATATATAGTGTGTGTGCGCGTTTGCGCGATTTGTAATTAATCAATACACTTACAAGGGAGGTCTAAGTCTCTCCCTCCGATTTCCATGAAACTTGGCAGGTGTATAGATGGGCCCAAAGGAAGAAATACGTGTTATTGTGTTTCAGCTAAAAAAAAAACTGTTTTAGGAGGCAAAACCCCCCTCAAAGGTCAAATTGAAAACAAACTGACGCGGGGATCTGACCCCTGTGTGCCACTCCGATTTCCATGAAATTTGGCCGGTGTATGGAGGGGCCCAAAGGAAGAAGTACGTGTTTTTGTGTTTCAGCTAAAAAACGGTTTTAGGGGGCAACCCCCCCTCAAATGTCAAGATGAGGAAAAATTGAAGTGGGGATCTGACCCCGAAACCACGTAAATATGGCATAGGAAGAAACAGGGGCATAGGGCCTCTCTATACACCTGCCAAATTTCATGGAAATCGGAGGGGGACACAGGGGTCAGATGATCCCCACGTCAATTTATCCTCATATTGATATTTGAGGCGGGTGTTGCACCCTAAAACAGTTTTTTAGCTGAAACAAAAAAAAAAAAATACGTATTCCTTCCTTTGGGCCCCTCTATACACCTGCGAAGTTTCATGAAAATCGGAGGGAGACACAGGGGTCAGATCCTTACTTCAATTTATCCTCATCTTGAGATTTGAGGGGATTTTGCCCCCTAAAACAGTTTTTAGCTGAAACAAAAAAAAACACGTATTTCTTCCATTGGGCCCCACTATACACCTGCCAAGTTTCATGGAAATCGGAAGGGGACACTTAGATAACCTCCCTTGTTAGTCTTACACTTTGTAATTATATAACACTGCATATATTATAATGTTTTATTTTAATTTGTAAAACTGTAACTGTAGAACAATCGTATAATTTTTGTATAACATTTCTATCTTGTTATATGTGTTAAAGGTTTCATCCTGGAATGGAATGTCTCACATTTATGTGTGTTTCCATTTCCAATACATTCGAATGAATACATATTCGTTTCAATGGCATTTACAAAATCACCTCTGACATTTTATGTTAAACAAGTAAGATTATTTTTGTGCACGAGTGTGTTAGCCGATGCGTAGCAAAGTATTTTAGGAACAACACTTGAAAAAAAAATATTGTAGGACTAAGTAATGAAAAATTTCTTTGTAATCGAAGATGATAATACCTTTTAAGGTGTGGTAATATTATAATGGGAATGAGATACGAAACGCTCGGATCCGGATCCGGATCCAGATCCGAAACTTTCGGACCCGGATCTGGATCCGGAACTTTCGGATCCGGATCCAGATCCGTAACTTTTGGATCCGGATTTTTTGGATCCGGATCCGTTTGGCCATCCCTAGTCAGGACGAAGCAGCTGAAATAGGCTGGAATAAAATACTTGAATGCTGCCGCAATGAACTGTTATGAGGGAGCAATAGAACGTAGTTTTTTTTAAAAAAAAAAAAAAAAAGTGGTACCATAAATCTTGCGCGGGAACGAGCGAAGAAGAATTTACGAAATTTGAGTTGCATATAGAAGAAATATTTTCTTGAATAGGAAAATATCAAGGAAGGAAAAGTAACAGTGCACAGGGTGTTCAAAAATTAACTGACGAAAATAAAGAGAGCGTTAGCGTCACGGCACTTATATTATTTATGAAGCAGAGTAGAGAAGAGGATAGGCGAAAACAGCTTAAATTTCTAGAAGAGGATAGGCGAAAGCAGCTTAAATTTAGAGAAGAGTATAGGCAAGAGTGGAATAAAATATTTGACATGTTGTATCAGAATGTGGAAGAAGTAAGCGAACCATGCAAGAAATGAGCGTCCGGCTGGAAGATAAATTGGATAAGTTAGAAATTAAAGTATATTAATTGAAAGAGTAATGTAGTTTAATGTAGAAAGATAGGTCAAACGTTCGTTTTGTAACATTTTGACTATCTATTCCGTCCGCAGTCAACCACCGGTCACAGGTTTTCTTATACTGCATTTGACATGTTTAACTCAATTCGGCGAAAAGAAAAAAAGAAGCACGCACTTCTTATCACTATCTTGCAGGAGGGAGAGGGACAGAGCAGAAACGTTTTTAATCCTCTTAGCTTCTTACAGAAGGCCTGATTTTCCTGCATTTACTTGGGCCTCTCCGATGGCGCAGTGGTAGCGTGGTCCCGAGTTCGATACCAGATGGAGACACACAGTATTTCGGGTTTAAACTTTAGGTCCAGTCCCGATTTGCCTTACTGTGCGTAAAGTAGACTTAAAACACCAAATCAATCAATCCTGCATTTACTTGAAAGGCGAAAACGTATTAGCAGCAAAGTAAGTGAAATATCCGAAGTATGATTAGACGTCGAACTCCAGATAAAAGAAGTAGAGATCGACTGTAAGGAAGTGGCCAGAGCCTGGGTGACGCAAGTTGCTCTTTACCATGTAATCCTGCCTCTGCGTTGCCAAAATGTTCAGCATTTTTCAACAGATAGTCGTCAGCTTTTTGTACTTGATACAGAGTCTGAAGAAGACCTTGCTAGAAGGTTGAAACGTTACGTTTAGTTTATGTTTTTAATAAAATAAATTACTGCCTTGGTCAGCATATTTAGTTTTTCAAGTTTCTTCAGTGTATGTATCTTGTTTGTGTGTGATTTGATTTTGTTATTTTGCATCGCTTTTCTATCACTTTTGGCTAATCGCAACGATGAAGATGAGTGATGATAGGATGAAATTACGAAATTGATGTAGGAACACTCACTCACAAAGAACACAGATGTCGTTACCATTGGCGTGGTAAACTCTCCTAACCACTTCGTACGGAGGTCGGCATATCTGTGGATCTTTTTTATGTATAGTTTTGAGTCCACTTTTATGCACAGATAGGCTGAATGGTACTGGACTTACAGTTTTAAAATTAAATCCGAACCACTATGTCTCTTTATCGGATATCGAACATGGTATATACCTATAGAGAAGAAGGTAGAATTGTAAAGGTTGAGTTTGGCAAAATCATGTGCAGATGAAACTTTCCATAAGTTACTTACGACAGATGTTTAAATATACAATTCAGCTGGGAATGACGGACCAATAACTATTTCATAATATTTCTACATTTCCGTGCTTTTAATTTCAATTTGTCAAATTTTGGGCTGGGTAGGCAGTCCTGGTTTTTTCTACCCACGGGATTTTCGTCTCTTTGCTCCGCCTGTCTGTCACAAGGACAAGTATTATACATTCATTGGACAAACCAACTATGCACGTTCTCTCCAAGAACCAAGTACGAAAGTTAAATTTTACATTTCGAATTCCCTCCCCCTTTGGCTCATGGCGGTTAACAATTTCAAATAAGACATTCTTACTTTTGTTTGTTTGATTGTCCTTGTAAATACAAGATTTAAATAATATATGTAAAATAATATTAAATTTTAAAAAAAGACTGGGAACGAAATGTTCGATCACAGGCCAGTTTCATAAGTAAACCGTCAGAGAAACGCAAACTGGTGGCTATTGACTTTGTTTTGATTCATAGTTCGTTACTTTGCTATCTCATTGTTGTTAATTTTAGCGAAAGGGAAAACTATTTCCCTTTGCAAAAGAGTAATTCATAATTATGCTATAATAATAATCGATATGTTATATCGCATCGCATAACTAATTATTTTGTTATACTTTGCTTGTAGCCTGGAGCGAAAATTAGATACCGGTCAAAATAATTCTTACGCACTACTCTGGCAGCCCGATGAGTGGAAGAAGGGGAACGACTTGACGATTACTGCAGCAGATAACACCCACTTGCGCAAGCAGTAGAAGCACTCTGCCGTTGAAATATCGGACTGGGCCATTTGTACAGTCACTAGCACTCCTGGGTTGTAATTATCCAACTGAAAGTCAATTAAATCGTTACAACCCAGAACCGTTCGTGACTTGTCATGATGCAAGAAAAGACAATTACAAATGCATGCTTTTCTGGAATTCGAACCCTGAAACGTTACCCTCGCGTTCTACACGTAAACAAAGACGGACTAGAAGTAAAATTTAGATTAGCATTTTTGTTTTTCAGACTCCAGTATTTGACGAAGAGAAACATTCCTCTTTTAATTTTTTATTGAAGTTTGTTATGAGGAGAGGGTATAAGCAGCAGATCTTTGGCTGCGACTAATGTTAATTCCTTGTTAAAGAAAGGAACATGCCATTATTAAATTCTATGAAGTAAGTTTTTTTTCGGGTTAGTGTAGTATTTTTTTGTCCCTAAGTAACTTTGAGTTATCAATTATAATTTGGCTGGTATGTCTGTAGGGCCTCCCCAATGGTGTAGGAGCAACGTCCTTGCCTTGTAATCAAGGGGTCCTGTGTTCGATGGAGGCAAATAGCGTTATGATTTAACTTTAAACTGTAGGTTCACCATTACTAGCCTATTTATATGTAAAGTGGGTTTAAAATAAAGTTCAAGTCAATTTAACTCACCTGATTCATCTAACCTATTAAGCACGAAACATTAACAACATTTAGGACAGCTGTATTATTCGTAAATCCTCGTAACTTCTTTTTTCTCTTAAATTTTACAATGATTTTACACTTCTTCTTACAATCCAGTAATATAGTGTTTTTCCCAATGCTGACATTGTTCTATACATATATTAATAGTGGACAAAGAACGCTGTCACTTTATAATCAAGCTTTGTAAGCAAGGGGTCGCGGATTGGATGTCATGTGGATTAGTCCCGATTAGTCTATCTGTTCAAAAAGCGGACTTGCAACAAATCTTTATCTCTTTACCTGAAATCCAGGAACAGTAAGTTGTTGATCTGAAATAATTCTAGAGATGTTTATGTAGTTTATTTATTTGTATTAACATCGTTAGAATTAAATGCAAAATTAACATTAAAAGTTTTCCTTCTAAGCTTTGAATTCAAAGCTTTATTCTTCCATAGCATTTGAGCTTCAGAGGGAAGCAGGCATGAGAAGAACGCTTGGCGCCTCGAAGACTGGACGAGAGGCCGCGAAGATTAGGGATCAACAACCGAAAATAACAATTATACCAACACAAAATTAGATTATAGCAGGATACAATTACTTGCATTTTTTACTTCCAGTTTGCAAATGCAGAAGTAGGCAAGTTTTCCATCATTGTGAATATTATGCACATTATTGTATGCAATAAAAATCGAGGATTGAAAGAAAGTCTCTAAGAAAACCGAACACAATATCAGAATGTCAAATAATAGGCAAACAGTAGTGATAAGAGAGATGGGAGAAGGTAATGTAACGCAACGTGCACACGTCGCGAAAATTGACTGTTAAGGCTTAAGAGCCTTAAACCTGCCCTCCTAACCTAACAACGTAGGCAGTATTGTTAAAAATATATACCTGCTAGTTGCTTAGGAGTGTTAAATTTGGTGCAGTCAGCAAATTTTATCATCACTTGATCCCGAGCGGCGTTCATCGACAAGAAAAACATAGATCGGGTCTATTTAGTGCCCACATCAGTGAATTTCGAGTTCAAATTTTGTCATTGTTGACATGCACTTTGTCTTTAAAAAAAATAACCGACACTGTATAAAATTTCAGGAGCTTAGAGACCAATGTCTCGGGGACCTCCCCGCATCGCGGAGGCGGCTGCTACGCCACTGTCATAAAGGAAAGAAATCGCTATCTTCAACTCGAGGTTTTTTCCCTTCCCCAAATTTTCCTGATGGGGACCATTACCAAAGGTACATTCATTGTTCTCTCTGTTGTCTTGTATATAGAAAAATGCATTATACGCATGTACGAGTATCAATACTAATATCCCTGCGTAAGTATTTGTATGTTGTTTCCTTACATTTTTACTTTGAATGCACACATTTAAACAGAAGTATCGATTTCGGCGAAACAGAACGAGTTTTGTGCGCGGCCTTGCCAGCTGGAACTGTGACCAAGGATTATAGAGTATTATAGGAAGAGCATTCCGAGGCACTGCGGTCTCCCATTGGCCAGGAGCCGCTGCGAGCTCCGACGTGACCAAGAGGTCTGTCAAGCGTGTACGCGAGGCAAATTTACGGGAAATATGTTCAGTTTTAATTGTACATATCTTGGTTCTATCAACCATTTGCAGTAGGATATTAGGCAAAAAGCAAGGAATAAAACCTAGGCAATAATATGAAGGAGTTTACAGCACGTAATAACAATAAATTGCGTTATACAAATCAAGCAAAAAGTAATCACGACTATCTTTATTGAAATCTGAAGTTGCGTATGGATAAATAAATGCAATTTTACGTATGAAATATTTCGCTACGCCACCAACACTTAATATCCTTCATATTTTCAAATTTTCACAGATGTTTGTTATTCATAATGGCGTGTTCATAATAATTTATATATGTCTAGTATATGTAGGATGCAGCTGTTGATATTTGACGTCGCTTTCTACGTCTTTATGGTAACTGCAACATTAAAAATGAATGATGAAATGATAAATTTGATGGGAGCGTAGGCTAGATGAGTGTGGCAACTCTATTCAAATCAACATTTCCCACGTAATTCACTGTCCACAAACTATGGGAAAACTGCAGAAATATTCTACCTAAACTGATTTGTGTTTAGAAAACCGTAACTCAGATATATTTTATTTTTGAAAAATTGAAATATGCTTTTTAGAAATTGTAAAAGGATACAATCTAATGTCGTAGGTAAACGTAATGCCTCAATAAAAGATTAACTTCCTTCTCCCTTTGTGGATGAATTACATAGAAACTCGTGCCAGCTCGATGACCAATGTGGTCAAGCGCGTTAAGTGTTTGATTTTTGATCCCGTCATTAAAGTTCCCTAGTTCGATCACTAGTGGGCCCTTTCATCAATTTCATGTGATCATCACTCATCAACGCGATTAGCCAAAAGTGGTAGAAAAGGGACGTCAAATGACAAATACATAAATAACAGGCCTGGCTTCTGTCTTGGTTTAGCAATGTGATTTATTAATCACATTATATGGTGGAGGCTGCACATGCTTACACACAATATATATATATATATATATATATATATATATATATATATATATATATATATATATATATATATATATATATATATATATATATATTATCCTGAGGACAGCCCAATTTGTATTCACTTTCTCGTAGAACACCCTGTACTGCACTTTGCATACTAGCGACTAGTGAGGCTCTGGCGGCTGGACTCGTGGCCAGTATAATCCTTGGTGGGGCTCATATTGTATTGTCCTTGCATGTTTATGATTGTCCCTTCATCCGCCTCATCTTATCACCATTCATCCTCATCTTCGCGATTAGCCAGAAGTAGCAGAAAAGCGAAATAATAATAAATCCATATGTGTGTATGTATGTGTTCTTTTTTTAAAGGCGAATTTCTACCTCTTGGGTTGATCGCTACGATGAGGATGAATGATAAACTAATGAAGTGGAAAATGAGACAAACATTGCTACATGCCTTACTATGGTTCGAACTGGGGCCTCTGGCTTCCTAAAGCGTTATGCTGTCATGGAGACCGGTTACATACCTACATGTAAGTAAGTCCCTCTGACTTACTCAATCCATTCCGTCCAATCTTACTTTCTCTCGATCCTGTTACACTTATGTTCATGGTATAATTAATTTAGTCAGCTATTTGCATGAAAATATGCCCACGAGACTCTACCTCCATCCCCTCCAGCACACACACAAGCCTATAAAATTGTTTGACTTTAGGATTCTTCGGGTGTTCTATTGTGTTCATCTCAAGATAAGACTATCATCTAATAATCATTTAGATCGGTATTGATGCTAAAACCATTTTCGTCCTCTTCCTCTTCTAAGAGAACCAAACCCAACTTGCCTAACCTAACACCCACAGATTATTTATCACCCCCAAAAAACTAACAGCCAATGGACATGCTTGAAAAGGTTGTAGCAGCAATTACTACCAATCATTTACCTTCATTGCTGTGTCTTGTAATCAGGGGGTCCCGGGTTCGATATCTGGTGGAGGCACATGGTGGTTTGGATTCCTCTTTAGCCTTACTGTGCATAAAGTGGACGTAAAAAACCAAATCAATCAACCAACCAAGTTTATTGCTGCATTTAGAAGTGTTGACAAATAGCGTTAAAGAACCAAAGACGTGGATGCCTTTTTTGCTGGGTTCAGCATGAATTTACTCGTCTGCCATCCACAGTTAACTTGAAACGGTACAGGAATGCAGTGAAAAGAAACTGCATGTTATTAACATTGTTTCCCAATAGCCATAATCGCCTCCGTGAGGTTATAAACCTGCATGCTTTTACATCTTATCAAGCGACCCGCAACTGAGGAACCCTCTTTTTTTACGACACCCTAGCAGAAAACGTTCACGCTCGCGGTAGCGCGCTAAGCCGGAATAGCACCCCCTCTACTGTGACAACACAGGAGTAAGTCGCATTCAGCGTGTACTGCAATGAAAGAGCCTCCCTCTACGATGTTGTCGGGTGGAATGTTTTGTTTCCTCACTTTTGAAGTCACCCGTTGAGTAGAGGTCTGCACGGGCTCGGGCCAGGCCCTCGGGCCTAGGCCCGGCCCGGCCCGCGGGCCGGACTCGGGCCATAAATAACCAGAACTTCTCGGGCTCGGGTCTGGCCCGAGCCTCGTGGCTATTTTGTTAGCGAATATTGTCATCGAAAAATAATTTTTAATTATTGAAATTATGGTTTACTTCGATAATGAGAATACATTTTTTTATAACAGCTAGTTAACGAAGTACAACAGTGCCCATTTTTTTTTCAAATGCTGAATTGGAAAGTAATTTTAATTATGTTTTCGGGCTCGGGCCGGGCTCATGTTTACTTATTATCGGACTCGGGTCGGGTTCGGGTTTCTTTTCCTCGGGCCGGGCCGGACTCGGGCCTTACAATTTAGGCCCGTGCAGACCTCTACCGTTGAGTAAGGCAGAGCGAGCGGGAAGTGTAAGTTCCAAATACGTGTGGCAACGTCGCAAAACACGTCCAACTGTATCGCTGTCGCAGCAGAGCGGGAGTGGAAATTTTGCTTGAACAATCAGTGTTGCCAAACACGGTTGTTAAAAAGAACTGCATTGGAATTAAAATGGGGTTAAGGATTGCGATCAAGCTGTTAACTTTGAGAAGTATAAACAATTGTCTCCGTGTTCTATGACTAGGGATCATGTGTTGGAATTCCGTACGAGTTTAGGGAGCTTCCGGACCGAAGCGAGAAGCGACACGTATCACTTGGAAACAGATATTATGCAACATTTCGAAACTTTCGAAGCGACATGACAAGGTGCACGTCTCCCGTCGCGTCGTTCTGGTCTGGTGGTGTCTGCTGGCAGAGCAGCTGCCGTGAATGCTTTCTTATATTCTTAAGAGGTTCGTGTTGCTTGTTACTTCGGTGTGAAACCCCTAGTTGCGCCTCAATTCGGTCTGAAACCTCCCTGTTGAACTTTCGTACCGATGCGACAACTAGCTGTTGGAAACCAAAATTCTGAAATAAATAAAACTTTCGAATAAATGCGACACGACAATCAACACGTGTCGCTTGCATGTTTCTCGCACTGGACCTTTATCGTGTTGCCTCGGTCTGGTGGGCATGCTTACAGAGAGATTCAAACCGAAGCGACAGGAAACAATTAGCACACGACGCCGGAAAGTAACGCTGAAGATTTACACAGAATTGACAAGCGACAAGAAAGATGTGACACTTCAGTCCAGAAGAAAGCATTCACTGCAAAAGCCTGAACACCAGACCTACACGATCCAATTCACGATATTGAGAAACGGAAGCAACAGCAGAGACGTGCAACTTGTTCTGCTTCTTCGTTTCAAAATGTTGCATCCTTGTTTCTAAGCGACACGTGTCGCTTTCCGCTTCTGTAAGTCATGAATGTCATGCATTGTGTCGCCTTGGTCGGTTTGCATTTACATTTGAGAAAAGTGCTTGCTTGTAGACTGGGGTACAGTACTTGTGTCACTTGTCACTTCGATGTGAACACCCCTCCCTTTTGCCTGATCGCTTGTCGCTTTGGTCAGAAATCTCCATTCTTATTTATTTATGTTATTAAAAATAATAATTCATTTTCCCCGAGCAATTCATTTTTCTTCATCATGCCCGAAAGGAGACAAGTAACGAGTTTTTACTGATAACATCTGATAACTCTGATCTTTGTTTCTTGGCTATGGAAGAATGGCTTTAACTGCAGCATTTACCAGTATTATAGTAAAACCCAACTGAAAATTTGTTATAGGCACATAAGAAAGGGTCACATTTGGAGGAAGAAATTATATTCTAGCATTTTTTTTATTGTAGGATTAAAGCCGACCCTCGTGGTGGAGTGGTTAGCACATCGCGGTACGACGCCAGGGTCTCGGGTTAGAATCCCTGTTTGGGCATAGATGTTTGTGAGAGTCGATTCATCAATTTCAAATATCATCACTCATTCCCAATCTTTGCAAATTAGCCAAAAGTGACACAAAAAGCGAAGTAAAATAAAGCACATCAATTACAATTACAATTGTAGTATTAAAAGATAATAGAAAAACAGATCTGGCTCCAAAGTTTTAAGTTAGCAACATTGACGACTCGGGAGCAACGGAACGGCCAGACAAGCGGGGAAGCCCGTCGTCCGCGGAACGAAAATTTCCTCGCTCCTCAACCCCCTGGGACGTTCGGTACCAATTCATGCGAAACAGATCCAAGATTTTACACACCCACACTTCCTGGTCCCAAGAGATGCGATTAAACACCACACTTTTGCACAGACGTGAAGCTTCCAGAGCTGGCAGAGTTTAACACACACGTTAACACACAAATCGAACAAATAGCGACTTTTTGGTACCTTCGAAATACTTCGCGTACATGTCGAAAGGGGTCTCAGGAGTCTCGCAATGGCCTTCTCGCTGTTGGGACCGGCAAAAAGTCCCAACAATTTTTTTGGTCCCATTAAGAAAGGTGTTTAAACATAGGCCGGTTCCCACAAGAATATATCTGCGTACTCACACACACACACACACACACACACACACACACACACACACACACACACACATACGTGTAAACGTGGTCTTATAAGGTCCGAGTGAGTGTACATATGTTGTTGGAACCACTATAATTTGATAAATTAGCAAAATCAAATTCATTTTAAAATGTCGAGACCATGCATGTGATTACAAATACCACCGTGGTTTTTGAAAATTATCATTTATGCAGTTTTCCTGACGAAAAAATGGTTACTATTCTTGTTGGAACCTGGTACCAGTATCACCTGTCTAATTTACGTGTTGTAATTTTAATACAATTGCGTCCGTTGTGGGTACCAATCAATATATTGCAAAACCCGTCCAACCAATCACAATTCTTGAAGGTCACATGATTTCTTCCTGTGTGTAAGCAGCTACGTGCCATACCGAATTGGGCAATAGTTGTGAAACGCGCTTTACAGCGTCAATTGAGAGCGCGTAGTTTGCAAGTATCTGTCTCGGCGCAGAGCATTCTGAAGGGGAGGGGGAAAAAAAAGAAAAGTTCCTCTCGCGGCGGAGTTAGGAAGGGATTAACTGCGGCGGAGTCAGTGGCGTACTTAAGGAGTTTTTGCCCCACTGTGGAATTGAGAAAATAATCACATTTACCCTAATCGCTGAATCTTAATTTTTACTTTGCATACTTTTATGTGTTGTTTGAAGATTTCAGAAATCAAAGCAGGCTTGTGTGGCCTATCATGCCGCAACTGTGTGAAACGAAGCTCTTTAATGGAACGCTACCAAGCGAAACGCAATAGGTAACAAGCGACAAGAGATACGTATCGCTTGGAAGTGAACCCTTAGTAATCAATTCGACCTTTCGCATTGATGCGACAGGGCAAGCTGCACATGTCGCTTTCGGCTCGGTGCATTAGGTTTTTCGCGCATGAGCGGTGAATGTCTTGCTTTAGATCGAAGTCGCCAGTGTTCATGGGAGTCCGTAAGGGGGGGGGGGCAAGGGGGACCCGTGCCCCCTTTGGAAAATGAAAGTCAACCAAAAATTATATATTTCACACATATAATTCCATTTCAGCCACAATAATATGAGTTAATTAATGCACGAACATGATAAATTCAAATGTAAGCAATGTTTTTTTGAAGGAACATTGGGTAAAATGTTGCTTATTTGCTCCCCCTGGAAAAAAAATACCTTCCTTGCCCTTCCCTGGAAAAAAACCCTGCTGACGTCCATGCCAGTGTTGTCTGTCGATTGTCGCCTGCCACTTGTCGCTTCGATCTGAAGTCTCCTTAAAGGGGTCAGGGGAAGAATTCGGACGGAGGCGACAAGCGACAGTGTGCTTCAACATCGACAAGAGACACGGGTCCCTTTTGTCTTGTAGACTAAAACATTCACCGCCCGTGCACGACAAGTGGAGGCATCACGATGCACAACATTGATAAAGTAGCCAGTTTGAGTGACACAACCAAGCGACATGCAATATTTGCAGCTTACCGTGATGCATCAGTTCGAAACGTTGCAATGATTACCGAGGCTTGTCGCTTGTCGCGTTACGCTTCGGTCTGGAATCTGCTTAAACGGCATAAACGGCAGGCGACTAGCAACATGGAGATTTTATACCAAAGCGACAAGCGGCATTAGACCATTCAATATAAGGCAAAGTATTCACCGCGCATGCGCGAACAAAAGTACGAAGCGACATGATGCACGGTATTAACAAAACTGGCCAATCAGAGCGACACGCAAGCTGCAAGCGACACCTGCATCTTGTCGTGCCGCTTCTGTTCGAAAGGTTCAATTCATTACTGCTGGTTCGCTTCCAAGGGACATGTGTTGGTTGGCGCTTTCGTGTGTAATCTCTCTTACAAGGCAAGAAAGCTGCAAACGACAGACGACAAGTGACAGGCGACAAGCGACACGGAGAATTCACACAGAAGCTGCAAGCGGCAAGCGACACTAGCACAGTTAGTCT
Source organism: Lepisma saccharinum (assembly GCF_977018435.1). NCBI lineage: Eukaryota > Metazoa > Arthropoda > Insecta > Zygentoma > Lepismatidae > Lepisma > Lepisma saccharinum. Next base: position 59,780,593 of record NC_139243.1, on the reverse strand, counting down.
AAATCCAAACATTCACCGCGCATGAGCTAACAAGAGCACGAGGTGACAGGATGCACGGTATTGAGAAAACGGCCTAATCAGAGCTACACGTGCAGCTTGACCTGTCTTGATACGAAAGGTTGCATTTATTTCTGAATGCTGGTTTGCAAGTTAAGCGTGTCACGTGCCGCTCCCCTCTGAAAGCTACACCAAGCCATTGTTTTATTGAATTCTCCTCAGGAAAGGAAGAGCATGCTTATACAAATATAGTTTCCGTAGATCATTTGCGAAGCCACTCATTATATTTGAAACTCTACTTTATGTGCACACTCAGCGTGCACTATAATCAACTGAAGCGGCCCTAACAAATTATTCGCTGGAACTAGGATCTCACTTTCTCATCGTTGTGAAGGGTCACTCGCAATAGAATTGTTACCATTTTATCTCTCTGGTTGAGAACAGAATTTGGAGACTATAGTCGACAAAAAAGTTATTTCTCTTGGAGTTATTAGATTGGGGGAGGAGGGTGGTGCTTCAGATGGCTGTTCCATGTAGACTGTACATTTGAACAAAAGGAGCAAAGGAAAAGTAACTTATTTAATTTCTTTGTAAAATGAATTAAGTGTTAATTTACCAGAAGTCCAGTACAGCAAAACTATCCAAGTTTATAATGGTGTGAGTCTTAATGGACATTTTAATTAAACCTTTCTTAACAAACTGATTCAATATTGAATAGGGTAGTGGTTCCCTAAGGGTGCGCCGCGGCGCCCTGGGGTGCCGCGAAATGTTCCGGAATTTTAACTGAAATGCCACTTACTTGTTAGTCTACACAGGGTTTTAGATATGATTGTTCCAAACATGTGCTTATTTAGTTTTTTTTACATAAACAATGTTTCTGAATTTGAAATATGTGCTTATTTTTTAACATAAAGCAAGCAACCTAACAACACTAACTTAGCGTTGCAAGTTTTAGATAGGCCTATGCCTATATTCTGACTTGGGCGCCGCGGAAAACTTTTGAAACTACAAAGTTTGGGATCCCCTGAAATAGGGCATAAATGTAATAATGAATGATTGACGTATAAACTTGATGTGAATCGTAGAGAAATGTTTGTTTCGCGAATGGAGCGAACAAGAAAATGTTTTATAAATCTCATTCCTTGCAACCACCCAATCACAGTAACTGTTGATCACCTGACCTCTACTTCCACGTCACCCATGAAGCCTGCTGGTGCTTCTTTGCGTCCTAGCACCTGGACCACAAGCATTTCGTATTCGCGCCTTTTTTACCGGACGCCCGGTCCTTTCTTATTTCGGTAGTTCTTCTCGCAGTCAAGTAGGAGGGGTACGAGTTCCACTTAAAGCCTCCCCGATGGCCCTGTCGACCTCCGTGACGGTGTGGTTATCACAGAGCGCTACGACGTCAGGGGTTCCGGGTGCGAGTCCCGGGTAAGGCACGGGTATTTGTTTGTCCAAATGAGAAAAACTGAAAATTGAGAATAACCGAGAAATGAAAATCTTGATAATATAGTGAAAAACGGGGGATACTTCCGGTTAGGGGTATTCCTAACAAAAAATGGCGTATTGGTTGCTTCGTCGCCTTGTAATCAAAGGGTCCCGGGTTCGATACCGGTGGAGGCACTTTGTGGGTTGGATTCCACTTTAAACTGTAGATCCATTCCCAATAAGCCTTACTGTGCATAAAGCGGACTTAACCAAGCACAATATGTACTATTTTGCGAATGTGGGAGTTGTTGAAAGGTTCCCAATATAGCTATTTTGTTCTTTGATTATTGGGCTGGTTTAAATAGAATTAGTGAAGGCAACGAGAGCAAGTGAAATATTCATTCGAGAATTAGACTGCAAGAATCACTAGCAGAGTTGTCTGTTTCCATCCGAATCGTGGCGCGCCAAAAGCAAGTTCCGAGCGACCCAGCTGGCCGCTGGCGCCAAAGTGTCTGGAATCGTCTCAGGCAGACCGACCTGCAGTGAGCACACAGGCAATGAATTCGGTTTCTGGTGAAGTGACACTTATATATATACAAGACCAGGAACGTGACCGGGGATGGAGGGTTGGGACAAGATATACTTTGTTAAATTTGGACCAAGTTATCTGTTTTTACCATGTATTTAGTAACTCTATAGTCCAACAGCCTTTTGAAGACCAGAGCTTATCAAATGGGTTCTTCGTTGATCGCATTCAGTCCCATCGACGCTGTTATCAGACTTTCTCAATAGGAGCCAGATCGTCCTTATTAAAGAAAGAAAAAAGTGAAGGGAAAGTGCTCCTCTGTGCAATGCACCACGCCATGAAGGCGTATAGGGAGCGTGGGGTTAGGGCCTCACACTTTCTTGATTACGGCCGAAGGTGGGGGTGACGTGATCAGCACCACGTCCCTTGCCGCCTTTACCCCCAGAGTTTCCTCCAGGTACCCACTTTATACGACGATGGGTGGACGCCGGAGCTGCCTGAACAGGTGGAAAAATTTCCGGTTCTCCCCCGCCTGGAGAACCTTATTAAGTCTTTGAATTATATTAATTGTGTTGCGTCATCACCCAAATTTTGGAGCTCTCATCTAAGTTCGAACCCGGGACCGCAGATAATACGCAGGAGACCTTTTCATGGTAAGAGTATGATAATTACAATGGAATGAGAACCCAGGAGCTAGATATTTGGCACCCTAGTAGTAGAGTGCCCATAATATTTTGACCCCAAAACGGGACATCCCAAGGAGATCAGTGTACCTCCTCCCCTCCTGAAGAATCAGTTAGGCCTAATTATAAATTTATTGTTATAATTATAGTATTATTATTATTTTATTATTTGAAATATGATCTCTCGTTGTCAAAAGCTATTATTTATTATAATCTCGGTGTGACTCACACAGTATTTCTGGTTCCTTCTGATCAACCTTTGATGTTAGCCCTACGCAGAAGTTGGGGAGTGCCAGAAGTATGTATCAGAACAATCAATCTTCTTGAGAGCGGCTTTATTTTTCACCAACCGTTTGTAAATCTCCTCAAAAACCTTACCCCACACATCTGACGCGTGATTTCCCACTTCAGTTTGTGGTTTGTCCCAAGTTCATATTGAAACTGCATATACGTTTCTTGGGCATACTTATGCACTCTCTACAAATAACGGAACACACGCAAAACAATACAACTTTTTTTTTAGCATGAAATGTCTCAACTTTATACTTGGTTTTCAAGCTAACCCCTAGGCTTTTCTAAAACGGTACAAATAGTGTCTTTAAATAATATCGAAGGGACGACCGGGACACGCCTCTCAAACAGGACTGTCTCGTTCAAAACGGGACGTACGGTCACCCTATATAAATGACAACATAACTAAGGACCTAATGAGTGAACTGTTAGAAGGCACTCCAATATCAACGTTTACACTTCCATGTAATACGCCTCAGAAACTACGTTCTTGAAGGACATTGATGCTAAGTCCATAGTTAGTACATATTCTGCTAGGTTGTTAGTTATTCTGCGATTTGTCCATTAAGTACCGACGCTCCTCCACAGCCAGTTCTTACTGTTGCCTTAAAACTATAGTAGCTATTATTTTCTTCCTCTGTAACTGAATCATCACGTTATCGTATTTACGGCTGGAACAGAAGGGGGAGGGGGTGTTCCTTGGCTCTCTAAATCACTCGCTCGCTCCTTCTGAATTCCAGAGATTTCAAACCATCAACATGAGCATGTAATTTGATATGATCGAACAGTGGCGTAAAGAAGAAGGGTGGCCAATATTCCGACTGTGCTGCAGCGTTTCTATGTGGAAAGACTCGCGCACTTTTGGCGTGGCCATTGGCCACGACTTGTACGCTCGCATGCTTGACCTTCGGCCACGTTGTGGGCCCAATCATGTTATAGCTGGGGTTCCTCAATGATCTTAATGATTTTGAAGATGCGTGCATGTTGTATTGGATGAAGGGAAACAAGTGTATAAGTTCGCTTGCGTGTGTATATGCTCTAATATTTTACAAATATTTAACACATATTATTGTCTAGTTTCATTATAATAAACTGGGTACATATGGTCCGTTTCAAAATATTTAGATATTTCATATAAACGAATTAAATAGCGACATGTCTCGTGCGCTCGCCGACGTGGCTCCCTTATTTAAAAAGTTTTGAACATAACGTTGTGTGTGTTCGGCCTCTTGTTTACTTTCTTAATAATAAGCTGGGTAAGTAAAAACAGTTTCAAGATAGTTAGTTGGATGTTTTCTGTAAACGGATTCAATAGGGACACTAAATTGGAAACGCAATATTTACGTATTTTGTGATTTTCACAATTTAAAACGTAATTGAAAAATAATTGTTTTCCGTCATTCCCCTCGAATTCCTCTGTAATAAATTATGAGGCTCATATTTTGAAATTCGAACAGTCTAGCATAATTCACTTAGTAGTTTCTGGGGTGAAAATGAAGTTCCCTAGCAACGTCTGTTGCCATGGTCAACAACAAGCAAGTTAAGCTCTGATATAGTAAAAAGCCTGGAATATGAGCAACTTCAAAAGAATTCCATTTCAACAACAACACAACTAAACACCTGGCTAAACAACAACAAGCTTTCCCTGAATGTTAATAAAACAGTTCTAATAAATTTTAATCCAGCAAAACAAATAAAAAACTTAAGAAGTCGTCAAAGAATGCAATGCAATAAAATTCTTAGGAGTATTGACAGACACAAACCTGTCTTGGGACATGCAAATTACTAATTTAACTCAAAAGTTAAGCAGGCTCTGCTACATGATGAGAATTTTGAGAAATGTTTTAACTTTGAATGTTTTAAGGACAGTATATTTTGGACAGATTCAAACTGTACTTACATATGGTATCTCTTTCTGGGGCAGCTCACCCAAAATGCAGAAAATTTTTATTTGGCAAAAAGCAAAACGCAATTTAAACATTATGAAGAATGTATCCCTCTCAAACCCAACAAAACAAATTTTCAATGAATTTCAAATATTACCTCTTCCATGTTTGTACATATTAGAAACGTTGTACTTTATTCATACAAATTCTAAAATCTTCTCAAAAAATCTGGACATACACAAGTACAGCACTCGTATGCATAACTCCCTCCACCTTTCTACTGTCCGCACATCCAAAACACATAGTGGTCTAGGATTTCAAGGTGTAAAACTCTATAACAAGCTGCCAGAGGAATTCAAGAATCATAATCCAACCAAATTTAAAATAACAGTAAAAAGCTTGCTTATGAAGTATTTGTTTTATAGCACAGAGGAGTACTTAGATCATATTTTTCATTAATAGACATAACCTTTGATTTTCTTCCATTTTTATGTTCACTAATACCCATAACCTTTGATTTTTCTTCTATTTTTTAAGTTATTCCATACTCTTTTATACTTTTGATATGCATAAGTATGTGTTAATTCCTTTCTACTCAAAATTACACATGTAATTGACCTATCTCATATCATAGTGCTATTTGTACTCATATGATCAAGTGGATGGAAATAAATCTTATCTTATCTTATCTTAAGAACTGTTTGTCATTATACCTCCAAACATTTAGTTAAAACAAGCACGATGTAGATATTATCGCATTGAGTATACCAATATCTAATTGTATCTGGACTGAAACATCTTCTTATGTAGATGTTAACCTTGTTTGAAGCTCCTTCTCAAAACCAAGAGTGTGTGTGATCTGTGAGAAATAATGTAGCTTCACAATAAAGACTTGAATCAAACAAGATAGTTAGTTGGATGCTTTGTATAAACCAATTCAATAGAGACACTAAATCGGAATAGCAATATTTTACGTCTCTTGTCATTTTCGCATTTTTAAACGTAATCGAATTTCTACCTCTCCTCAGTAATAAATTCTGACGCTCATATTTTGAAATTGGAAAAGTCTAGCATTATTCACTTACACTAGATTTCGAGGTTAAAATAAACTTTCATTAAGTTCCCTAGCAACGTCCGTTTCCATGGTCAACAACAAGCACGGCAAGCTCTAAAGAATTGCTTGTCATTATACCTCTAAACATTTAGTTGAAACGAGTACGATGTAGATATTCTCGCATTGAGTATACCAATATACATATACGTAATTGTATCTGGACTGAATCTTATTCTTATGTAGATGTCATCCTTGTTTGAGGCATCTTTTCAAAACCAGGAGTTCATTCATCTGTGTGTGATCTGTGAGAAATATAATGTTAAGGATTAAAGGAAACAATGTGAGCAAAAAGAGAAAGCCATGGAAACGGTTGCTAAGGACATGAAAAAAGGGCATTTTCACTCTTAAGAAAGGGCCAATTTTTTAATTTTCTCGGCTTTTTGGGACAATTTCATGGGGGGTCGTAATCGGGCATTTTTTGCCTCCGGGTCTTCCTTCATGGAGAACATTTATGTCAGTGAGTGGTGGGATTGGGTCTATATAGTATATATTGGACTCGCGTACTTTCGACGTGGCCTCTCTCGCATGCGTGACCTTCGGCCACGTTGTGGGCGTAATCATATTATAGATGGGGTAAAATGTCTGCATGTTGTATTGGATGAAGGGGAACAAGTGCATAAGTTCGCTAATTTAAAAAGTTTCAAAAGTTACTTTATATGTGTATGGGCTCTAATAAGGTACAAATATTCAAAAGAGTATTGTCTAATTTCTTAATAATAAACTGAGTAAGTAATAAGTGTTTCAAGATAATTAGTTGGATGTTTTTGCATCAACGAATTCAATAGCGACACTAAATTGAAAATGCAATATTTACGTCTTTTGTCATTTTCACATTTTTGAACGGAATTGGATAATAACTGTTTTCCGTCATTCCCCCAAATTCCTACCTTGCGTCTGTAATAAATTCTGACGCTCGTATTTTGAAATACGAAATGTCTAGTATAATTCGCTTACAATAGTTTTTGGGGTGAAAATAAACTTTCTTTAAGTTCCCTAGAAACGTCCGTTTCCATGGTGAACAACAAGCACGGCAAACTCTCTAAATAATTGTTTGTTATTATACCTCTAAACATTTAGTTAAAGCAACCACGATGTAGATAATATTTTCGCATTGAGTTTACCAATATATGTACGTAATTGTATCTGAGCTGAAACTCCTTATTATGTAGATGTCACCCTCGTTTGATCCACCTTTTCAAAGCCAGGAGTTGATTCAGCTGTGTGTTGTAGATCTGTGAGAAATATAATGTATCTCGGCAATTAAGAATTGAAGGAAACAGTGTGTGCTGCAAAAAATGTCCGTGGCAACGGTTGCTAAGGACGTGAAAAAAGAAGGGCTATTTGAGCTATTTTTGAATTTTCTCGGCCTTTCGGGACGATTTCATGGGGTGTCGTAATCGGGCATTTCTCGCCTCCGGGGCTTCCTTCATGGAGAACATTTGTGTCAGTGAGTCAGTCAGTGGTGGGATTGGGGCTTTATATATATTGGATAACTCGGCCTTTCATGTACAATTTTCTGAAACTTTGAGTGAAGTTACGAGCTAGGCACATTGTAGCTCTGTTTGTATACTCTGTCCCGAGAGTGACTCGAGAGTGCTCGACCAATTAATGCGTGAGACGGAACAGGGAAAATGGGAGAAAAAGGAATTTTAAATTCGTCGTTGAAATCTTCAGTGATACTTATTCTAAAGGTAAAAGGTAAACATAATCTACGTGCATTGAATCATGCTGTGAAGGTACACAGGGGTCAAAGGTGGAGCTCTCCCACCGTTGAAAGACCACAAGGTGAATGCAACGCGGTCCTGGAAACTCTCCCTTCTGAAGCATGACGTCATATGAGTTGCAGAGGCGGGCCCCGTTCCTCTGTAGGCAGGGAAGAAGTGAATTGGTGTTTGCAAAACAACAATATTTCATGAGTTTTAGAATATTAGGAGGGAACATTTAAGAAAGTCAACATCTTCTAAAGTCCAAAATTTAGCACTAAAATATTTCTCTAGAGCACGGTTTACTTTAGTTAGTCGTTAAACTCACACCTTGGAGTAAAAAGTATTCTTTGACAATTAGGCTATTATCAGTCCTTCTGATTTTTATCAGCGTGGCGTGCAGCATTTTTCATTGCATTGTATGGGTCATACGTAGATAGCTCGGTGGTCGAGCGTGTTCAGTGGTATACTGGCGACCTAGGTGCCAATGGATCCGGGTTCGATTCCCTGTGTGAGGTGTAAGGCGTGACGTTTGTGAAGAGTACGAATTCCACGCAGTAAAACCCTGGACCGCATTCTGCAGAATAATGAGGATCTGGAGCCCAGATGCACGGACAGTATAATCCTCTGCGGTTGCGTGTTGGCGCCCTGCATGCTGAGTTGCCCTTCAGAACATCTGTTTTTAACTAGGGTGTAGAGACTTGAGTCTTCAGACGACGGCAGTTCTAGTATTTGCCTCGACTGTACGTAATCACTGGCGTAGACCGAGGGGGGATGGTTGAAGGGGCTACGGTCCACTCCGTAATTTTAAGAAAACCAACATTTTCAAATGAAGGCAGTGAAGAACTGGGAAATTGGGGACCAGAGTGAGTGTTAAATGTGCTGACGTGTCCATAATTTAAATAAATCAATCAAGTATTTTTAAGTTCCGGCCTGCATGAGTCTACCTTTGTAAGTGTAACTCATAATTCATCTTCGTCGTCGCCAATAGTGGCTGAAAAGCGATGTAAATATTAATGAATGCAAACATAAATTCTAGCTCTACGCTGTAGCAATTCTGACCACCTCTCGTACATAAATCAATTTTGTATACTTTTTCTCCTTGTCGATGCTTCTCAACAATATCTGGTTAGTAAAGGTAGAATGAGAATGAGAGAAAGGGAGATGTTTCCAGATGTTTCCAGCTTTGGCTGCAAATCGCTTCTCCCATCTGGCTAGAACACGAGAAAGAGCAAACTGTTAAAATTCCAATTTGGAGGCATTACGGGAAATATAACTTTCATTATTGTAGTGGTTGTTTCTACATATTTTATTTTTTGAGGACACATTGCAGGGTGGTCAGGCACCATTGGCAACCCCCGTGCGCAAGACTATGCCCTCACATGTCAATTTTAATTTGCTTCATCTGTAGAAGAAAGTATTGACGGTAACCAAAATTAGTAATGTTGTTTGAAAGTGTGTTAATATCGGGTGTGTTGTAGAAGAAAAGAAAGCATTATTTACACTGTTACTCTTCCTTGCACTCGTATTGTGTTTCGTTTGTTAACTGGGACCTCCCCGTTGGTGTAGTGGTAACGTCGTCGCCTTGTAATCAAGGGGTCCCAGGTTCGATAGCGGATGAAGGCATAGGAATATAGTGTTTGGGGTTCCACCTTCAACTGTAGGTCTAGTCCCGATTAGCCACACCGTGCATAAAGTGTACTTAAAACACAAAGTCAATCAATGAATCGTTTGTTTACTGAACGGTGCTATTCGAATATGAGCAAAGCGCTTTCGTTACTTACGAAAAATGCTTCTACTTTAACAGAATTATTTTTTATATCTTTCAGCTATGATTGCTTGGAAAAGTTAAAGGACGTCAGGATTGTAAAATCTCGGTGGACTCATTATCTTAGCACCAAAAATTCTGGGTTGGAATTCCTACGTCAGTTTCATATCTCTAACGAGGCAAATAGGAAATAATTTGGAAATATGCTCTACCCCAGGTTTCTCTGCAGCGGCCGAACGAAAGCAAGTCTCTGCGCAATCAGTCAATATGAAGGACTGACTAATGAACGCGTGCGAGGCAGTGTTGCCACAATCTGTAAGCACAATTTCCTTTTCCAAGGGGTAAAATTTCCCTTTTTCGCCCATTTTTTCCCTTCATCTAAAGAATTATTATTATTAATAATAATAATAATAATAATTAATTTTTATCGTTGACCCATGTTCGTATGTATGTATAAAATGTTAATCAATTTAACTTTTAAATGCTACGACGCCAGGGGTACCGGGTTCGAATCCCGGCCTGGGCATGGCTGTTTTTGTGAGTGTCCATTCATAAATTTCATCATATCATTACTCATCCCCATCTTTGCAATTAGCCAAAAGTGGCAGAAAAGCGAAGTAAAATAAACCAAATCAATAAACAATAAAATCAATAACTTTTAAATGTTTTTTGGAAGATTTAGATTTTATTTCTAAACCAAGCTATTATTTTTTGTTTTGAGATGAAAGCTAAAACTATGTTATAGTTGGCAACTGAAGATTTTCATCAGTAAAAAGCAAAACACACAAACAGAGATTGGATTTAGGGAGGCCTATGCCCCTTGTCCTACAATCAGAAGAAAATTAAAAATATTCTACACAAAATGCTGTTCTAATAAGGCGCACATATGAAGAGTTTGTGTGGAAAATCACATTTTTGCCTTACCTATAAAAATGTTAAGTTCGGCGCATGGATATACGCGTTTTACTAAAAAAGATATATAGTACATACCTGAGCAAATGTTCTATTCTGGTAAATTTCACGTATTAGGTGGAAACTTCTAAAACACAGCAAGTTTTTTATTAAAATTTAATCCATTGTTGGTCACTTCTTGCCACTCTGCACGGAATTTTTTAACTTGTTTCCGCGGTGTTTTTTCATCCTCCGATAATTCTCCACGGCGTTTTCTAATATATTCTGGAGTTGCAGATAGTTTCCTTTGCTTCCCTTGTTCTCCCGTCGTCCAAGACGGGCACAGCCTTCCACCGAACACTCGCACCCACCCAGTGTCCAATGAAGACTGAAGTAAAGATAGGTTTGCGACAAAGATAACTTTATGGTTTTCACGTGTAGTGTTTGAGGCAAAATTCAGAGAACCGGGGAAAGCTTAAACAAACAATACCCTCGGACTCCCACTACCATAAGGGTGAATGGCCAAAGACCTCCGGCCCCAAAGGGTAGGCAGATGTGGGTCAACCCAAATTCCGCCCTTCCTCTCAGAACAAAGTATACGACAAAATAAAAAAAATAATAAGTTCTCATTTTCAAAACTAGAATCTGTTATAATGTTTAATATAATTAATGTTTAGTCTGTCTTAAAATTTCCCTGAAAATTCGCTATTTTTAATCGAATTTCCCTTTTCCCTTTTCACTTAAAAATAGCTCCAAATTTCCCTTCAAAAAGGGAAATTTCCCTTCATGTGGCAACACTGGTGCGAGGGAACGGGATTGTGGTAAAGGTGAACAACGACCACCCTTTCCAGCAGCGCTCCGCTTACTCACTCTTTCCCTTTCTTGCGCAGCCTTGCTCCATAGATACCCGGGCAGAGTAGAGAGAGAATTGGAAGAGACAGCAAACGTGCCATTTTGGTGGCAGAAGTCCTCACTGCATCTACGCGCAGTATCGGCAGTTTTAAAAAAAACAATGGCATCTATTTTCGTTGGTAATACATCAAAAGGTGAAGAAAAGCAAATGCTGTTATTCACTTTGTTGATGTCTGGTTAAGTATTTTCCTATCTCGTTGTTGTTAACTTTATCCAAAGAGATTTTTTTTTTTTACTCTGCAAAAGATAAATCGTAATTTTGTCACGCCCTGCATGTATCCTGCAGCTAAATATTGACAACAGTAAAAACGCAACAAAACCAGTGTAACAAAGGACTTTGGCTACGTGTGTAGAAATGAACGTTCCTTTCAACGAAACTCGCACGACTCCACCGCTATCTTTTACTGGCGCCTAAGAGTCTGGACTCTGGAGTTGTTTCGCCCAGACATGTGTGCTGGATCTACGAGTTCTTTGAGAGCTCGAGTTTCGGGTTCACTTCCAAGTGAACGAGAGTAATGTATACACCCAAGCATCAGTGGCGTGTGCAGGGGGATAGTTATAGTTGGGAACGCAATATCCCCGATTGATTCAAGTTCGCTGCACAATTAACGTGAACTGCAAAGAAAGATGGGGAAATAGTATTACTGCTGTCCGCTATCGCAAGTCACGTAATGGTAACGGCGTTCGAGCCTCCGTGGTTCAGTTTCCACTGGATGATATTCATTGCTCGAAATCACACCCACCGTCATGGCCACGATTTCGGCAAACGTTTCGGGGTGTTTTTTTAACACACTTGATAGGCATTGCGCCTACAGTATTTGTGGCAGTGACTGAAGGTACGCATATAACGATTACATTCTAAATGCAGTTCTTCTTCATTTTGTTTTAGTCTCGTAAAGATTAACAGACTATCTATCAGACTATCTAAAAAGATGTGTAAGGCCTCACACACTCTTCGATCACGGCCAATTTGGAGGTGATGTGATCAGCACTACGTTCCTGTCGCCTTTACACCCCAGAGTTTTACCTCTAGTTACCCACCATTTATTTGAGGCTGGATGAGCTCCAGTCGCTTTACGCGGGGACAACGGCGGAAACATTTCGACCTTAGATCATCCAAGGGACTCCCGTGTGGCAGACAGGCGCCCTACTGACTAGATTACATTATATTGTGCATAACCATTATTTATTTGGAATCAGCCCCTCCCCCGCGCCCTTAATTAAAATGATATATTGTTAGCACTAGCTTACCCGGGGGGGGGGGGGATTCCAGGCCAACCAAATTCTCAACTGCGGACATTTGTATTTATAAAATGAAAATAAATTAAAATACGTTGCAATGGTCCCTACCAATATTTCTGAATTACTTTTGCTCATACAATGATGAAGGTAACGTACATAGGAGGAAAATTCACGCTGTGGGCCTATCAGTATGTTCCGCCATGAAACTTGTGCCTGTAACAGTGTACAATTGGTTGATAATTATGGTAATTAATGTAGCTATTATAATTACTTGAGAACAGCACATACGAAAACAAGAAATACCATTGATTCAACATTAACATGTAATTTTGAGGTCTAGTGAATGATAAAATGTGTGTGACACTCGTGTATTAATTGGTTCACATGATGGTCATTTTGCAATTATTATATTTGTTATATAAGTTATATGAACAACAAAAGAAGAAATGATTCATCAAAAAATTGTTCCATGAATTTTAATTTTAATGTTAAAAAGGAAAAAAATGTCTGGGCCTCTGAGGCCCCCTCAGGTATGTTAATTTCTTGTACGCCAGGGGAAGCTAGGGGTAAGAAAAACCAAACTTCTTCCAGTCTTAACTGTAGTTCTTTTGTAAAACAATGGTTTCATGCTTGCAATCATGTATTATATGGTATTGCTGCAAGGGTTCTTCGCTTTGGTCAGATTCCCATTCATTCAACAATTTCGCTGCCAACTTTCCTCTTCTGTCCTTTACTCCTGAGCTAGAATACAATTCAAATGTAGTCGAAAAAAGGTATAGGCTAGGTGATGTAATTTGTACCTCTTTCATCTTCGATTCCTACAGATCATAAAATTGTAAAGTCACGACTTCAATAACACAAATAATTTTCGTCGGAATAACAGTTTTAAGTAAGGTATAAAAATGGCTACAAATTGGCAGTGCTTCAACTCCAGATATTAGAGAACCAAGTTATATCATTTGAGCAGGTAAAAATACAAAATACGTATGTTGATAGGATATACGTATTGTAGAACAAAGTGAAAACTATAAAAACCAGTGAAATTGAAATAAATCTACATTTCTCAAGTAAGCATAAAGGAAAGGAAAAGTAACGCACAATTCTTGCAGTAATGATAAAATATTACTAATTGCGAGAGCTTAACCGTGAAACGATTGCCCCGCCATCGATATGGAGACACACGGGAACGAGTCATACAATTCGACAAAGACTGCTAGGCCTCTATTTTGACGTGAACCAAGCCTCGTAAGTTCTTTTTAACAAACATTGTTTCAATGTGCGCGAGCTACACCTCCGCAGTTCTATTCACTGGGAATGACCTACTAAAAGCGCGAATTTTCATGAAAGGCTAGCATGTGAGTCAATGTGTGAAGAGCCCCTTCTCCTCGGATTAAAAGCGCGGAGTTAGAGTAGAACCCAGAGCCCCCTGGTAGCAGCAGATTTTTTGGCGGATGGAGTGGGGGAGGGTTGCACGTAATATTTCGTTTATACTGTAGGAATGTTCAAGTCCGTGCTTCTCAAGTAAGACATGGATGCCGAAATGTTGAGGACAGAGTGCTGAAAACAACTTTTCCCACCCTCTTTTTTTATTTTTTTTTACTAGCGTTTTGGATAAGATTGATTGATTAATTTTTTGTTTCAAGTCCACTTTATGCACAGGAAGGCTAATCGGGTTTTGGATAAAAGTATTTACATTTTGAAGGCATAGTTTCCCTTCCCTTGTAGGAATGATGCGGTGAATTCAGCAGTCCTACATAAAAGTAAAACATTTTACCAGTAGTCTTTAGGTGAGCCTACCTACAAAGATTTAATTTTCCATAATTGTAATTGCTAGTCAGTTAACAAAGCATACACCCTTAATCCACCATCGTGGAATTAACATTTCTTTTCGCATGCATATCTCAAAGTTCGACTACAGAAACACAATTAATTGACTTGGTGTTTTAAGTCCACTTTATTCACAGTCAGGTTAATCGGGACTGGACCTACAGTTTAAATTGGGATCCGAACCACTAGTGCCTCCACCGGGTATCGAACCCGAGACCCCTTGATTATACAGAAACACAATGACCGAAAATATGGGAATAAATAATATCACCCATGAAACAGCAAAATCAAGTTAAGGTTTTGCAACTGATGTGGTGAACGCTCCGTGCAGACTTGAAGACGCCAATGTAAACAGTCTCTTTTCATCTTCCCAGTTATATCGTTTACGTCTCGGGAATCACTCCCGCAAGCCGGCTCTGTGGCTGAATTGTTAGCGTAGCGTGCCACAAAACACACGGTGTCCTAGGTTCGCATCCCGGTTAAAAAACCTGGACATGAAGTTGTGTTTGTTCCAACAGTCTGTTTCATCATTCATCCTAGCCTTCACATTATATGCGACATTTGCATGAAGACACAACATTTGCTGCTGTTACCTACTTATTGATTTGATTAGTTTACATCTCGCTTCTGTCTCTTTTGGTCACGCGAAGATTAGGGTGAAATTGAAGCCAGGCAATGACGAACACGCATGGGCGGTTAGCAACACACAGACTGAGTGTGAGTCTAGACGCCAAAGCCCCGTTTGTCTGCAAAATGCACACTCTGTACTAATAGCACTTGTATAGTTTAAAATATCGATACATCTGATTAAAAATATTCATTAAACTTCGTTGTCCTTTAAAACTGCCACTTTCAATATATATTTCGCCATATAACACAAATACTGCAAACGCACTAAAGGAAAACAATAGCCACACTGGACGCGAACAAAGAAACAAGGATGTTGATTTCAGCCTTCAATATCTCTCCACTTGACTTTTAATTGTTGGCATTCAAATTGTTTACATTCTTATTTCGAGGAACAATTGTTTATATTCGAGCAATCAAATTGTACATATTGTTTGTATCTCGTGACCTTTGAAAATATGGTCATGATGTAAGAACTTATTTAAGCGCTAGATACTCCTTCGTTCATGAAATTAGCAAGAAAAAGGATTTGACATGTTCTATTCTGCTATTATAACAACGTTAAGAAATTTTAATAGTCCATGGTCTTCTTCACTTCTGCTCCTTCAGCTTCTCATTTTTGTGCGGCCCTAGGTATCCTAGTACGAACCCCCCGCCCCCTTCCTTGAGTCCATCGTGTCATACCTAAAAGAGACGTTGTCATTTATGCGCTTGAAGGAAAGTCATCCCTTACACCCCGCTCCTGTTTGTGGGTAATATTCCCACCCTTTCAGTGGCGTGCCTATAAATGTAGTAAAGGGATGTGAGCATAAAGAGATTATGAGTTATTTCTTACCACTCCTGGATCATGCAATTTTTTGCTAAATTTGACGTTTTCTTAAAAGGAAAGTTGCTCTAAAACCCCTTGTACGAGTAGATAGGCAGCTGTTCCATAACTTTCCAGCTGGCATATCATAACCAAGTGACAGACTTCGGCTCTGTTTATCGTGAAACACAATACAAGCTGACGTAGTGGTTAGGATAACAGACTGATTCTTCAATATTTTCCCGCTCATCTTATCAATTAATCATCTATATAACAGTCACGATGAATAAACTCCGTGGCGAAACTGCCCTTGAATAACAAACGCCTGTTGATTGGTTGACACACGATCAGAACATCGAATCGCATTGCCGCTGTTATCTGGTTTTCTCGATCGGATCCCACTAATTCACGTAGCTTCCCAACTGGCTTCAAGAGCCAGAAATGTTCGAGCTCCCACCGGTAAATAAATCTGTTATCACGCTAACTTGATTTCTTAGTTTACTTTAGGCTAAGATGGGCTAATCAAAACTGGACCTACAGTTTAAAGTTGTATCCGAACCACTGTGTGTCTCCCCCGGGTATCGAACCCGGATCTCCTTGATTACAGGCCGAAGAAATTACCACAACTACATAGGGCTGGCCGTATATGTTAGGCAATAACCGTTCGACTGCTTCAAAGCACTTTGAAAAACGTGGGTTGAGTACGGAAATAATATTGATAAAGCAAACACAGTTACAGTAATCTTTGTGGTAATGAATTACCAGTAAATCTTTTGAACAAACCAAAGAAAAGTTTCGCAAAGATACTCCGTAACACCGTCTTTCAGCCCTGAAAGATGGGTCAAACGTTCTTTTTGTAGCATTTTGACTATCTATTCCGTCCGCACCACCGGACACAGGTCTTCTTGTACTGCATGTACAATGTAGTTTGGCGAAAGGAAAAAAAAAAAAGCACGCAGTTCTTATCGCTTTCTTGCAGGAAGGGAAAGTGACAGAGCAGAAACGTTTTTCATCCTCTTAGCTTCTTATTTCTTACACAAGGCATGATTTTTCCTGCATTTACTTGGGTCTCCCCGATGGCGCAGTTGTAGCGTCGTCGCCTTGTAATGAGAGGTCCCGGGTTCGATACCCGGTGGAGGCACACAGTGGTTTGGATCCCACTTTAAACTGTAGGTCCAGTCCCGATTAGCAGAAAGTGCTATTCAAACACCAAATCAATCAATCCTGCATTTACTTGAAAGGTGAAAACGTATCAGCTGCAAAGGACGGAATTAGCCGAAGAATGATTGAAAGTCGAACTTCAGCTAAGAAAAATAGAGAGAATGAATTTGATGTTTAAGCTTGACCAAGATGAGAAAAATCTACTGGCCCTGTTATTTAATTTTCAACAGTAAGGGAGCGGTCGGAGAGTGGTGACGCAATGAGCTCTTTACCATGTGATCCTGCCCCTGCGTTGCCAAAATGTTCAGCATTCTTCAACAGATGGTCGTCACCTTTATTCACTGCTAAGCATTATCATTATGAACGTCACACATCGAAAGTCAAGATGTAATATTTATCGTTGTTGAAGCTTTTGATAACGAAGGAGTGAAGGAAACTGGCAACACGGCGGTACTCGGGTAAATGCGGAAGAGAGAGGAGAAAACAAATGACTGCCAGTGACGGATCTACATATTTTGGGCCCATGGCAAGCATCACTTAAGGCCCCTTCAATGTAAAATACAGAAGTATGTGAAAGGAAATGTCAAAACCTTTCTGCTATTCCGTTTCTTCAATGTATGTATATATTGTTCGTGCGTGCGGGCCCATGGAAAAATTTGATTTTGTTATTTAGCGTCGCCTACGGAGTGTGTCTAATCGCGACGATGAGGATGAGTGATGATAGGATGAAATTACGGAGTGGATGCAGCAACACTCGCAAAGAACAGCCATGCCCAGCAGAGATGCGAACCCGTTACCACTGGCGTCGTAAACTCTGTGCTAACCACTTCGTACGGAGGTCGGTATATCTCTGGATTTTTTACGGATAGTTTTAAGTCCATTTTTATGCACAGGTAGGCTAAATGGGACTGGACCTAACGTTTTAAAATGAGATCCGAACCAATATGTGCCTCTACCGGGTATCAAACAAGGTATACCTCTGAAGAGGAAGGTGGAATTGGAAAGGTAGAGTTTTGCAAAATCATGGACAGATGAAACTTTTGATAAGTCACTTATGAGAGATGTCTAAAGATAAAACTCAGCTGAGAATGATGGACCAATAACTGTTCCATAATACATTTCATTCTACATTTGCTCGTTATTACTTTTAATTTGTCAAGCTTTGGGCTGGGTATGCAGTAGTGTTTAGGTAAGCAAATCATGTTTGATGGTTCCCAATGTAAATAGTAATTTCGTTCTATCCACGGGATTTTCGTCCCTTGCTTCGCCTGTCTGTTGCAATTATTACTCATTCATTGGACAAACCATTCGTAATGTTAATACTATGAAGGTTCTCTCCAAGAACCAAGTACGAAGGTTAACTTTTGCATTCCGAACTCAGTCTCCTTTTGTCTCGGGGGATTAACAATTTCAAATAAGGTATTCTTACTTTTCTTTGATTGTCGTTGTAAATGCAAGATTTAGAAAAATAATAAAATAATAATATTACATTTAGAAAAACTGGGAATGAAACGTTCGACCACAGGTGAGTTTCCTAAGTAAACTGTCACAGAAAAACCAACGCTGTTATTCATTACGTTAATTCATAGTTCATAACTTTGCTATCCCGTTGTTGTTAGTTATTGCGAAAGAGAAAAGTATTTCACTCCGCAAAAGGGCAATCATAATTAATCTCTAATAATAATCGTCATGTTATATGTGGCATTAGGTATAATTTTGTTACACCTTGTTACCCGACCCTGTGGCCGAGTGGTTAGCACATCGCTCTGCGACGCCAAGGGTCCCGGGTTCAAATCCCGGTCGGGTTTGGTTGTTTGTAAATGTCCATTCATCAATTTTATCATTTCATCACTCATCCCCATCTTCGCAAATTAGCCAAGAGGCACAAAACGCGAAGTAAAATAAACTAAATCAATCAATCATGTTACACCTTGCTTGTAGCCCGCAGCGAAAATTAGATACCAGTCAAAATAATTCTTACGCACTACTCTCGCAGCCAAACAAGTGGGAGAAGGGGAACGACTGTAGATTACGGCAGCAGATAACACCCACTTGCGCAAGCAGTAGAAAAACACTGCCGTTGAAATATCGAATTGGGACGTTAGTACAGTCACTGACACTACTGGTTTGTAATTGTCCAATTGAAAGTCAATGAAATCGTTACAACCCAGAACTGTTCGTGACTGTACAGCTGTCATGATGCAAGAAAGACAAGTACAAAGCATGCTTTTCTGGGTTACGAAACCTGAAACGTTACCCTTGCGCGCTGCACGTAAATAAAGACGGACTGGAAGTAAAATTTAGATCTGACATTTTTGTTAATCAGGTTCACCAGAATATGACGAAGAGAAACACTCGTGTTTTAATTCTTAGTTGAAGTTTGTTGTGAAGGAGAGAGTATAAGCAACATATCTTTGGTCTTTGGAAACACTCATGTAGTCTGCAGGTCATGCTAATTTCGTGTTAAAGAAAGGAACATACTAGTATTACATTTTCGGGTTAGTGTACTATTTTTTTTTTATTTGTCCCTAAGTAACTTGGAGTTCTCGATTATAATTTGGCTGGTGTGTCTTTAGAGGCTCTCCCCGATGGTGTAGTGGCAACTTCGTTGTCTTGTAATAAAGATGTCCTGTGTTCGATGGAGACACATAGTGTTATGATTCAACTTTAAACTGTAGGTCCACCATGACTAGCCTATTTCTACACAAAGTTGATTTATAATAAAAGCTCAAGTCAATTTAAATCATCTGGTTCGTCTAACCTATTATGCACAAAACATCAACAAAACATAGGACAGCTCTATTATTCAGAAATCCTGGTAACGACGAATTGTCCATCGCCAGAGGTGGCAAGGGGGGCACTTCCTCCCTTTTTTTGCAACTTTTATGCTAAACCTTATATACAAAGGGAAACTAAACTGTCCTTGCCACCTTCCCCCCAGTTTTGGCACCTTGCACCCCAGTTTTGGCGCCCAATTGCCGCCACTATCCATCACCATTTTAATTCAGTCTGTATTACACAGTGTGATAATAAATATTTGAAATAATGACATCAATAAGCAGAGGCCATTGCCCGCTTCGAACTAACGTAGTTTACTCCTAAAAACAACATAGGATGTACACTAGAATGAAAATGTAATGAAAATAGCGTTGGGCAATTTTCCTACCATTATCTTTGCCGTTGACTGTGCCTTGGAAGTGTCAATCCCAGAATAAAATGCGTAGGACAGCCAGTTATGGATTTTAGATACCAGGTTTCGGTGTATCGAAATACAGGTCACATCGAAGATGCAGATCATATTTGTTTGATGCCAATACTTGGGGGTCTGCTATATTGATATTTCCAGCAGCCGTAATAAGTATCACGTTTCTTACAAGTTGTATTTATATTGCAATTAGACAACGTCCTGCATTTCTGCACTTCTGTGGGTCCAGTTCCGATTAGCTTATCTATGCATAAAATGGCCTTAAAATACAAACTCAACTCTAAAAATATATGGGGGTGAACGTGCGTTCGTTTTTTTTTTACTAAATTGGGAATCAACGCAAAAGGGATAAGCTTTATGAAAATAATGCAACTTTAGACAAATTAAGTATTACTTCTATTTATACTAAGTAATTTTATGGCACTTTTGTTTGCATTGGGTTAACCGTGACGATCTTATATACTTCTAAACTGTGAATAATGTGAGTAATGTTTTACTAATATATTAGTTTAAGCGTATCCTTCTCTCACTGACATTCGCCAGAATGCACAGTCAAACAGCTAAACCATAGGAAGGGGGACAGGGGCGTGACTTTTCGTGATAGGCAAACGACGGGTCAATTTTCCATTTGGGCTAATTATAACACACATAATACGTAACGTCGTTAACTTGTAATGAAAGGGTTCGATACTAGGTCGAGGCGTAGCCATTTCCCACTTTAAACTGTGGCCCAATCCAAATTAGCCTTTTTGTGGTACTTAAAAAGTGGAATTAAAACAAATTCAACAAGAACCACCACATAATATTGTTTGTTACTGAGACACTTTTAACTGATTTTTGAAAATTTTTCCGTTTTTACTTACTTGATTTGGTTATGCATAGTTCAGGGCACGGTCTCTCATAATGCACCACCTCCAACATTTCGGTAGAAGTTTTTCAACTGAATGAAAAAAGATCCCTAATCGAGTACTTACCTGCACCACTGCAAATCGGTGGCTCGTCTGGTTTGTCATCCATGGCGGTCATTTTCAATATAGACCCTACTTTCACTCGAGATAGCAGAAGCACCACACGAAAGAACAGAATGACACAGGACGATGGCCACAGTAAAGAAAACACGTGTCCTCAGCAGCCACGCTACGCTACCAAATAGCACCCTCTTCCTCACCCTATTTGCAATGTTACATACGCTCTATATTTCGGAGTTACTGATCACATGCAGGATATGCCCAAGTATTGGTTGGTGAATTTACTTATAATAATATACCATACGGCCATTGATCATTGACTAACTTTATAAGGTAATGTGTTGATTACTGAAAAGTTTCACACACGCATTATCGTACCGAGTTAGCTGGTTCCACGGATGCATGTAAAATGCTGGAATTTAGAACACTTTTGGGCAGCGTAGACGAGTTCTTTCCAACACCCTTGCCAAGGACAAACGCGGGCCTGGAATCGCTTGCTTTCGACTTTTTATTTAGCGTGAAGGGGGACGGACAGTGACCATGTAAGTACTGCATAAAGCATGACGTCCACTGAGACGCGGAGAAACTCAGCAAATGAACACGACAGACCCGTTTCCGGCGTCTCAGTGGGCGATAATCTGTAACATAACCTGCCAAAATTTTCGTGCTTCGGTTTCGCGCGTTTCACTGTAGTGGGCGTTACACCATTTGGTTTAAGTAGAAGCAGACAGCAGATCTGTTGCCGGAAATTTCCATGTTTTGCCGCGTCTCAATGGACGTCAAGCTTCAGTCTCTTCCTTGTAACGCGATCAGCTAACCCGCGTGGCTGAGCGAGCCGGTTTATGTTTGCAGGCAATACCACTGCAAATAGGAGAACTGAAAGGTCTGCACATGTAAATATGTTGTAGAAATTAATTCCATTCTAAGGTGTTAAATGCATTGAAAGACATGAACTTAAGATACAAAAATGTTAAAAAAAACAAACGCAAGTGGTGCTTGCTCCGTTTCCTTTACCGCACGTTTCTGAAAAAAAAGGGGGGGGATGTTTTCCCAGTGCGTCTCGGTCATCAGCTGTGGCTCTTTCTACACAACTCAATCGCCCTTCTGCTAGCTCGCTGCCTGTTTGGGGCAAAGAATATATACAAACCATAATAATATTAATAGTGATAATAATAAAATCGTCTTTACTAGAGCGGGCGTTTTTCATCCGTTTCTAGCCCGACCCTGTGGCCGAGTGGTTAGCATATCGCGCTGCGACGCCAAGGGTCCCGGGTTTGAATCCCGGTCGGGCTTGGTTGTTTGTGAATGTCCATTCATCAATTTCATAATTTCATCACTCATCCCCATCTTCGCAAATTAGCCAAGAGGCACAAAACGCGAAGTAAAATAAACTAAATCAACTCAAATCAAATCAAATCAAATCATCCGTTTCTATCATAAATATAACAATGAGTCGAAGTGGTTGGTAGATGAGAGCAAATAAATTCAGACGCGCACAAATATTCTCGTAGGGCCTAACGTTAGTGCCTCTACTCTTCAATCTTACAAGATATAAATGAATGTCACCATTAAAGAGAGTACTTTATGTTGGTTATCGAAGATACCGAAAATGTCGGTTCTCAGTATATCGATATTTAGAGGTCATATTTTCGAGTACAGATAACGGATATCGATGGTTTCAGAAACCGGCCTCCGTGGCGGAGTGGCTAGCACAGCGCGCTACGAAGCCAGGGATCCCTGGTTCGAACCCTGGCCAGAAATTGGCTGTTTGTGCGAGTCTCTTCATCAATTTCATTAGGTTATATGATCACTCGTCCTCAACTCAATTAACCGTAGGTGGCAGAAAGCGAAGTAAAATAAACCAAATCAATCAATAGTTTTAACAGCACTAAATATACCCCGTTATGTGACCATTTCAGGATATTTTCTTTAATTTTGCCTGCTTTACGGTGCACTATATACACCAGCAAGTTAAAAACAAGGAAATGAAGTAATTAGCTCACAAAGCGGATTACATAAAACATAACTCCATCGTAGATTCCAGCCGAGGCCACTCCCTAAATATCGTGCCACAGTAACCATCAGCCATGGAATCACTTCTTGGTGAACAAGGGCAATTACATTAACATATTATTATTAATAATATTAACTAGAATAGGATTATACATAGTGGGGTTGATTATGGGGGCGTGGGGGTAGTTGCCTCCCCTCAAATTTTGGCACTTCTTGTCCCCTCAACTGCGTCCTCTAACGAAATTTCCTGACACTCCACTCATCTCCACTTCAAAAGCAATGGGAAAAAGAAATAAGTAAGTTAAGAATGGATGACCATAATTAGAGGCAAACCAAAAGAGTGATCAGTTGAGAAGTCGACCCCATCCTTGAAATAATTTGATTTCGATCAGTCAAGTATGAGTTTTTAAACATTTAACAACGTTTAATATGAAAATCTTTATATTACATGAATGCGTGCGTTTCGTTGGTTCTCTTCCTACCGCGCCCATTTGCCTTCTCTGCAACGTAAAGGTTGGGGGACGTTCGAGATTCGAACCCGAGGCTTTGTCCAGATGTCGGCACGTTTTGCCCCGACGGTAAAACTAAAAAAGTAGCTCCCTCTCCTATCAGGAGAAAGAAAACCTCGCGAAGTGACACCCCGGAGACTTCGTGACGTGAGAGGATGCTCATTACTAGGGCTAAAAGGGGCTAGAACATCACCCTATAATAGTGGAGCCCAAGTTAAGAGTTCAGTATGGGCCCTTATGGGCTTTTACTTTTGAGATCACCACCCCTAAACAAGTGTGTTTCTGTCAGAAACAAAAGTCGTTATCATTCGAAGAGAAAATAATAAATAAGCAAAAACCAGAGGAAATGTAAGGCTTTGATGGTTTACACCTTCTTTTGCAATTCGGACCATCAAAACAAGACGTTTTCCTTTCTTGTGTTTACCGCGATTTGGGGAGTTAAAACTAACAGCCGTCCGACGGTTGCCACTTGCTCCAAACACGTGTTGGGAAGAGGGAAGGGGGCGGGGAATGGCCAGGCAAAAGTTCGTGAATAGGCTCCTGTCGGGGGTCAAGTGGTTTGTTGTTTGCGTGCGCGCTTTCTCATTTTGGGTATTTCTTGAAGGAATTTATTATGGCCGAGTCTGCTGCCACGCACGTGTCAGCAGTAAGAATAAGCGTCAAATTTGCTGCTGCCACGTAATTCGTCTGCTAAAATGATGTTACAAATCTTAAGAACAGATTAAGACGAGATAAATGCAAGTATATGATTAGTGGGAATGAATGTACGGGTAATTTAGAACCTTTATCTTTAGAAAGCATTTAGCGATATTATTTTAATGCTAACAGAACTTAACCTAACTACGAGAGCATTTAGGTTTATTATTAGAAGAATGCTGAGGGACTTAATCTTAAAACATTTTTGTAAAAGTAATCGCTACAACTTAACAGTATGTGTTTAGAACCTTTATCTTTAGAAAGCATTTAGCGATATTATTTTAATGCTAACAGAACTTAACCTAACTACGAAAGCATTTAGGTTTATTATTAGAAGAATGCTGAGGGACCTAATCTTAAAACATTTTTGTAAAAGTAATCGCTACAACTTAACAGTATGTGTTACAGACGTAATTGCATACATAGCATGATGAAATCACGATAAAACAAAGACCGAGTTTACTGCCACGCGCATCTTTTTTGAGGTTCCAGCAGAAAAAGAACGTGGCAGCAGACACTGCCATTTATTATTATAATTATTCTACAACAGCAAAATGGCAAGGGGTGGTATTATCAAGCATAAAAGTGTCCAGAGTCTTACAAGTAAAGAGAGACAAATTGTAATAAACATAAATATACTTCAAGCAGAAACATCCCGGTAAAAGTGTTAGTTGGACTGCAAGCGAAAATGCTGAAACGACTGGAATTTCGTTCAAAACTGTTTACAAAATTAATAGCGAAGCGATTAAAGGTCCTTTTGCAACACCAAACGAGCAGAAAAAACGTCAAGAGGTAACGACTTCGAATATAACTTTAATACGAGGCGATGTGCGGCGAAACTTCGCAGGCACATTGTATATAATACATTGCCGGATTTTTTCGGGAGGAGGTTCACTTGCCCCTCCCAAAATGATGACTAAGTATTATGAAAAGTATTGAGAGCGTTATATTAAAAGATAAAAAAAATGAACGAGCCATTTTTCCTAGATATTTAAAAGAATGTCAGTCTCCTTTCTGTAATTATCCTTCATATGAGTAAAAATACAATAAAACTCCTTTTATTTCACACCTCTACTAATAATTGATTGATTGAGTTTTAAGTCCAATTTTATGGGCAGATAGGTTAGTTGGGACTGAACCTACAGTTTTATGTGAGATACGAAGTACTATGTGCCTCCAGCAGGTATCGAACCCTGGATCACTTGATTTTAATGCGACTACGGAAATTCTGATAATGCTATCCCCTTATAATCGAAGGGCCCTGGGTTCGTTTCCTGGCGGAGGTACATTCTAGGATGAATTATACATTGAAGGCTCAGTTCCGATTAGTTCATCTGACCACAAATTACACCTAGAACGAACCCTTGCAATTATATTGATGTGAATGACGTGACGTGTCCAATGGGCGTATATGCTGGTCATAACCCCCCCCCTTCCTTGGATAAGTATTCCTAAAAGAAGAGGGTCAACAGCAGGAGAAGATGGCATATGAGGACCAGCTACTAAAAAGTATACGTACTACCCCCCTCCCCCTTCGAAAACACTGGGCACAACACTGATATAAGGGCACTCTTTGATGTGTCAAATAAGTTGCAAATCTGCACATTATATTTCCAATATTACGTAATGCTTACAGCATATTCTGTGCACGTCCCAGAAAAAAATAATCTAGACCCGCCTATGACTGTCGAGCTGCTGCTGTACAAAACGAATAGAGGGACAAAACAATAAAGACACAAGACTTTCTGTGCGGTCTTACGAGTTGTTTGCGAGCACTTACAGATCGGGGGGAGAGATTTGCTTTGGTGCATGCCGGTAATGAACACGGTTTTGTCTCAAAAAAGACAGTGTGCCGATAAATGTGAAACAGGCCTCCCCGATGGCACAGTGGTAACGTCCTTGTTTGATACCCTTTGGAGGCATATAGTGGTTCGGATCCCAGTTTAAACTGTAGGTCCAGTCCCGATTAGCCTTTCTGTGCAAAAGGTGGACTTAAAGGGAAAAACACGGCCTACGTACACGATGAAATGGACAGCAAGACGTATGACAAGTATATTCGGGAACAGTTATTTGCAAATCTCCCTCCATGGACCGTCATTACTCTGTACCACAGCCGCATGAAAGAACAACTTCCCATCAAATCATGGCGAAAGGATTTGTATTCTTGTATTGAACAGTACCCGTTCCGTTAATCACTAACTTTTGTTGCGGCGTGTACTACAGCAGAAGTTCGATGCACGCCGGAGCTTTCTTCCACTGCGCAACATGCGGCAACACTGTCCCCATAAGCCCCATACTGAACTCTTAAGATGGGCTCACCAATAGTTGTTGCCATCAATGGCAGAATTGCGATCCAGTCCCATGTCTTCATCTTTGCTTATGGGCGCGAGAAATCCCCCCCCTTTCCTTTCTCTTCTCATTTCAAGTGATGGAGAGTAAACTTATACCTTGCAAGAGTCAGTCTCAGAATATTACGAGTATAGAGTGAGTTTTAGATACCCTGGTTCAATATCTCGAACTACCGGTTACATCAAAGATGCAGAAAGTACCGGAAAATAACGAAGGTACCGTTTCGATATATCGATATTTCGTTGTTGTCAATACCTGAGATTCCGGAATTTTCAAGTAACGGTAAATTAATAATTCCACCATCTTTAAAAAGTATAACGTTTCTTATCATTCATATTTAATTTCTAATCACACACTTATACTTATGTACACATGTGGAGGTTGTGTGCCTGTGCAGTGCTTCTTTCGGAAGAAAGTATTCAGGTACTGTTTCTAAATTCGTAAGCAACACAAAAGGAAAATCCGAAGTTAATAAACAACTATTTATACTCGGTTATTTACAGCGCGTTTAATTTAAAATTGTACCGCAGTCCGCCCATTTACGAATACCTAACGCAATGCATTTATATGTTTGTAATGGTAACACTACGGCTGCATAGTCACGTAGCTTGGTGTGGAACTTAGAGACAAGGAAATTGAAAAAGGAAATTAATACTTACTCTCATGATGCTTTTCCGGTGAGTTCAATTTTAAATTGAACGCACTGTATATTTTACGTGGCTTTTCTTCCTGTTTTGTTAATCGCGACGATTTTACATTTAGGTACTCCAAATTAATAATTTTGTATATTCACACGTCAACCTGCTATTATCCTTCACATTTATATGTTTTTACTTTATCAGTAACAAACTGGTAATTGCCATATTGCACAGTCGAACATCTAAGGAAAAGAAGGGCGGAAGAAAATATTATCGCATTGCATCTCGGTTCTATTTAGGGGTGAAACAGTTCCACATTACTCAATCGCGTCTGAACTGAATCTCCTACCTGCCCCAAAGGAACGATTCATTGATTATATTGCTTTACTTTACTTCGCTTCTTGTGCCACTTTTGGCTAATTTGCGAAGATGAGGATGAGTCATAATATGATGAAATTGATGAATGCACTCTCACAAACATCGATGCCCAGGCCAAGATTCGAACCCGGGACCACTGGCGTCGTAGCGCAATGTGCTAACCACTCTGCCTTCTGGGGCCGGCCCAAAGGAACGAGTAGAAGTGGTTAGTTATCTAAATAACTTACATAAGTTTGTTGGACGAATAAACTGGTCGCTGCAGAAAATATACATTGCTTTGCGTTGATTAAAATGAGTCTCAAAATATTTTATCATATATACTTGCTTCAAATTAGCAATCTCGTTACATAATTTTGTACAAGCTTCATGCTTTTAGCGTCTTTAAATATGTTGGCTAAAGAAGAGTAGTTGGATAGCCTCAGGCTGAATTTTTTTTAAAAGAAAATACGAATTGATCTAAAGTTATAGTATTTTCTGATCATTTTATAAATGTATTTAACAGTTCTGCTGTACACTCAGCGTCGAAAGAAACAGTAGTCGAATTATCCACCACCATTTTCATTCGGTCTGTATTACACAATGTGATGAAACTGAATTGAAATAATGACGTCAATATGAAGAGGGCAATGCCTGCTTCGAACCAACATAGTGTCATTCCTTAAAACAGCACAGGATATAGAATAAAAAGTAATGAAGATAGCAATAGACAATTTGCCTACCATTACTTTGCTGTTGACTGTACAAAGTAAAAAGAAAACACTCTTTGGTGAGTTCCTTTATTTTCCACAGTGGGCTTTCAGAACGCCACAAGCGATAGCTAATTCTGTGCAACTTGCTTCGTGCCCTCCCTTGCTGGCAGCGTGTGCGGATTAAAGAATGGCGCCAGGAAGTCTCATCCCGCGTTCGGAAAAGCTACAGACTCAAAATTGCGTTTGCATTAGCTGCTAGTCACTACGTACTTCGTTTTTGCCATCGTTGGTAATATCTGTACATCAAACTTGGTCCATCATCCACTTAAGTAGGATATAATTCAAGTCAATACATGCGAACTACAAAGCAAAACGGATGAGTGAAGGGTGGGGGGTCAATGTTGTTTCATCGTTTAATATAGCGTACGTGTCAAAGCAAAACTTTGGTCAAACCACATTCATCTGTGGTTTAACTTTGTTTTGAGTCCACGTTTTGCATGATAGGCTAATCGGGAAGGACCTACAGTTTAAAGTGGGATTCGAGCCTCTGATCAATCTACCCCAAGCAGGCATGAAAGTTCGATCTCGGAATCCCTTCATTACAAAGCGACAGCGTTGGGCATGAAACAATCAGGAAGGCCCATATCTTTGGAACGGAAGGCAGAATATAGGTGTAACATCATATTGACTCTTCGTCGTTGCCTTGTAATCAAGGGGTACGGGGTTCGATGCCCGGTGGAGGCACATAGTGGTTCGGATCCCACTTTAAACTGTAGGTTCAGTTCTGATTAGCCTTACTGTGCATAAAGTGGACTTAAAACACAAAATAAATAAATCAATACTGACTCTTCTTCTTTTTGCTTCGTGTACATGGTGTGAAATCACTGGTTGAGGTTTACGAAGATCTTAATCTACACGCACGTGCGCGCTAATATGTATACGCAATTAAATACAACATTACTAATTACTAAATCACTAAATATTTAGAAATAACATTATTAAATACATTTAAAGAATTATTTTTTACTTTCATAAATATCAGATTTGCATAAAGTAGCAAACTGATTTCTTTACTAAGTGGTTAAAGATGTCAATTAATTTCAAAATTAATGAAATTGTTTTATTATGGTACAGCTGAAAGATTGATTGATTGAATTGGTTTATTTTACTTCGCTTATCTGCCACTTTTGGCTAATCGTGAAGATGGAAATGGCTGATGTACAATGAAACCGATGAAGGGACACTCACAAATAACCATGCCCAGGCCGGGATTCGAACCCGGGACCTCAGGCGTCGTAGTACGCTATGCTAACCACTCCTCCACGGATGTCGGCGTAACACTTGAAACATTGTGTTTAGTTTTTCTATTAATATAAATCAATTAGGTTTCATTCTTATATTTATTGTCCTTTCTTGTTTCACTTTAATTGTGAATACGTTGCTATTGCTGTAGATCTGTTAATGATCTTTTGAAATAGAGATTGTTGTGGAAATGCCCCCGTTGCACCTTGCCCTTGGACCTCTTCGCTCCCAATATTTCTCATGCACTATCATCCGCTGAGAGGAGATCGTTTCGAGGGATATTGAGCAATCCAGTGTTATGGTGAAAAACCTTCCTTCGCTTCACTTCAGGTGACAAGAAAATCGCAAAAAATTAAGTATAAAGAACAGATTGAACTGTTTGTGACATTTTGATCATTTTTGTAAGATGGTACGTGTAAGATGTACATGGTAAGATGTCACTTACCATGTTTTATACCAGAGCCCTTCATTTAATGAATTTATTTTGCCTTAATGTCTCAGCCCGGACCTTGGGGTGCACGAGTTTGGGGTGGCAAAATGCTTTATCTTATTTAAATCTTCTTTTCGTCAACATTCGTGAATTGTAGTGATAGCGAGTTGCATGTTATTGAGTAGGAAAGCAAGCAGAGAACAGCAATTTCAGTAAATCAGGCTGTGATTCCGCCCTTTGGAATTATTTCTCACTTATTGCAGACGATTATTTGACCAGAACCTTAGATAACTTGCAGGAAACATTCCGTTTCTTCCGTTCTGCACGTCCTCTCATATCCGCGTCGTGGTTAACCAGACGGTACAAATTAGTTACCTTCACCTCGTACTAATCCACACAATCCACAATACATTCACAAAAAAAAATACTTGGAACGGTAGCCATGTTATTGGTATTATAACCTGAGCATTGCATTGGTTTGGTTTAGAGTACGAGGTCGTTGTATTAAGAAGTTTATCTAATTTTGTGTGGTGTCGCCAGTGTCACATGTTGGTACGTACAATGCTGAGGATTTCGGTTTTCTCTTTAGTTGACTTATATTCAATGACAGCTTAAGGAAAGCTAAGCACTTGTTTATCGCAGAAGAAAATTGTTATAACAATGTAAAATGTGACAAATCCACAACAAAATTATATGTAAGGTAATTTCGTACTTTGTAAGTCACGCGTATATAACCTATACAGAATTAATGAATAAATACTGCATTTAAATTTCTTTCAATATTGCTCATGTATTAGAGGAGTCTACAGACCCCACCCCCGGTACGCTCTCAGACAAAAAAAAAGGTATAGTAAAAAGTAAAGTTGTTGCGTGAAAATATGGTCATTCTATTCAATTGCTATTGCCTTCGGTTTGTAGACCTATTGATTATAAAAAAAGGTGTTTTCTAAACTTTTTTTCGAAGAGCTTGCATTTTCTGCAGCTTGCGTTTGCAACGTTGCAACCAGGAGACAGGACAACCTTACTGTCAAGCAGGCGATCTTGTTTCTCTTCTATTGGTATCTAAGGTTGCCAGACACTCATCTTTTATGATTAACTTCGCTGCTTTTAAATAACGTTATTTTTTCAACATTAAAGCATAAAGTTGGTTTACAAAGTTTAAATTGAAAATATTTCTGTTATACGTTTCGTGAAGCAATGCTGAGAGAACACGGGAGTGAGCGTTCTTAGTTCTCTCTCTTCCCACACGACCTGCATGTGTTCCTGAAGCAGTGGCAACCATGCCCACTAAGCCCCTCGCAGATAAGGGATTGGGGGGGAAACAACTCGGTGTTGCTTTTAGATGTTATATGTAGAAGCACTTCCCAGGTTTCTCTCGCTCTTCCTGTGTAACTTGCGATAAATGCAGAATTCCTGTGTTGTGCGCACAATCGAAGGCAAATGTAATAATAGACAAATTGCTCATCATTATGTTAATTAAGGCTGTGTTCTTCAATGTGATTTTCAAGGATCGGAATCGTCATACAGCTTCTTAAAAAAAGCCCTGTCTGGGAAAGTAAATAATGGAGGAAAATTATTGATATCTTGCCTGCTATAATTTTTGCCGTTGACTGTATACAGCAAAAGGACGTTTTGCTGTGGTCTTGGAAAACGATAGCGTCGCCTTGTAATCAAGGGGTCGCGTCACGGGTTTGATACCGGTGGGGACACGTGGTACAGTGTTTCGGATTCCACTTTAGACTGTAGGTTCAGTCTCGAATAGCCTTTCTGTGCAAAAAGTAGCAATTGAATTCTTCGAAAAGGAGCACACATTTCAAATCTTGGTCGTCTAATACACGAACGAATGTTTGTGGTTACAGTTGCCATGCATCGCCAATACAACACTAAACTAAGGGTTTCAGTGTATTTCTATTTTACGCCCATTTTCTACCTATCTGGTTAATTGCGACGAAGAGGATAAATGACGAACCGATGAAATGGTGATGGATCACACAATGATACATCCACGCCTGACCAGGTACGTAGGAACCTGAGGCTTCACAGCGTGTTACGCCGTTTACTCCGCAACGGAAATCGACTAAAGGTTTCAGATGTCAAATGACAGAATGTAGATATCATCACCAACGGTTCAAGGTTGAACCCCTTGAGTTTATTTCTGCTTTCCATCTTTCTTTTTTTAGTTTTTGTTTTAAATTTAAGGCCACTTTATTCACATAAAACATACACCCCTTGTTTGGGAATGACTGTTTTATTTTTGTGTAGTGTATCGTGCAGTGGGTAACACAGTTGCCTTGTAATCAAGGGGTTCTAGGTTCTATGAGGCACATTGTGGAGTCCTATCTTTGCAAGAGGTTGACTTAAAACAAATTTTTAAATATTTTTTTGTCATTTCTTGTCTTCATCATTCGTTCTCATCGTCGGAATCAATCAAAATTGTCAGAGAGGAGGCGTAAAATTAGGAAAGTTCTAATTCGACAAAGACGCTTTTCTGATGACTTGGCTGATAGTCAACAATTTATTACAAGAATAATTCAATCTAGAGTTTGGTATCCAATGCAAATTACGCTAACCAAAGTGCTTAACGAAAAGTTCTTTCAGTAGGGGGAAAAGGAAAGAGAGAATGTATGAAGTTGATGTAATCTTAGACGTTATTGTTTCAGAATGTATACAACCAGTATACAGTACTTACAAAAATGTGTACATTTTTACTATTTTATCGCTTGTGGCCACTGTGTTGCATGTTGCGGGGAAATCTCAAATCATTATTATCTTTTCTGGAAGTCGCACATATTTTTCGCTCGTAAGTCTTATTGACCGAGATAAATAATTTGTAAACACATGTCATAAGTTATCGTGAGAATTTGTTTTTAATCACTTTCTGCATTTCTAAGTAAAAATTCTTTAATCTTGAATTCTGAGAATTCTTGAGATGCTCAAAGTTAATAACTTCTGCATTTGTTTTCTTATATCCCTACAAAAGAGCTACTTAAGTTGACCGGACAAGGTTTTCAGTGAACTCAGTCGTGAAACAAACTGGAGGCAGGGGTGTCCGGAGGAAGGGGGTTGTGACACGATGCTTGATGGGAATTATTGGAGGGGAAAACAATAATTGAGCTTTGATAATATAATACCAAAACGTTTAAACATATGTTTATACTATTTCTACGACTTCTACCTGACTTCACACAAATCTATGAATGTGTGGTTGATTTGAATTGTTAATAAAGTGCACTTTATGCACAGATAGGCTAATCGGAACTGGACCTACAGTTTATAGTGTGATCCGAACCACTGTACTGTGTGCCAGGACCTCTTGGCAAAACGACAACGTTGCCACTACGCCATCGGAGAGGCCCCACGTGCTTGTGTGGTGTGTTGGAGCAGAGGATTACTTGCAAAATCAAACTAACAAATAACCAAGAGTACGGTTCGATACACTAAATGAAAGTGCAAAATTTGTTTTGTTTATTTTTATGTTTCAAAACATAAAGTGTCCTTACATTCCCTTCGACAATCTTTTAATTTCAACTTCGGCAATGGAGATTTGAAAGATGCGTGGATCCAGAAACTGCCTGTTTTCTTTTCTTCAGCTTTGGTTTCAAGTTTGGTCCTGAAAAATGGTTAACTCAGATTTGCGACCAGCCAATGGGATGGTCTGATTTCTCCGGCCCATTTCTTTCAAGAACTTTTAAGAAATAGTCGGGCTGTTTGTTTTGCTTTATATCCAGTGTAAACTCACTTTTCTCGGTGGCCGCAAATCTTCGCTTACCTACAAACATTTGAATCATTTATTAAATCTGTTTGTAATTTTAAATTTCCTCTCCTTGCCTTCTTTCGTTTATTTTCGAATTAAACTTGCAATTTAACTTCCAGGTTATTAGTTCTTACTAGTGTTGGGCAATATATAGTCAAGATATTTTAGAACATATATGGTGTCAGCGATATATAGTCACGACATTTGGCGATATTTATCATGAAAACGATATATCGTCGCGGCAGGCCCCCGTGGAGGACTGGTTAGCACATCGCGCTACGACACTAGGGGTACCGGACAAGGTACGGAGAATGCAATACGTATATGTATGTTAATGAGTTTCCTTGTATTATACCCCGCCCGAAACAAAGTTAAAGTACCTACACGTGTGATTGCAAGTACGTTTAGTTCCACGCCTACGCGCATTTGCGTATTATTAATGTAAGAAATGGTCGAACAGTTAACAATGTTTCCCAGTTTTCTTTGTTCAACAAATGTAAAAGAAAATCATGCTAAAACGCTTTTGCAAGTCAGTTGAAATACAGATGTCTGAAAGATAATGCAATCAAACCATGGCCAGTATTAATGGAAGGACTAATATGCCTACACATTTTATACAAGCACACTTTGTACTTGGGGGAAGTGGGTGGTCAGACGAGGCACTTTCTGCCTCTCCCAAATAAATCAAGATTACATTCTGACCTCCCAGCAGCCACTTACGGTTAACAACTTTTTACTTTAGTAGAAATTTTAGACTAAATATTTGGTCAAAATTACCGGTTTTCCTCTCAATTTTGCAAAAAAATATTTCTTGCTTGCTTCGATTGTAATATAAACGTTTCTACACGTCACATTATTTAGAAAGAATTAGCGACCTATTCAATTAAAATGTTCCCTACATAGATATTTCTATTTTGTTTATTTTTCGCCGCTGGTCTATTTCGTGGATGAATCGAGACAATGAGGTGTAATGATAAAATTATGAAGGTACAAACACGATGTTCATGACTCCATATTATCGCGTTTATTCTTTAGATTTAGCTAAACTTTGCGGAAAATTGTGAAAAAGTATTAACGCAATCTTTCAAACCAGAATTTTAATAATTGTTTGAGACCTTCAAGATTGACCCATGTAAGCAATTGGATCTCCGACGCTGTGCTTCTTGCTTGAGTGCGAGGGGACGTTAAGGGAGGGGAGGGGTGGGTGACGCCGTTCGTGGCTGATTCGAGGGTTGCCGCTTGATAGTACGGACAGAAGTGAGACTATGCCATTCCTGTTTTCTCTGCTTTCAGGGTATATGGCCTGAGAGCGAATGATTGTCTACAGTCGGATTAAACATTATGGAGACTCGAGTTTGAACTCCAATTAAAAATTAACCAGTAGAGCTACGTATTTAAATTTCGTCCCGATTGGACCACAAGTTTTTTAATTATAGAATCTCAAAGAGAGCATAGTTTGAAAAACAACAAAAAGCTGCATTTTTTTGTTCTCACGACGATAAGAAATTGAAAGCATACTTGAAAAAAAAATAGTTTTTTTAGCTTAAATCCGAATTCAATAAGTTAAGTGGTTAATTTTTAATTTGGGTGCAAACTCCAGTAGCCATAATTTTTAATTGGAGAGTAGTTCGGCAGAATCTTTCTTTATTGCTTCCTTTATGACGCAGTGTTTGTGCGAGAGATCGTGATGATTACATATAAAGAGATATCGCTGTTCGTTAACAGCATGTAAACCAATCGCCTGTTCTCTGTCACCTTAGCACATTTTGAGTCTAAGCACCTTTCAACTCATTCAGCAAAGTGTCATGATGTTTTAACTTGATTAAATAGCAAGTATTAATATACTAATTAGTTTCATAATTTAAATGAATAATAGAAATATGGGCACACATAATACGTACGCAAAATTCAGAATTATTTAATAAAAGGTGTTCCAAATCGGATGCACTTCAAGAATTCAATCTATCATCATAATTATTTTCTTTCTTTCACTTTCCGGTATCGGAATGGAGTCTTGGGGCACGGGCCCCTCCTCTCGCAGTGTGACGTGTGCGAAGTCACCTATACTACTAACATTGCGTATATTTTTCGGGTGAAGACAGCATAGAATTGTTGCAGTAATCAGATTACCTTATCATATTATGCCTTATAACTCAACAGTCCACACTCCCATGATATTCAGTCATGGCGCAATGCACAGGGAACAGCTGTACCTTTACTGCGTTCTTTCCATGTAACCTCTATTCGTGCTGAAAGCGTTCGTGTTTAATTATTTTCGCAATTTTTCTACTCATGGTTGTTCATTAATTTTGGTATCGTTTCATTCTGCTTTTCTTTCAAAATTAATTGGACTCCATACACTGACATGGTGTCATTCAATGAAAAACTGCTTGGCAAACCTTGGCTTTCCCAGGGAAGTTGAAGTTTCACCAGTCTGTTTAGTTAGCGTCGACAGATTTCCTCCAGGGGCAAAAAGTCTCGTCTCACACATAAAGATCGATATTTAAGATTTCTAGGGGATCGAAAGCACATTACACCGAAAAAGACTTGATTCAGTTAACATGCATATATTATTATTATTAGACGTATAACATATAGCGAATACATTACATTCAGTTAGAGAAGTTGTACTGTGAATATTGTTTAAAATTTGTGCATTCAGAGAGCCGTAGGTTGAGAATTGTATGCCAAAGAGAACAACACAATTCGACACACCCTTTACACATCATTAAACTTTTGCTTCTGTCGAAAGTATTATTTTAGAACATATATACTCTATATGAAGAAAAACTCTCATTGTGAGCCGAGCGAGGAAATTTTCTTTACTCAATTTAGGGTTAAAATGGACAATTTAGACCGGTTTATGAGTGCAAAAAATATGTACGTGAAATTATCCAATATTTGAAGGCATAGACAACATTTCCAGCTCCCTAGCCTCCCCCTTCCCTGCATTGAGGGAGCTGCTTCTATGCTACTGGTCACCGGTGAAACCTACTTTGTTCTATTTTATGTCTTATATTTGTACAGTTATAAGCCCACGAAATGATCCCCTGTTTAAAAGGGAAGTGGGGGGGGGAAGGGTGATGGACTGCGAGATTCATTTGTGGAGTTTATGGACAATACGAAGCTTTGTCGTCTGCCAGACCAGTGTTGTTTAGAAGCCATTTGTATTTGATATTTATTTTATGTCGCTTTTCTTCCACTTTTGACTATTCACGACGATGGATCATGATTATGCTAAATGGATGAAGAGACACTCACAAAACAGCCTCGTCCAGGCTGACGGGACTCGAACTCGGAGTGTACGGTCACTCAACGCACTCGTCCACAGAGTCGAACCTTTAGAAGTGGGGAAATTAATCTTTTCACACCATATTTCTCAGGAAATTACGTTACGACTATGCGTCAATCAATGGTTGAAAATATGAATATATTTTAACTGACATTAAAAGTGTTGTTGAAAAGCCGTAATTTATTTCTATAAAAATATGTTTCAAAATATGGATATTGGTGTAAGAATATAATTTAATCGGTAGGTTTTTATAACTACAATTCGTATATAGTTTAAAACTTCGTTGAAGAGTTTCTTTCATTTTCTAAGATTAATCTTTCATATTAATATGATACTTTTGGAGGTTAAGGCTTTAATTTTCAAACCTAAAATTTCCAATCGGTTGTTCGGCATAGCTATAGGGTAAAAAACAGAACACTGAGCGGCGCATAATATGTTGACGTATTACGGTAACGTTGCGCCATTAGGGACGCACTACTGTACTTTCTGTGACGTCACCTGTGCTGTTTGGGTCCGTGACATCGATACAAAGAGATAACGGCCAAAGAAATTCAAGGCGGTAGAAAAACAAAATCACCAAGAAGAGCTTGAAAAGTAATGCATGCACATAAAACAGCACATAAAAATTCGGAAGGAAAAATTTAAATACTTTATTTTTGTTTTCAGCCACTGCCAACTGCCTCTGTGGGGTTTGCGTTATATGTTTCTGATCGTCCCTTCTCCACTTCTAACATTCATTTGCATCCTCGCAATTAGCCAGAAATGGTAGAAATCCGACGCTAAATAAACTAAATGAACTAACAATAAAATGCTCTCAGTGTAGCATAAACTGCATAAAATATATGTGACGCTTCGAAAGGTGGTAGTTTAAATTTAGTAATCCCCCTCCCATGTCTTGCATTGCCTCGAATGCAAGTATTCCTTACGTTGCTCAAGTAACATTTTCCCCTAGGATAGTGAAATGATCCACGTTAATGAAGCGACAGTAAAATTAAACGTATAGCCTATTATTGGTAATCTGAGTCGCTTTTCTTTAGTTAATCGTTAATGACCATTAATGCTGGAATGCAGATATAAATGATGGAAGGAACACAATGGCATACCTTACTCATGATTCTAAATTAGAACTTCTGGTTTCGTAGCCACTCCTTCCTGGAGGCAGCAAGGTAAAAAAATGAACAAAATAAAGTGGATTTGATTAGATTATTATTATGTAGCTTCGCTTTTCTTACCCAT
Organism: Lepisma saccharinum; assembly: GCF_977018435.1. Lineage (NCBI taxonomy): Eukaryota > Metazoa > Arthropoda > Insecta > Zygentoma > Lepismatidae > Lepisma > Lepisma saccharinum. The sequence continues at coordinate 59,742,273 of NC_139243.1, read as the reverse complement.
TTTGGCTAGTCGAAACTATGGGGATGAGTAATGATACGATGAAATTTATGAAAAGCATCCACAAAGGAACACCGAAGTAGCGTCGTAATGCGATGTGCTAACCTTTCCGCCACGAAGGTTAGCTGCAATAGATTGACCGATTGATTTACTTTATTTTACTTCGTTTGTGTGTCACTTTTGGCTAATTTTCGACAATGGGAATGATGATGATATGATGAAATTGATGACTGGATACTCACAAACATCTATGCTCAGGCCGAGATTCGAACCCTGAACCCCTGCCGACGTAGCACGATGTGGTAACCACTCAGCCATGGGGGCCGTTAGCAATAGAGTCGAATTTACTGAATGATTGATTGATTGATTTAGTTTATTTTACTTCGCGTTTTGTGCCTCTTGGCTAATTTGCGAAGATGGAGATGAGGGATGAAATTGATGAATGGGCATTTACAAAGAACCAAGCCCGAGCGGGATTCGAACCCGGGACCCCTAGACAGCGGAACTAAGGAAGATAGAAGATATACAACTGGATTTTAGTCACCATCCAGGTTTATATTCCCCCCAACTCCCTCCATGTGTTTAGTGCTTCAGTGTGTTCATTGATTAGTGTGTTTAGTGTTGAGTATATTTACTAAGCGCGCTAAGGAAGTTAACGCCTGGAGTGATGAAATTAAAAATATATAGTAACAATAAAATAATAAATAAATAACGACAGGGTAGGTAGTTTCTTGCCATGTGTAGTAGGCAACATTTGTTACAACAAGAAAAAATAAATTTCTGTACGGTACAAAGAGTTATTGAAAAAAAATCTTATTGTATCTCAACAAATCTATTCTGGAAGCTGGCCCTCAACGTATTCCGGAAAACGTTTATAAACCGTTGATGTCAGATACCTGGGCCTGGATGTATAAATATTGTATGTTGAAACCTCACCTATAAAGCACAGTTCTATTAATTATATATATATATATATATATATATATATATATATATATATATATATATATATATATAATCCACTGTCGGTTTTATTTACTGTTTTGCTTTTGACGTCAGTCCACATGATTATTTTTTGAGATAATACATTTAACTTAAGAAATCTTGTTAATAATAAGTTTAGATAGGATTATTTGTGTGTAAGATATTTGTGTCCTACGTAAGAAAGTGAAGAAAAGCTGTACAGTTTGATCGGGTGAGCAGGCTCTTTCGTTGCAGCTGTACAGGATTAAGGGATTAGCGAGCTAGCGATAAGTAGGTCAGTGGTACAAACATGGTTCGAACGTCGATCTCTCAGTCTCAGGACGAAGCAGCCGAAATAGGCTGGAATAAAATACTTGAATGCTGCGTCAAGGAACTTTGTTATGAGGGGGCAATAGAATGTAGTTTTTGTAAAAAGTGGTACCATAAATCTTGCACGGGAATGAGCGAAGAAGAATTTACGAAATTTGAGTTGCATTTAGAAGAATTTTTTCCTTGAAGATATGCTGCGCACTGTCAGAAAAGCAAAATATCAAGGAGGAAAAGTAAAATTACACAGGCTGTTCAAAAATTAACTGACGAAAATGAAGAGAGCGTTAGCCTCACGACACGTTTGTTATTTATGAAGCAGAGTAGAGAAGAGGATAGGCAAGAGCAGCTTAAATTTAGAGAAGAGGATAGCTTTGGCTGCAAGTCGTTTCACTCTTCTGGCTTTAACTTTAGAAAGGTCCGACCATTATATTCAAATTTTAAGACAGCAGGGGAGACATTATTTTCATTATTATAATGGTTGTCTCTACATTCTTAATTTTTTGAGGACGCATTTGGAGGTGTTCATGCACCACTGGCAACCCACGTGCGCACTCCTATGCCCTCACAAATCAGTTTCAATTTGCTTCATATATAAAAGATGTTTTTTGAAATTGTGTTAATATCGGGTGTTTTATAGACCAAAAGAAAGTAAATTTATATATATAGGCTATTTGTGCCTGGAGAAGTTAAAGGACGTCACGATTGTTAAATGTCGGTCGACTCATTATCTGAACACAATAAATTCTAGGTTCGAATTCCTATGTCAGTTTCATCTGTCTTACGTGGCAAATATATAATTAATTAGAGGCAGAGATATATATATAAGGAGACAGTAAACATATCATTTTGGGGGCAGGGGTACTGACTGCATTTACGCACAGTATCGGCAGTATTAAAAAAAAGGTCGGTAATTGCTTTGGTAATATATCAAAAGGTAAATAAAAGCAAGGGCTGTTATTCACTTTGTTGACTTCTGGTTAAATATTTTTTTACTATTTCGTCGTTAATTTTATCGGAAGAAAACATTCTTACACTCTGCAGAAGAGAAATCATCTATTAATTTCCGAATAATAATTAATCACCATTTTATATCATATGCATATCATTAACATTCTTCTGTTAAGTCTTGCATGTATCCTGCAACGAAATACGGACACCTGTCAAAATACTTCAACGCAACCAAAGCAGTGGGACCAAGGCCACGACTGTAGAAATGCATGTTCCAACGAACGTCAGTGGCTCAACCGTTATCTGTTTCACGGCGCCTGGAGTTGTCTCGCCGAGAGCTCGAGTTTCGGTTTCGCTTGTAAGTGAGTGAACACTTACATACACAAGCAACAGTGGCGTCTGCATGGGGGCAACTAGTTGGGAATGCAGTACTCCCAATATGGTTTAAGTTTGCTGTACACCATTAGAGCCTCAGCGGCTGTTACCATTGGATGATATTCAGCCAACAACTTCCCCCACAATTGTTTGCGCGAAATCACACCCATTGCAATGATTCCGGCAAACGTTTCGGAGCGTGTTGCAAACACACTTTATAGGCATTACACCTACAGTGATTGTGGCAGTGATTGAAGGTGCAAATATAACGATTATATTCTAAATGTAGTCCTGCATTTTGTTTAGTCTCTTAACAATGACCAGAGGGCCTCCCCGATGGCGCAGTGGTTGCGTCGTCGCCTTGTAATTAAGGGGTCCCGGGTTCGATACCCGGTGGAGGTATAAGTGGTTCGGATCCCACTTTAAACTGTAGGTCCAGTCCCGATTAGCCTTACTGTGCATAAAGTGGACTTAAAACACCAAATCAACCAACCAACCAACAATGACCAGACTATCTAACAGAATATATAAAACGATGTGTAGGGCCTCACACACCCTTCAATCACTGATAATTTTTAGGTGATGTGATGTGAACAAGAAAAAGCATTGATTCAATATTAACATATTATTTTGAGGTTTAGATAATAATAAAAAAAGTATTTCAGGTCGGCTCTGTGGCTGAATGGTTGGCGTACCGTGTTACAAAACTCGGGGTCCTAGGTTCGCATTCTGGAAAACCTTGACATGAAATTGTGTTTGTTCCAACAATCTGTTTCATCATTCATACTATCCTTCATGTTATATTATATATTTGCGATAGGAATCTTCAATTTGAGGTTGGCACAGCCATTTTCTACTGTTATCTACAGATTGATTTAACTAATTTCACTTCTCGCTTCTGTTTCATTTGGTCAATCGCTAAGATTAGGATGGAATTGATGTGAGGGCAATGACAAAAATGTTTGGACAGTACGCAACAAACAGACTGAATTTGAGTCTAGACGTCAATGCCCAAATTGTCTGCAAAATGCAGCCCATGCAGAGCGGGATAGTATATAGAATTTGGGCCCCTAGGCTATCTTTTCTTTCGGGCACTGTAGACATTTTTATTAATAATTTTCATATCATGGTACCTTATTTTCACTAACTGCATGCTCTGTACTAATAACACTTGTAAAGTTCAAAACATTGATACAATATCGGTACATATTGTTTGTATGATCTAGGTGACGTTTGAAAATAGGTCATTGTGTAAGAACTTATTTAAGCGCTAGATAGTCCTTCGTTCACGAAATAAGCAAGTGATAGGATTTGGCATGTTTTAATTTGCCATTATCACAACATTAAGAAATGTTAATAGTCCATGGTCTTCACTTCTGTCCCTTCAGTGTCTCATTTTTGTGTGGTCCTAGGTTATAGCCTAGGATAACCTAATGGCAACCTCCCCCCCTGAGTCCAGCACGTGGAAGAGAGGTCGACATTTAGGCTCTTGCAGGAAAGCCATTCATTGCACCTCGCTCCTGTTATCGTTATGTAAGGAACCCTCTCCATTTGCAGCAGTATTCCCCACGCTTTCAGTGGCGTACTCACAAATGCAGTAAAGGGATTATGAGTTACTTCTTACCACTCCTAGATCATGCCATCTTTTCCTAAATTTGACGTTTTTTTAGGAAAGTTGAGCAAAAATAAGACTACCTAGCTCTAAAACTCCTTCCAAATACGCCACTGTTCTTAACTTTACAGCTGACATATCATAACACCCATCTATCACCCAGTAACAGAATTCACCTCCGATTAGCGTGAAACACAATAATAGCATGTTTTGTTAATATTTTCTCGACAATCTTATATAAAATTAATCATCTCCATAACAGTTACGATGAAAAAACTCCGTGGCGAAACGGCCTTGAATAACAAAGGCCTGTTAAGTGGCTTTCTTATAAGTTGACACGTGGTCAGCACATCGAATCCCTTTGCCACTGTAATCTTTATCCTCTATTTCACGTAGCTCCCCAATTGCCTTCAAGAAACCGAAATGTTCGGTAATGGAACCTGTGATCACGCTAAATTGAGCTCTAAGTCTACTTTATGCAATGATGGGCTAATCGGTGCTGACCTATAATTAAAAGTGTTATGCGAACCACAACGTGCATAAGTCCAACAGTAAGGGAGCGGTCGGAGCGTGAGTGACGCAAGCAGCTCTTTACAATAGAATCCTTTCCTTGCGTTGTCAAAATGTTAAGCATTCTTGAACAGATGGTCGTCGCCTTTATTCAATGCTATTGTATCATCATGAACCTTAGACATCGAAAGTAGAGATGTAATATTTATCGCTTTTGAAGCTTTTGACAACGAAGCACTGAAGGAAACTGGCAACACGGCGGTTCTCGGGTAAAAGCAATGCGGAGGAAGAGAGAGGAGAAAACAAATGACTGTCATTGACGGATCTACATATCTTGGGCCCATCTCAAAGCATTATTGAAGTTACCTTCAATGTAAAACACACATACTTGTGATAAGAAATGTCAAAACATTTCCTACTATTCAGTCTCTTCAGTGTATGTATGTTGTTTGTGTGTGTGTGTGTCTGGAATGATTCGATTTGGTTATTTAGCGTCGCTTTTCTATCACTCTGGCTAATCGCGACGATGAGGATGAGTGATGATAGGAAGAAATTAGGAAGTTGATGCAGGAACACTTACAAAGAACACCCATGTCCAGGGGGAGATGCGAACCGTAACCATTGGCTTCGTAAACTCTCTGCTAAGCACTCCGTGCGGAGATCGGAATATCTCTCGAGTTTTTTAATGTATAGTTTTAAGTTCACTTTTATGCACAGATCGGTTAAATGGGACATGACCTATAGTTTTAAAGTGAGATCCGAAATACTATGTGCCTCCACCGGGAATCGAACATGGTATACCTCTGGAGAGGGAAGTAGAATTGGAGAGGTAGAGTTTTGCAAAATCGTGTGGAGATGAAACTTTTGATAAGTCACTTGTGAGAGATGTCTGGGGATACAATTCAGCTGGGAATGATGGACCAATATCTATTGAATAAAATTTCTACATTTGCTCGCTTTTACTTTTAATTTGTCGAGATTTGGGTTGGCTATGCAGTGGTTGTTAGGTAACTACATCACGTTTGATGGTTCCCAATGTAAATAGTAATTTCGTTCTATCCACGGGATTTTCGCCCCTTGCTCCGCCTGTCTGTCACAATTATTAATCATTCATTGGACAAACCATTCGTTAAATTAATATTACACACGTTCTCTCCAAGAACCAAGTACGAAAGTTAACTGTTGTATTTCGAAGTCCCTCCCACCCTTTGTTTCACGCTACGGGTTAAGAATTTCAAATAAGACGTCCTTATGTTTATTTTTTTTATTTTCTTTGTAGATACAAGATTTACATAATAATAATAATAATAATAATAATAATAACAAAATAATGAATTTAAATAACTGGGAACAAAATATTGGATCACTGGTCAGTTTCCTGAGTAAACCGTCAAAGAAAAGCAAACACTGGTATTAATTTCGTTGATTCATAGTTCATTGTTTGCTATCTTGTTGATGTTAATTTTAACGAATAATTAATCTGTAATAATCCCCACTTGAGGTGGGGTGTAAGGGGTGGCCTTCAACGTAGTACACCCAATTGTCAAGTAGTACACCCTACACTACATTTTGCAGACGAACGAGGCTCTGGCGACTGGCACTATGGCTAGTATAATTTTGTGTGTCTTGTCCTGTTTTTTGTCCTTGTGTGTGCTGAGTTCCACTTTGCAGCCTCAGCTTTTAACGAAAGCCAGAAATTTTTTGTAATTTAGTAACAAGACAGTGCAAAAATGCTATTTTAGTTATGGTAAGGAGCTGGACCCCGTATATTGTGACGGGTGCAAAGTGCTGACGCACCCAAACTTTTTAAATTCAAATTCAATATCACATGAGGTATGATTTTGTTACACCTTGCTTGTAGCCAGCAGCAAAAATTACATACCAGTCAAAATAATTGAAAGCACTACTCTCGCAGCCTGGCAGGTGGAACACGGGAGTATAGATTACTGAAGCAGATAACATCCACTCCTGCAAGCAGCAGAACAGTTCTGCCGTTGAATTCTGTCGAGCTGAGACATTTGTACATCTTATCATGATGCAAGAAAGGACAAGTGCAAAAACATGCTTTTCTGGGATTCAAACCCTGAAACTTTAACCTTGCGTGCTACACGTAAACAATGACGGACTGCAAATAGAGAAACGCTCGTGTTTTAATTTTTAGTTGATGTTTGTTATGAGGGAAAGGGTATATGCAGCAGATCTTTGCAAACACTCATATAGTCTGCGGGTAATGATAATTCCATGTTAAAGAAAGGATCATATTAGTATTATATTCTGTGAAGTAAGGTAATTTTTTTCGGGTTAGTGTAGTACTTTTTTATTTGTCACCAAGTAACTTGGAGTTCTAAATTATTTGACTGGTAAAGTCCGTGAAAGAGAAACGAAACTAGCTGGAAAGTACGATTCCAAACGCGAGAGGGGAAGCTGGTAGAACACTCACCAAACCACCCTGTGGCTTTAGCTTGCTAGGGTTCGCTTGCTGTGTTTATTACTGTTTTCTGGGTTGTGTTTGTGATGTCTCTTACAATTCGTAACAAACCGTTTCGAAGTGGAACAAAGAAAACTGTGACGCTTTGGTCCCTGTTGCACATTCTACAAACTCCCTCGATACAATACAGAATGCCAAAAAACATTGTTACTACATTTTCTTTATTGTGAACACTATTACTAGTGAATATTATCCTGATTATTGCTGTGTGCATTTGTGCTGATTATACGATTTACTAAGGAGACCAATTTAAGTGAATGATCCAAAATAAAGTTCCTGGTTTACAAACAAGTTTATCTACTAATGTGACGTAATGAATACTTTCCTGATATGTTCCGTTTGCGTATATAGTAGTATATGGATGGTTATTTTTTTTTCATTCTGTACCCTTACATAATTCGTAAACATCTCTACGTATTTTGGTGGTGATGTTACTACGTTTGAAATTTCATTGTTGTTTCCACAGCAGACAATTTTCACGAAACTCACTTCCTGAACATAGTTCCGTCACCCCTATTTTGCCAATGAACACGTCCAGTTGCGACTTGCACACGTCGCGAAAATTGGTTGCTATTGATAAGAACCTTAAATCTGTGATTGTCCCTTCATTAATTTCTGACATTCGTTTGCATCCTCGCAATTAGCCAGAAGTAGTAGAAATGCGACGTCAAATAAATTAAATCAACTAACAATAAGTACTTGTATAAAAACTAGTGCACAAAACATGTATGACGCTTCGAAAGATGGAATTTTGAATTTAGTAATCCTCTCTCAACAGTGGCGTAGCAACATATAGCGACGCCCTGGAAGAGATTAGAATGCGAGGCCCCCATCCAGTGGCGGAAATTAAGGGGAAATGGGGGGCGAGTAGTCTCTCCCCTCTTTTTTTCCACCTTTGCGCCAGCACTATGCTAAACCTTATCTACCAAGGGAAAGTAAACTGTCCTTGTAATTTTTGTTTTATAATCATTGATGCGTGTTTACAAGACATTTAATTTAGTCGAGACAGTCCATTGTTCCAAATCCCTGTCCCAATTTATTTCAAACTTAAGTCGTATTTACCAAAATGTTTCGAGTTTTATTTGTGGGGGTGGGGGGTTAACCCACATTTAGACATGGTCTTCATTTTAATAATGATTGCTAATGTATATATCATTTCATTTACAAATGTATTATTTTCTAACCATAGAATTTTCACGGCTGTTCAATGGTGCTGGTACAAGAACATTTCTAAAAAAATAAAATATTGTTAGTTTGCGGAAGACAGAAATATTCGAATACTTCTGAGAATTGAACGTAAACAATAAGCACCAAGCTGTACGCCTTGTGACAACTTTAGTCTGTAAGAGATTGCGTTGCTGAATGCTGATTGTCGGATAGGGGGGAGGGGGTTATCAGTGAGTTGATTTTTTCCCGATACTTTGGACCGTAACATTGCAACTCTACAATTCTACAACTAGGAAAGATAATAGTAGGCAATTTGTTCACCACCATTTTCATTCTCTCTTTACTCTACAACTCGTGTTGTTCTACGGGGTCATTAATTCTTTTCATGCGAAGTTTATGTTGACATCTGCGTTTCTATTTCAACCCATTATCATGACACTGTGGAAAACAGACTGAATGAAAATTCAAAGGAGATGGACATATTGTTTTAACCGTTGGGTGTACACTTAGCATTGTATCTACGAGCTAGCACTAGCTCGTACAATAATACTACCATAACATTGGTGGTCACATCCTCTACTCCCAACAGCATTTCGCCGACCAGGGTCGACCAACTGGACGGAGTGGTTAGCACAGCGCACTACGAAGCCGTGGGTTTCGGGTTCGAATCCAGGTTTGAGCATGGATGTTCTTTGCGAGTGTTCCTTGATCAATTTCATCATATCGTTACTCATCCTCATCATCGTGATCAGCCAAAAGTGTCAGAAAAGTAAGACCTGCCTGCCTGTATGTTATGCTTCTCATTTGACGTATTCATTCAAATTATAACGTTTAATTAGAATTTAGAACCAGATAAATAATAAATAAATGTTTTAATAATATTTTCCACAAAAATAGCATTTTCCATGTCCCCCCCACTTCTGTTTATAACATTTTTCGTTTCAAGCTCATTCGACGCGAGGCACCTTTACGCGCGAGGAGCCATGCGGTCGGGGACTTCCCTCACCCCTTGCTACACTGCCTCTTAATGCCTTAAGTTGCCTCGAAAGCGAATATTCTTCACGTTGCTAAACTAACATTTTCCCCCTAGGATAGAGAAATGATCCACATTAATGAAGCGACAGAAGAATGCGACGTTAATTTTAAGCGTTTTTCTACGTCGTAGGTTAATCGTTAATAAGAATTAATGGTGGAATTAGAACGAACACGATGATATATCCATTCCTCACCCAGGATTCAAAAGTAGGGCTTCTGGCTTCGTAGCTACTTCTTCATGGAGGCCAGAAGGTAACAAATGAATACATTGGATTAGATTATTTTTAGCGTCGGTTTTTTTCATTTTTGGCTAATCCAAACGACGAGGATGAGTAAGAATATGATGAAATTGATGAAGGGCACCGTCAAAGGAACACCCATGAGCAGGCCGGGATTCGAACCTGAAACCACGTATCGTCGTAACGCACTGTGTTAACCTTTCCTTCACGCAGGTGAGCTGCAATAGAGTCGAATCTACTGAATATGTTCGTTTTAAGGAGACTTCCCTTTATAATGCTTCATCAGAGCGTGGTTTTTGGTCGATTGATTGATTGGAATTTTAAGTCCACTTTATGCATAGTAAGGCTAATCGGGACTGGGCCTACAGTTTAAAGTGGGATCCGAACCACTGTGCCATGTGCCTCCACCGCGTGTCGAACCCGCCACCCCTAGATTACATCAGAGCGTGGTGTTGATCATTCATGTCTCTTTCACTACGGCAGAGATCGAGAATGTGTGGAGCCATATCATTTGCTCGAATGGTGTCACGGCACGCTGCCATACACAGGGGAGAACACAGGCAGTCGCCACATATATTTTGATGGCATAAAATCTTTGCTGTACCTTCAAGTACATTTGCTTCTGTAACTTTGTAAATACTGTTATATAAAGACCACACTGAGGGAAGGAATACGCTATCTTTCACTAAACCTGAATACTTTCTGACCATTTACTTAATTGCATTATTAATTATAAAGTGCAATCAAATACACGGATATAAATTGTCAGGTTTAGAAACGGGAAGAGTATTTATGTCGTTTACATTTTATTTTGCCATCTTGAAAGTAATGTTTACTGCAGTGGATTTAATATTTTCGTTAAGATCATAGAAGGCAAATATGTTGTTTCCAGGCATTATTTATCAAAAAGGAATGAAATCGATGTCTTCAACTCGAGCTTTTTCCCTCAAAGTTTTCTGGTGGGGAACATTATCAAATGTACATGTCATTGTTCTCTCGGTTGTTTTATGAATAAGATGGCGTAGTGGTAGCGTCGTTGCCTTGTAATCAAGGGATCCCAGGTTCGATAACCGGTGGAAGCTCATAGTGGTTCGGATCCCACTTTAAACTGTAGGTCCAGTCCCGATTAGCCTTATTGTGCATAAAGTGGACTTAAAACACCAAATCAATCAATCAATTATGTATAAGCAAATGCATTATACGCATATAATAATACGTAAGCATTTGTATGTTATCTTTTTACATTTGAACTATGAAGAAACACACGCAAACCGAAGTGACGAGCAGGACACAGTTCCTACTTTGTGAAAATAACGCAATGGAGAGATCAAGCGTAAGATACCGTGACAACAGACACAGGGGGAAAATGCGCTGTGAACTTACTACAAGCAAGGAAGCGATTGTTTTGCCCCTGCGATGTTGTCGGGTGAAGACTTTCCCCTCTCGTTTAGTCGCACGTTAAACAGAGCGAGCGAGTACAGAAGACGTCAAATACGTGTAGCATGCAACGTCGCAAAAAGACATCGCAGCTCTCTGTCCACGGTTTCGGCGCGGCTGCAGAGGCGAGAGTGAAAACTTCGCTTCACTTATCAGTGTTGCCAAACACGACTGTTAAAAAAAGAACTGCATTGAAATTAAATGCAGTTAAGGATTGCAATCAAGCCGTTAACTTTGAGAAGTATAAACGTTTGTCTTCGTGTTCTACGAATAGGGATCCTATGTTCGAATACCGTACGAGGCTTGGGATGCTTTCAGACCGAAGCGAGAAGCGACACGTGTCACTTGGAAACAAACACTCAATAATATATGCTATGCTGCACGGGTAGTGTTACTTCAGTGAGAAACCCCTCGTTGCTCGTCGCTTCGTCCCAATGGAACTTTCGTACCGAAGCGATAAATGGCTTTGGAAACAAAAATTCTTAAATAAATAAAACTTTCTAACAAATGTAATATGACAAACTACACGTGCCACTTGCATGTTTCATGCACTGGGGACGTTATCGTGTTGCTTCGGTCTGGTGGTCATGCCTACGCATTGAATGCTTTCTTGCAGAGAGATTTTAAACCGAAACGACAGGCAACAAGTTGCAAACGACGGCTGCAAATGACACTGAAGTTCATACCGAAGTGACAAGCGAAAAGAAAGACAAGCCACTTCAGTCTTCAAGTAAGCATTCACCGTTAAAGCCCGAACACCAGACCTAGGCGACCCAATTCAGGATATTGACAAACGGAAGTAACAGGCGAGAGTTGCTTCTTCGTTTCGAAACGTGTCGCTTCTCGGCTTCCGCTTCTGAAAGTCATGGATGTCATGCAGCGTGTCGCCTTGGTCTGTTAGAGCATTTGAGAAAAACGCTTGCTTGTAGACAGAGGTATCGTGTCACTTGTCACTTCGATATGAACACCCCCTCCCTTTTGCTGGATCGCTTGTCGCCTTGGTCAGAAATCTCCATTCTTATCCTCATCATGGCCGAAAGGAGACAAGTAACGAGTTTCTACTGATAACATCTGATAACTCTACTCTTTGTTTCCTGGTAATGGACGAAAATGAGCTTTACAAATGAATTTCTGTTTATCAGTATTATAGTAAAACCCAACTAATAATTTGTTATAGGCACATATAGAAGGGTCACATTTGAAGGAATAAATTCTATTGTAGCATTTTGTTTGATTGCAGGATTAAAGCCGACCCCCGTGGTGGAGTGGTTAACACATCGCGCTACGACACCAGGGTTCCCGAGTTCGAATCCCGGTCTGGGCATGGATGTTGTGGGAGTCGATTCATCAATTTCATGATATCATCACTCATCCCCATCTTGGCAAATTAGCCAACAGTGGTACAAAAAGCGAAGTAAAACAAAACAAATCAATTACAATTACACTTGGAGGGTTAGAAGATAATAGAAAAACAGATCTGGTTCCAAAGTTTTAAGTTGGCAACATTGACAGCTCGGAAGCAACAAGACGGCCAGGCGAGAGGGGAACCCCGTCGGCATTTGCACGTACCTTTCCTCGCATCTCAACCCCCTGGGATGTTCGGTACCAATACATGCGAAATAGATCCCAGATTTTACACACCCACACTTCCTGGTCCCAAGAGATGCGATTAAACCCCACACTTTTGCACAGACGTGAAGCTTCCAGAGCTGGCAGAGTTTAACACACACGTTAACACACAAATCGAACAAATAGCGACTTTTTGGTACCTTCGAAATACTTCGCGTACATGTCGAAAGGGGTCTCAGGAGTCTCGCAATGGCCTTCTCGCTGTTGGGACCGGCAAAAAGTCCCAACAATTTTTTTGGTTCCATTAAGAAAGGTGTTTAAACATACGCCGGTTCCCAGAAGAATATATCTGCGTACTCACACACACACACACACACACACACACACACACACGATGTTAGCAATTAAAAATTTGTTTTTTTTTGTTGCTCTGCAGAATTGGAGAAGTACTTATTGTATTTGGAAATAGAACGTTCCCTCCCCCGAGAAGTGATTGTTAGCTAGTCTCCACAAGAAGTAAAGAAAACACTCGTGGAGTCGTTAGTTCTGTCTCAAATAGACTACTGTGACTTGACATATATTGACCTCAACGGTGAACTAGCAAGACGTTTACAGCGAATACAAAATGCATGTGCGCGCTACATTTATAATATGAAATATTTTGACCACCTGACCCCGGCTTTCAAGGACCTAGGCTGGTTCGACCTTTCCACTCGCCGCCGCTTTCACGCTCTTACAGCGCTCTACAAAATAGTAAACTCACGAGAGCCGTCCTACCTACTTTCTCGATTTCAACCCCTAAGTTCAGCACACACCTTTGCCACCCGTTTCGAGAGACAACTCTCTGCTGGCCATCCCCTCCCACAAGACAACGTTTTATGGAAATTCCTTAACGGTCACTGCTACCAGAGTGTGGAACGACCTCCCCAATGTCATAAGAAACTCGTCTTCTCTCGGCCAATTCAAATCAAAATTAACAAATCATCTTCTGGAGTGAAATTACAAGTACTGAAAACAGGGAAATAAAATTAAACCTTCTTGTAAACTTGTAGGACCAACACCCACCGACTTTTTCTGTAATTTGATTATGTTTGTAACGTGTGTGTTTATGTTTAACGTGTATTTTTTTTACTTAGTGTGTATGTATTTTTGTTTTTATTTTTTATGTTTTTTGCGTCTTTCTCTTTTATTTTTTCTTGTGTTTTTTTTGGTATCTTAATGTTCATAGCTTTTATATATTTCATTTCTTGGTATCTTAATGTTGCTTGTGCCTTAACTTCGCCATCCAAAACAAGGAATAAATAAATAAATAAATAAATAAATAGATTTTCGAAGCCAGTGAATAATACAAACACATGAAGTATTATTATGCACCAAATGCAGAACACATGCAGCCTTCAATATTTGATTCCAATTAATGATCATTAATTGTATGTAATTGTTTCCAAGATAGTTTCCCAACAGAGAGTAACTGTAAAAAAAACTTACAGTAACTTTTGATGTAACAATAACAATAACTAAGTTATTTTTTAAAATGAGGAACTCGTTCTGTCAACATTTTCCCTGATTGTATAGGCATCTCAATATTTAAACATTAAACATTTTTTAATAGTACATAGGCTACTGTTAGTTTTCTCGGAAGTCAGACATATTGTCATGATCATGTGAAAATCTTTGAGTTAGAGTGCTAAATGTGACATTGGCATTGTGTGGGAGAGGGATGGAAATTCGGCTTTCTTGTCAGGAACACTTGGAGTTTAGTACATGAAATTTCCGTTATTTTGCACGGTGAAAAACGGCATGTTAGATATTTAAAGAACATAGAGGTGCTGACTGTGCCAGTGACCATTATTTAGTAATTGCCAAATTAAGAGAAAGACTCGCAGTGATAAATCATAAGCAACAAAATCTAAAAGTTATAAAATAAAATACAGGAAAATTTTCTGATGAAAGAATTAAGAAAGATTACCAAATTAAACTGTCGAATAGATTTGATGTTTTGCAGGATTTAAATGATGATGAAAATATAAACGAAACAGACGTAAATAACAATTGGAAGCACATACGTAATGCAATAGAATCAGCAGCTAAAGAAATTATGGGATACCATAAACCAAGAAAAAGTAAGACATGGTTTGATAATGAATGTCAAAATCCGAACGTTTGGAACTAAAAAAAAAGAGATTACTTGAAAAGCAAAATTAACGATATTGAAACAAACAGCAAAAACAAAAATATCAGAGATTTATATAAAGGTGTACATGAATTTACAAAGGGGTGGCAACCTAAAGTAAACTTGATAAAAAAAGAATGTGATTTTCTAGCTGACCCAAGCGATATTCTAAATAGCTGGAAGAACTACTTTAATGACCTTTTAAATGTTCATGTAGGAGATAAATCAGAAGTAAATTAAGTCCACACAGCAGAACCTTTAGTTCCAGAACCTAACTTGACTGAAGTTAAAGATGCTATTAAAAGGCTAAAGAATAACAAAGCACCTGGCATAGATTTAATACCAGCTGAGTTAATTAAATATGGTGGGAATTCGTTAATATGTCAAATTCATAAATTAATTTGTTTAATATGGAATAAAGAAGAAATCCCGCAACAGTGATAGAATCCATAATTGTTCCTGTGTTTTAAAAAAGTGATAAAATGAACTGCAATAATTACCGTGGAATTTCTCTACTCTCAACAACATATAAAATATTATCTAACATTCTGTTAACAAGACTAACCCCATATGCTAATGAAATTATAGGTGATTATCAATGTGGATTTAAACGTAACAGATCAACTACAGATCAAATTTTTCACATCAGACAGACACTTAAAGAAAGTGGGAATCAAAATGTCCATCAGCTATTCATTGATTTAAAAAAATCATATGATTCGGTCAAAAGAGATAAATTATATAATATATTAGTCGAGTTTGGAATTCCTAAGAAGCTTGTCAGTATGATAAAAGTATGCACCAGTGAAACAGAAAGTAAAATTCGTGTGGGTATTAATGTGTCTGACAAATTTACAATTCATGATGGATTAAAACAAGGACATGCATTATCTCCATTGCTCTTTAATTTTGCCTTAGAAGGTTGCTGTTAAGAAGGTAAAAGAAACTATAGAAGGACTAAAATTAAACGGTGTGACTCAGTTGTTAGCATACGCAGATGTTGTAGACTTATAAGGGGATGATATAAATACAATTAAGAATAATGCTAAAATATTTTTCAAAACTGCTAAAGAGATAGGTTTGGATGTTAGCAAAGAGAAAACTAAATATATGTTTACAGGCCGAAACCAAGTGTTAGGTAATAATCAAAATCTAATTATTGATAACAACTGGTTTGAACCAGTTCCCAAATTCAAATACTTAGAAGTAATATTAACAAATGAAAATGACATTAAAGAGGAAATAAAAAGTAGACTTAATTCAGGAAATGCATGTTACTTCTCTCTTCATAAACTTTTGTCTTCTCGTTTAATACCTAAGAAACTAAAAGTTAAAATATACAAAACAGTAATTTTGCCTGTAGTATTATATGGATTCGAAACTTGGTCCCTTACATTGAAAGAGGAACATAAATTGAGAGTATTTGAAAATAAGATCCTTAGGAGAATATTCGGATCTAAAGGGATGAGGAGACAGGTGAGTGGAGAAGGTTACATAATTTAGAACTACATAATTTGTATTCATGTCCAGATATTATTAGAATAATTAAATCAAGAAGACTTAGGTGGGTAGGCCATGTGGCACGAATGGGAGAGGAAAGAGGAGTTCACAGGATTCTTGTTGGGAAACCTGATGATAAGAGACCTGTAGGAAGGCCAAGACGAAGACGGAGGGACAACGTTGAGATGAGCCTAAAGGAAATCGGTAGGGATGGAAAAGAGTATATAGATCTTGCTCAAGATAGGGACAGATGGAAGGCCTGTGTTGCTGCAGCCACGAACCTTCGGGTTTAAAAAGGCTAGAGAGTTAGTTAGTTATGATACTTATAACATAAATGTGTATTGCTGTTCGTTATTTTACAGCAAGGATAACTTTCCTCACAGAGTATTGTTGAATTATTATTTTCTTGTGAAAGTATTGATCGGAAGTAACTGCACGTTATTTCCTCATGTTGAGCCACCAACTAGTGCCTTGCGTGTGCATTATGGGTCAGAGGGGCCAGAGACATGCGTCAAATGAGTGACGTTGCTCTGCACATTCTGCAGTGACAATTTCTCTTTGAACAGACATGTCAATATCACTCCATGGTGCTGGTAGAAGAATACTGAATACTGAAAATATAGCCAGGTAGGTTTGATGGCAATTGCGTAGATTAGTGTGTGTGTGTGTGTGTGTGCGTGTGTGGGTGTGTGCGTGTGTGTGTGTGTGTGAGAAAGAGAGAGAGATTTTGAAAATTTTCTTGCACTTTTTAGAATCGTAGCGATTGATTGAAGGTAGCGTTTCCCTTGCACCTACCTGGTAGAGGCTGGTAAATCAATGGTTACACACAGCAAAAAAAAAATATATGTATATATATACACCGGGTGATTTTTTTTAGCTTGACAACGATATATCTCAAAAAGTACGCATCTGATCAAAAAAAAGTTCTGAATGAAATTTGTTCGTCACGAAGGTGCCCATCCAATGATGCCTAACTCCACCCCCAGCCCCACCTCCTGGGAACCCCCATTTTGTATTGCAGATTCGGATTATCCAGACAAAAATACGTAGATTTTGTCTTAAACTTGTTTGTGGATTTGTGATAGATGGCGCTGTAATCGCAAAAATTTGCGGAAATTGTAAAAAATGCACTTTTAATCGCAAAATGACGTGAGGCATGTGGAATTTTTATAAGAAACTGCATTTAGCATAACCCAGGAACAACGACATGGACGTAGCGGTATTTTGTTTCCATCGAGGTGCTTTTGTAAGGTGAGTCCTCTCGCCTCTCGCCATCAGGGTGCTTTTTTTTAATAATCATTTTACAATAAGCGCTCGAAAATGTCACCACCCACTTCGATACACTGATTTGTCTGCACTTGGAATGATAGGACACAACCCAGAAGCGTGCGCGGTGTAATCTTCCGACGTGCATTGGAGATTCGCTCAATCATGTTCTTACGCGTTGTTGGCAGTTCATGATAAACTTCACTCTCAAACAAAAGTCAGGCGAAGTAAGATCTGGCGATCTTGCAGGCCAAGACACTGGACCACCTCTTCCGATCCACCGACGGTTCTACACGCGATCTAATACTTCCCGTGCTGAAACGGAATAATGTGCTGGACAACCGTCATGTTGAAACCACCTTGTTTGACCTTGGGAAGGTCTGCAAGCAATACTTGAATTTCGTTCCGCAAGAACTTTCGATATTTCTCACCATTTAAGTTCCCATCGATAAAATATGGACCAATAAGTTTATCGCCAATTATTCCACATCAAACATTTACATCCAAGGGCGCTGATGTTCAACTAGGCCTAACCAATGCGGGTTTTCGACACTCCAATAATGCATGTTGTGTCGATTAATCGTACCGTGGTTTGTAAAAGTCGACTCGTCAGAGAACAAAACTCGAGTAAAGAAATTGGGGTCTCCTTGTATTTGCTGGAGCGCCCATTGACAGAATGTCACTCGGTTCTGAAAATCATCGCCATGAACTTCTTGATGCAACGAAAAATGAAACGTATGATATTTTCTACGCTTCAGTATTTGGCACACAGTAGTCTGCAAAATTCCCGATTCACGACTTATTTGTCGAGTACTAACGTGGTGGTTATGAGCCACTGCAGCTAATACCGCAATTTCATTATTTTCTCCAGCAATTGTTCTTCGGCGATTTCTTTTTTTTTTTTTTTGGTTGTACAGTTCCCTCGGTGGAGAACTGTTGAACAACTCTGAGAAAAGAAGCGTGCGATCGCACCCGTACTATTGCTTAATATAGTGATTGTGGGCTTATAAAACAGGAAATTTAAACTGATCCGAATGACTTCATTCCCTTAGTAAACATTTTACACTAATTTTCTAATGGAATAATCTGAGAACAAAATAAATCGACAAATACTGCAATGTTCCAAAGTAATCCGAATATTTTCTTTTATAATTAAAGAGAACTCACCTCCTTGGCCAGTGTTTAGTACAGCGAACCACAACGCCAGGAGTCCCGGTCTGTCAAAAAAGACGTTCTTATCAATTTTGCGAAACAACGTTCTCTTAGTATTGGGTAGTCCTACAAATACGCTGTTGGCCTTGTTTTAATGCTCAATGCAGTTGTTTTAAAACACACTTGTCACTTCACATTGGGAAACAGATTTTGAACAGATTTTATTTTTCACAAAAATTGTTTCACACAATTGATAAGAACTGTTTTTTGGCCAATTTTAAAAATCTGAAAATTAAGCATTGTGTTTAAAACCGTTCTGCCTGTACGGCATTAAAATTTTATTACGATCGGACCACCAGTTTTTATTATTTTTTTTGTTTTTGTTTTTTTGTTTATGGAATTTCAAAGAGAGCGATCGTTTCCAAAACTACAAAAAGCACTCTTTTGTTCTCACGACGATAAAAATAGAAGACCTACCCGAAAAATAAAATGGTAACAAAAGATTAACGCAGAATTGAAGAAGCTAGATTTTGATGTAACTTGTTCTTATGTAGGTCTACTGGTTATTTTCTGTTTGGAGTAAAATCTCGGGTATCCATAATTTTTAATCCGAGAGTACAAATTCATAAGTACACATATATTCTTACATATTTACATGCTGTATAGATAAGGTTTATGTACACTAATGCTCATTTCAGGACTCTTCGGTTGAAAGGACCCCTCAATGCCCTTGGCCACCTAGGCGGCTCAGCAGTGTTTCATTCTGTATAGTCCATCATTTCTTCATCATTCACTATTGTTACAACTTACACAGGAGATAGAAGAGCGAGGTAAGTAACAAAAATAGAAATAGGAAAAACAAACTTAATTTCTGGGCTGGATTAGGTTAATTTCTTGCAAAATGAATGTTTCGTTTTGAAATGTTGCATCCTAAGAAAGGTTGAAATTTTATCAAGTATATCTCTGTAAATTTTATTAAAATTGGATGTTTGGTCTCTCGATGTTTTTAACCCTCTGACCTATTCAAGTAGACCGTGTTATTTTCTTCAACATTTGTTTGCTTGCGCAACCTGAGGCAATAATTTAGATGTGACAGAAACAGAGTTCGAACGTGAACCCGAAATGTATTTTCCCTCAGTTTTCCAGAATCTTCCATTTTTTCAAGAGTAGTCAATACACAGTGCAATACTGTTTACAATTAATTTTACCTTAGCCCACATTTCCCCTCGTAAACATAACATCCTCACATTCATTATTATTAATACTACAGATGGGACAGATTGTTACTCTATCGGTATCGGCATACAGGCCCGTAACCAGGCAAGGGCAAAGAGGGGCAGAGCCCCCCTTGAACTGCCGTCAGACCCCTTGACAGAGGCAAAACTATTTTCTGTAATTTGTTTGTAGTGAAGGGTGAGACAGCAGATCTTATTTTGCTCACAACTTTGGTGAAGGATAAATTCACAGAACATGAACAACAGCTAACACATCTCTTTATCTTATTTGTAAGAAGAAGTATAAGTAGCAGCAAGTATTTAGACGATTCTCTTCTCTATACTCTGGAAGGTTCTTTCACAGGGCACTCTCCCCATAATTTACCTTCATTTAATACTGTTAAACTTTTGAAAATTGGACTTGGTTTACAACCCCTCCTGATAATCCGTGAGCCCCCCTGGAGATCAATTCTATCTACGGGCCTGTCGGCATATCAGTGTATCAGTAATATTAGTGATAATTTTACCAATCTGATATATTTATAAATGGTCTGTAATCTAGTATAATATTCTTCAATTTTGTTATTATTCTTATGAATGAAAACACAATTTGCATGTCATAACTTGCAAAGTAAATGTTTAAATACACAATTCTTTATTAAAGGCAAGATCCATTGAATCGCTTCGTTACACACACTAATTGAGATGGTAAAAGAACCATTCATGGTCTGTAAGAATCATTTGCAATTTCTTACTAGTCTAGTTAATTTCTGGGTATTGGAATCAGTAAATTTTATATCAGTAGTTTATGATTATTGGCAAACATTTCATATCAGTTCACTTCCTAATACTAATAACAAAACTAATTCAAGAATGAATGTCATCCCTATATGAAAATAAGGACAAATGTTGAAGATATTTGTTGCAGTTAAAACACTTTGTCAAACTGTATTACAGCACACAAAATAACATTTCAAATGTTATTTCACAATTTTGAGAAAAATAAGTTCACAAATGGACGCAATAGTAACTAATCTGTAATGCAAAATAAATATATACTCAAAGCCTATATCTTCAAAGCAGCTTATTTAAGTTGTAACTATTGGCGTCTATTGTAATTGTTATTATTAACAGGAAGGAGCATATTGTAGCCCTTCAGATGTACTTCAATGGGACTCATTGATCAAGTAGACAATTTTCCCTGAGATTTCCCTGAGAATTTTACTTTTTCAAATTTCCTGAGATTTTAAGGTTTTTCCAGGTGTGTGGCAACCCTGAGAAAGAGGTCTACTTTGGTGTGATTTGATTTAGTACTTTATATTTTACTTTTTCTCCTGCCACTTTGCGCTAGTCGCATAGATGAGGATGAATGGTGATATGAAGAAACTGATGAAGGGTGAGGTAAAGGCAAAGTTCCCCGTACATATAGCAACATGCCATGAAGGAGATGTTGGGGTAGGACCGCACACATTCTCGATATCGGCCATTTTGAAGGTGGTATGATCAGCACCAAGCTCCTTTACCCACCAGGTACCCATTCATTTTGAGGCTGGGTGAGCCCCACTGCCGCTTTATGCTGGGATAAGACAGTAATTATTCCGGAAATCGGACCCCGTTCTCCCGTGTGTCAGTCAGACACCCTACCGACTAGACCACCGCGGCTCATAACAAATAACACGCATGTCCAGACCGGATTTCGAACCCAAGATCTAGGAGAGGAAAAATAATAAACAAAATTTCGTCGAAGATTGAAGATATGTGAAGAACATTTAGAGTGGTAAAACTACAACAATAATAATACCGATAAAAATGTTATAAATTTGAGTACTTTTCCAACTATCAACGCAAAACACACATATCACTTCATTACACATAAATTATGAGCAGGTACCGATAATGTACACGCCCTGGCAACGCTGTGACAGAGAGTAACGAGATAGGAGACCATGAAATGCACAGAGCGCTCGCCAGCTAGCACATAGCATATGAGTTACCCAAGTCTGCTTTACAACTATTCATTAACAATCCTCGTCTTTGCGATTATTTCACGAAGAAAGAACAACTACGTGAAATAAATTAATACCTGTACATTTGCATGGAAACAGTAATTTCCTTCGAGCATAATATCCTATAATTGTTTGCGAACTTTGAGCTGCCTATTAGCAAGGAATAGGGAAAGAATTATTGCGTTGGGTAATGGGCATGTAATCCAATGGTATCCATAGCAACAATAAGGTGCATGTGACTGTATGTGGCTAATTCCTTGTCTAATCATGGATCATCTGTCACCGCCCAATCAATCCAATTCAATTTTCACCATAATTGCAGAATTTGTTTTGTCACGTCACCCGGACATACTTCGGTACAGTTAAATGATGTGTGAGTAAAAGCATGGTATACTTTTCGTCAATAACCTCTGCCTCCAGGATGAATAAAAAATAATAATTTTTATAATAGAAAAACACTTTTGATAATTTTTAAAAATTTAAATCCATTGTCTTTTTTTTATATATAAAAGAGAAACACGCTTAAAATTGCCTGTATGGCGTTTGGCACCATACATATATATATATATGTTTTTTATAGTAAGGCTTTCTCTATTAAACAACCCTGTAAAGTATTTGAACAGTTTGATTGAACCAAATATAAAAAAATACATGTAAATATACATTTTTCTGTTTCTGATACTATATACTATATGAACCTACTATGGTAATGTTTGTTGAGTGTAGTAATGAAACTATAATAATTTCAGTAACTTTTCTTACAGTGAAAACAAAACATTCTGGATGTATTCTATAAATAATTTTTTTAATACCTTAACTACGTTTTATAGTCTCTGTAACTAAATTTTGGCATTTTGTAATTGACAATTCGCAAAATATGAGTTGCCATGTTTATTTACAGTTTTATGATAATAGCAATATTTACGGTATAACATGATTATTATTTTGTATGTTTTACACACAAATACACAAAATGTTTGCTATTTTTGTCTGTAACAATTATTGAATTTTATATCAAAATTCGTTTACAGTTTACACACTACATTTCCTTTCGTATGAGCTTCACCCCATCAGTACATATCTTTTGTTTCTTTTCCTTTTTTACAGCCTAACAAACAACATTAAATGATTACGAGGTTCAGGTACTTTCACCAAAATTAATTCTGATGTATACAAAATCCTTATGTACACTATTCTACAAATCATTTACTTAAAGTGATTCAAATTAGTGATTTCTTTTAAAAAAATCACCTAATTTAAATCTTGATTTAAATTAATACACCTTGACTGCCTCTCAGAGCTCCGGATATTCTTGTTTCTTACTTTATTTTCAAAAATTGTAAATTTTGAATATATTTCCAAAATATTCCCCCATCGTCGATTTTATTATTTATTTTATTCTTCGTAATTAGATACAACCTGGATGAATTCGCAAACAAATATTGAATGGAATTGTCCTTTTAATTCGTTTGTGTTTTGGGCCTCCCAGATGGCGTAGTTGTAGCGTCGTCGCCTTGTAATGAAGGGGTCCAGGATCGTTATCCGGTGGAGGCACATAGTGATTCGGATCCCACTCTAAACTGTAGGTCGAGTTCCGATTAGTCTTTCTGTGCACAAAGTGAACTTTAATACAACAATCAATTAATTAAAAAAATGTCAAGCAAACAATTCGTATATGTCAGTTCGTTTTAAGTCCACTTTATGCACAGAAAAAGTAATCGGGACTGGACCCACTGTTTAAAGTGAGATCCGAACCATTATGTTCCTCCATTGGGTATCAAACACTGGACTCCTTGATTACAAGGCGACAACATTACCACTATGCCATCGGGGAGACCAGAATTGTCCATATAAATTCAATTCCATGAAT
The DNA here is from genome assembly GCF_977018435.1 of Lepisma saccharinum. NCBI lineage: Eukaryota > Metazoa > Arthropoda > Insecta > Zygentoma > Lepismatidae > Lepisma > Lepisma saccharinum. Next base: position 59,718,422 of record NC_139243.1, on the reverse strand, counting down.
TACAACGGTACATCAGGTGTTTGCATTACATCGTTACGATTCACTTAGGTCAGTTGATGCTGTAGTGCAGTGTAGTGAATTGTAGAATTGATATTGCAGAGATACCCGACTTACGATATCTGTTATCCTAGCCATTTTGCTAATTAATCTGACTGTAAGGTTTTTGGATAAGCTATAAGGTCTAAAATATGCTCTGAAGCCAATTTGTTGTTTTAAGTCAACACTTTATGCACAGATAGACTAATAGAGACATGGGTCTCCAGTTTAAAGTGGGGTCCGAACCACTGCGCAATGTGTGCCAACCATCTCGTGCAACAAGAAGTTTCTCCAAATGACGAACAGTAACATAGGTAACCATTTAAATGAATCCATGCATTGATTGCATGCGTGTTAGTGCCTCATGTGAAGGGTTGGTAAAAATCAATTTACGTCCAAACTGCGGTTCTATGTTACTTCTAATCAAAGTTGTTATGGTAAATACAACCGCTCCCATGGTTTAACGTCGCTAGGGGAGAGCATTATTCCTCCAAGAGCATTATAACTGGGCCTAGGATAAAATAACATAATATCCTTTATAATATTCAATGATTATTTAAAAAGAAAGTGTTGTATACAAGTGTTGTATATTTTTTAAAAAAATGCCCTTTTACAACAAACTTGCGTGTTCATTTCACCAGTCATGCATTTGAAGGAGCCATTAACACTATAATAAATTGTCAAAGCAAGGTGATTGTCTCTTAAGAAATACTTGAAGATAGAAAACCTCCATTCAGCCTCTACCGACAACAGAACTCTGTCACCAGCTTGCAAATCTCCTCGTAGTTCTCCAGTAGAAAAAAAAAACACAGACGAGACATCAGCAATTGAACATAGTGTGTTGTATGTGGCACATATACTCTAGTTCAGAGGTTCTCAAACTTCTTTCTCATTTTACCCTTTAGTCGCAACTAAACGTCTAATGTACCCCACCATATATTTTCTCTGAATAGTGAGTTTTGGGAAATGTCTTTGGCTGTCTGATTGGTAAAGCGTTTCTTATATGTTGGAAGCTTGTGTCTGCAATAGAGCAAAAGGGCATTCGGTCTGTATGTGGAAAGATGGTAAAGAAATAAACATTACAATCCTACGTTTATTATTTTATTGGGTGTTCCTACGTTTACAATCTTTATGATTAGTTACAAAAATAACATATGTATGCTAAGAAGTATATATAAATAACAAATTCTCATACATTTTTCTAGTTATTAAAGAAAAAGTAAAGAACAAAAAAAAAGGTTTTGTAAACAAAGTGTCAAGCACAATTTTGGAGCTTTTTAAATTGTAAATCCTCAGAGTTTCTAGTGGGAAGGATGTGTCTGACACAGTGTTTTTCTATGTCTGGTTGTGCACTAAACTTTTAAACGGAGATTCCGCTGAATATTTAGTCTATTATAGATTTCTAAGAAGTATTTTATTTCAAAAATTTGTGAAACAAATGTAAGATTCTCAGTGATGAAATCAGTAATTTTCCTGTTGAGTGTTAAAGCTATGAAGTCTGAAATCATGAAGTCTGCTGTACACACCTGCAGCAAGAATCTTGTCGTGTGGGTATTCTCGACGTTTCTCTTCCGACCAAATCGCGTATCCTCTTCAAGTCTGCAACAATTCAAAGGCCGGCTACCCATGATCGGGACGAAACGCACCAGCTCGGTCCCCTCGAACGACCGAGACTGGGCCGTGTCACACGCCGTTGCATACAATCTCGGTTACTTATATAATGTCTCGACTAATCACCCTGTACCTTCGGGACATGAGAAACCGCATCCCAGAGTTCGGGTAAGGGTCTGCATCTAAATTTAACTTACATAACTATGGATTCCTAAGTCTATATTCATGCATAATAACCATCCATCGTGATCGCACCCACGATCCACTGACCAGTAAGGAACGCGCATGCGGGTCACGATGGAAGCAGCACCAAAATAACTGGGGAACTTGTGGGTCAACAGCACCTCCACCCCGCTGACCAGTGGCGGCGGAACATCCTGTCAAACTAGAAGTCCGTCAATCAACAAAAATTAATTTATATATATCTCGATATAATAATGTTAGCTAACTTTTCAAAGAAACAAACTTTACCAAATACTGAATTTATTTACATCTCAGTTCAAAATAACCCAACACCGAAAGTAATACAAATAAAATGTTATTGTTTTGTACATTAAATTAAAATTTAAAGATCACAAATCATAGTCGGAGAAAAAGAAAATACAAACTTCTGATCATGATAATATAAAAGAATTACAATTTGTAAACAAAAAAATTTAAATAACTTCAGTTATTTGTAAAATAAACTTGATACAAAATAACTCTAAAACCAAGAGCATATTTTCTACTACATGTCTGAATCCATCAAGAATCTAAAACAACAGTTACTCGGTTCTGACAACTGGGCATATTAAGAGTGCGACAAATTTTTCCCTAAGGTTGAAGATCTTACTTTGCATTCCAAAGCTTTACCTAAAGACTGAACCACATTATTCGTAAATTCCATATCTATGCTTTCATAATCCTTTCTCGCAGTTGAGGTACACTACCCAATTAAGAGCCAACCTCGGAACCTTGGCTAGTGCATAGCACTAAAATTAACACTTACATTATGTTACTACGGAATTCGGGAGGTATACTACCCACTTCAGAGCCAACCTCAAAACATTCATAACAATTAACAGGGGAACCAATCTCTACCCTTTTTCAAGCCATTTTCGACCACTTATATTACAAATGCAAACATGGAATTCTCTCAACATAATAGGGGAACCAATCTCTACTATTTTTCAACAGGGGAAAACAATATCTACCCTTTACAAACGCCGCCGGCTACTCATACCATAAAACCAAATCTACAGAATGAACTTAAATAATTTCAATATATATATATATATATATATATATATATATATATATATATATATATATATATATATATATATATATATATAACCTATTATTACTGAGCCAATAATTTGTACTACCCACGACAACCAATAAATGAAACCATTAGCTTTTACCCAAATTACGCAAGTATTCGGATTCCAAACGGACATGTATCTTACAGGGGTTGGACAAAAATATGGAAACACCTGCGAAGAAAAGCTGGAATGCTGTAGCTAATAAGGTGCAAGACCGCCTTTAGCTACTAAAACGGCCTGCAGTCTCCGAGGAATGGACAAATACACGTCCTGGATTGTGGATAACGGGATCTTGCACCATTCTTCATGCAAGACATGGTCACAATCCTTCTCGGTGTCCGTCTGTCTCTGTCACGCAATGTACATTTTCGTCCACGCAGGTGTTTATCTGATGATGTCTTTCCGGACACACTATGATGTCATCATGATCTTGGGTAGAGTCCCTCTCGATACGCCAAATAACATGGCTACTTTGGTAACAGAGGCGCCTGCAAGGCGGGCACCAACAATTTGCCCTTTTTGAAACACTGTCAGCTCGGACATGATTCAGTATCAACTGCACTGCACGCTATCTACAGCGCAACTGTCGACTTCTACCAGTCCATCAGGGTCCTATCTCAAAGCGCAAAACAAAAGAAGGTCGCACCGCGTCCGATTTCAAGTGGGAAAATTGCGTTGATATCACCCGTTCCGATGTCGTGGTGTTTCCATATTTTTGTCCAACGCCTGTATTTACGTAAAGTTATTAACGTGCACCCTCTGACCAGAAGCGTGCTCTCGGGTTAAGTAAGAAAAGATTTCAAATTTATTTACTGAACCTCCTGACCAGGAAAGTTCGAAAGATTATCAACTTGCACCTCCTGACCAGAAGCGTGCTCTCGGATTAATGCAACTAAATTTTTAATTTATTCACAGAACCTCCTGACCAGGAAAGTTCCAAATGATTTAAAATAGTATAAAAGATGTCGAACATGACAAGAAGAGTGTAGATCTTTGAAAACTGCTGTTTGATTATCATGAATTAAACTGAAGTCACACTGACCAGTGCTAACTTCAACGAAAATTTATAAATGATTACTGTTTTAAATATTTAAGTTATATATATATATATATATAGATATATATATGAATTAATTATTTACAAACACGCAAATATCCCCCTTAAAGACAGTACTGACCAGCACTAGTCCCCAAGGGTGGCTTACAGAAAACACCGGACATTGTAAACGGAAGGGCTGACCAGCCACTTCCCACACAATACCGTATTCTCACAGCCTGGACCCCGACGTGCGAAGTGATTACCTTAAGAATCAAAAACGTAATGCCAAATGCCGGCGAATCACCCAGTATTTATACTTGCCGGATTGCGTAATTTTCTACCATGAACAAAAGATTAGGCCAACCGAAGTTATTTTTAGCTCACAACAATTACCTCTTCCAAAAGACACACAGAAAGAAACACAATGAAAGCTACATTTACTGATTATACCAAGTGCGCCGCCGAGTGTAACAAACGCATTTGTAAGAGAAAAGGAAAATGCAAACTTCAACTTGCTCTGCGTTTTTTTTCGCCCGGCAGAAACTGCGTTACTTTTAGAACGAAGGAAAAAAATATATACATCCACAAAAATGAAAACCTTGAGAAATAGATATACGAAGGTTGTTGAAATTTAATCAGAAAAGTATTTAAATTGACGAAAATTTCTCAATTATTACATGTCGTTAATGTAGCCCTGGGGGTACGCGTACCACAGTTTGAGAACCACTGCTGTAGTTAGCACTCTATGAGAAACGGGGGTCGATGCTAAAGCAAGGGGTTCTATTTCATACAGTGTTGTGTTGAATTCATCAGTAAGAGCTTGAGATGTTGACATTGGTTAATGGAAATTATTGTTAAAAGCCGGGGGGGGGGGGGGTAAAATATCCGGCTAGCCTCCACCATGTACGATGGTAATTAGGACAGCTCTGGTTGAATGACCATCCTAATTAGCACCGTCAAGGAACACTACGCCGAAACCCTTTTCATTAATTTATTGGACTATACGTGATCCCTGGAAACACATACCTGGTGTATTGGCCTGCAGTGTTGTCCTGCCTAGGGCTGTTGTACACACACACACACACACACACACACACCCACACACACACCCCACACACACGCACACACACGTGCTTACTAAACACCCATCGTCTCTGCCTTGTTCATAACCAAACTGTCTATCGCAACTGTCTATCACAAACTGTGTCTATAACAATACTGTCTATCACCAACTGCTCCACAAAAACTGTCTTTCTCCTCTCCCCCGACCGCACTATATATTTCTTACTAATATCCTGTTGGCGGAAGTCGGGGGACAGGCACCTTTAGTCCCTAGGCAGGAAACGAACTCGACAGAACCTTGGCAGGCCATATACACCGCAATAGTGTACTACATCATTTTTGTTCAAAACCAGAATCTTTATCTTGATAACTTAACTTCCTCTTCCCCTTTCCATGAACTTAATCTAAGTAAATTGTCATATTTTTCATTAGATATTATTGCCGCACCCCGTGGCGGAGTGGTTAATACATGGCGCTACGACGCCAGGGGTCCCGGGTTCGAATCACGGACTGGCCATGGATATTTGTGAGTGTCCATTCATCAATTTCATCATGTCATCACTCATTCCCATCTTCGCAAATTAGCCAAAAGTGGCACAAAGAGCGAAGTAAAACAAAGCAAATCAATTAAATGACTAGGTCTCTTTGTTCCAGAGGGAAGATTTTACAAGATTTCCTGTAACCAAAGTTTTTGTTCTGATACTCTCGTGTTGGGTACAATAGGCTGCTTTGAAAGAAAATAAAAATAACAAGAAATGCCCTTTGTCTCAAGGGGACATAAAATGATAGATAGTGTTTCAAAATCATTAAAAATGAAACAGAATGCTATGAATAAAAAATATAATATCCTGCAAAATCGACAAAAGTGCAAAAGGAATGACCTATAAAAGATGCTGTGTTCAGCCCCTTTTGTTACGAAACCCATCAACATCTAACTGAACACACCCACGTACACACAGACGGAGCCAGTCAAAGGGTCGCTTGTGCCCTAATTGCGAACAGTCTTAAATGCGAACAATGCCTAAATCATCCTAATTGCAAACACATGTGAGAAATAATTCCGTGTTTTAAATACGAGCACATGAAACTGAAAAAAACAAACTATTACCGAATACAAATAAGGCTATTTACCCCACCCTAATTGACTTATTCTGGTCTTCAGCTTTGTAAATCACTTCAAGTCCTGTAATCTTCCAGTCTGTTGGTGTAATCAGACTTTCGTTCGTGTGTTGATATCTCGGAAACCCCTTAGTGCCAAAAGAGATGTGGACTGGTTCAACAGGAGGCACCGGAAATCACGCAGTGGAGGAATGGAACCACAGAATCAACAGTGTTCTAGGTAGGCCTCATCCAGGAGTGGAAGTCGTCATAGAAACTTAAAAAATGTTAGGCAGAAAGTCTAATGGCATAGTTTTTAGGATGGAAGTGAACCTCGAAGGGGTAAAGATGAAGAAAAAATATTTTATTGGACGAAAGGATAACGAGGAGCACTAACAAGTATAATATTGGCGATATTCCTATTTTCTTAATATCAGATAAACGTGTTTTGAAATTTGAATTTTAAATACTGGTAAAGTTAATAGTTGTACTATTAATTGACGAAGTTAATGATTGTATTATTGACTCATCTATTTTCAGTTAAGCTTCCTCGATGGATCAGTGGTAATGTCGTCGCCTTGTAATCAAGGTGACCCGGGTTCGATACCCAGTGGAAGTACATAGTGCTTCGGATCCAACTTTATACTGTAGATCAAGTCCCAATTAGCCTTACTGTGCATAAAATGGACATAAAACTCAAACAAAACTTTTGTTCAGTTAAGAATTTGCATCATGTAGTTAGAATGTAGTTCTATATAAAAAGAAACAGAACACTCTTTTAATATTAAGTTACATGTACCTGGACGACAACAGTAAAAAATCAATGGGTACTTGGAGGGTAAAGGTGACGGGAGCGTGTTGCTGATCACATCACCTCCAAAATGGCCGAGATCTACAATGTGTGGCATCCTACTCCTATATCTTCTAAATGTGCCTTAATGGCAGGGTGGTATATGTGCGGGGAACTTAACCCTTAATATCGACGACGACTTAATCAAGTCGAATTTTCTGTTCCAATTGTAACCCACACGGTACTGACCATTAAAACAAATCGTTAAAAAGACATGGGAAGTGTGAGAAGTTGTGGGTCCCAATTATTTTTCGCAATTAGGACACAGGTAATATAGTGTTCATGTTCAGGCAGCAAGTGTTCGCAATTAAGCTGTTTGCAAAAAGGACTGTTCACATTTAGGACGACACCAAAGGGTAGGCCGCAACAGCCGAGCAGCAGAGAACGAGCGAACCAATGACCAACCTACGTTGAACTGGTCGGCGGGCTCATAGTCTGAGTGTCTCCATTATTTCCTACGCTTTGGGCACACGGGCTGAAGTACCTTCCTCTATAGAGATGGAGCTATGGAGCTTCATTTCCTACGATGCAAATCCTGAAACTGTTCCAAGTCGGTGAGTGGAATCGCTGTCATACAGAAGGGAACGTTATTTCGGACACTTTACGAGGAACATGATTTTAGACCATCTTCTAGAATAGCGTTTCTCAACGTCATAGTGGAATAATGATGAAGTACTTGAGAATACGGTGGCTGAGATTGCAACAACACATTCTTTTAATTTGAAGACCAAGCGCTTTACGACGACAAGGATTCCGCGTTCGGATCCTGGCCGGGCTTTGGCATGGGTGTCCTTTGAGTGTCCCTTCATCAATTAAATCTTATCATCACTCATCCTCATCGTCGCGATTTGACTAAATTAGCACAAAAGCCAAGTAAAATAATCCAAATCAATCAATTACGTATGTTTCTCGTTCCGTCAACATTTTCCATTATTGAAATGTATAGACCTATAAAAATTTAGACATGAACATTTTCTTAAACCAGTACATTCTGTTGGTTCCTCATGAGTCAGACGTATTGTCATGATTTTCCTGATGATATTTCCAAGCATGAGATGTTGATTGTGCGATGAATAAGTTTACAATTTAACATTTAATGGAAATCTTTTAAGTTGCAGTATTAATTAAATATGACAATGTTATTGTTATGTTGCACTTGGAGTCTAATGAGGTAAATCCCCGTTCATTTCCACCGTGAAAAGCGCATGTTAGGAATTTTAAAAATCTGGTTGTTATACATACAAAGTATATTGCTATTCAATATTCCACACCAAGGTTAACTTGTCTTGTAGGGGAGTGTTGAATTATTATTATTATTATTTGCTTCTGAAAATATTGACCGGCCATATCCACGGTTTATTTCTTCCTGTTGCGAAATTAACTAGCGGATTGCGTGTACATTTTGGGTGAGGGGGCGGGGGCATGCGCCAAGTGAGTGACGTTGCTTTCCACATTCCACAGCGACAATTTCTCTTTGAGCAGACGTATGGATATCACTCAATGGTGCTGCTAGAATACTGAAGCGTGTTGGGCGAACACTTAAAAATCAACAGGTAAGATTTGTGTGGTGTGTGTGTGTGTGTGTGTGTGTGATGGTGTGATGGTGTGTGTGTGTGTGTGTGTGAGAGAGAGAGAGAGAGAGAGAGAGAGAGAGAGAGAGAGAATGAGAGAGGCAGACTGGGACGGAGAGATAGACAGACAGAGAGAGGGGGAGGGAGGCAGAGAGAGAAAGATTCAAAGTCTCTTGCACTCTTTTACGATCGTAGTGAATGGATGAAAAAGGGTTTTGTTGCAAGGATACCCACTTGCCTACTTGGTAGAGGCAGGTATATAGTTTTGAAAAATAAGTTTTCGAGGAAAATATTACAAACTACGCATCTTATTACCTAATTCATTAACATTGTGACGATGGCTGTATATATGAGGAAATTTGGCGTCGCTTTTGTGTTAAATTTTGCTAATCGTGACGAGGATGATAAGTGCCCTGGCCAGGACTCGAACAAGGATTCTTTGGTAGTGATGATTGATCATTGTCCTTGGTCAGCAAGACGGCTTCGTACCTGTATTTGTATCGTACAAACAAGAGTTTGTACGGAGGTCTCGGGTTCGAGTTCCCTTCGTATGTATGCTTGAGCGAGGCAAGCTCAGCTTGAAGGGCTGCAACTTTCTGTTCAAGGTCCAGGGTGTCACCGGTCCGTGGGAGATCCTGAGCCGTCGCCGCGGTGTCTTGAAACGCGAGATTCCTGGGACTCTGCGCGTAAAGGTCGCCCATCTGACGCAGCAGGGAATCTTCATTAGCTTCGGACACAAGCTCCTGAGCCTTACGTTTTCTTATAAGGAACTGAAGCTTCTCGACTTCTTTTAAATCCCGTGAAAAGTCCGGTACGGAAGCGTATTCTCGCCTGTACTTCTCGCGCATAAATTCCGGTTGGAGGCCCCTTGTCAAGTGTTTGATAACTTTGGCCGTGGGCATATTGGAATCGAGACGGTGCAACATTAGTTGCTTGTAGCGAATATACTCCGTGACAGATTCGACGTCCGTGTGGAGGCGACATTTGATTTTCTCTTTCAGCTGCAATTTATCGGCCGAGTCTGTAAACTCTTCGAGTAACTGGGTCTTAAAATAATCGTAGGTTACTGCTTCGTTTACCTGTACAGCTTTCCAGCCTTCGAACCAACGAAGCGCTGAACCTGCCAGAAAAGCAGAAACCATTCGCAACTTTTTGACGTCTTTCCACTCATTAAGCGTTGCGAAGCTATCTACGTGGTCAAGAAAGCGCGTAACATCCTCCCCGACCGTTCCATTGAACTGGAGGCCTTCGAGCATAAGAGGGGGGGGGGGTCACAAAACCGGGAAAAGCCATTGCGGACGGGTTGGGGGCGCGAACCAAAGTACTAGGAGTTACAGCGGGGAGCGTTCGGGCGCGATTACGAGTCGAAGTCGGGCTTCGAACAGGTGGCAACACTGCGCTAATGTACTGTGTCGTCAAAATTAACGCGTGTTGAAAGCCAATAAAAAAAACAAGGGAGGTTTGAAAAAGACGCAAAAATGCAAAAATAAAATTGAAGTAGCTGTAAAAATAATAGAAGGTTAAGTTAGTTCGTAAACAGAGTGAACGTGTTAAAGCTCAGGGGGCAAAAATAACCACGAAAAATTGGACATACATTTCGCGGGGGGAAATGAATGAAAGAAAAAGGCCTGCAACCTCCACCACGTACAAACAAGAGTTTGTTTATCTTTCGGAATCGTTGATAGACTATGTGAAGCCTGATATTCGAAGTTAATTGGCTGAGAGAGGTGTATAGTAAGAGGGGTATAGCTCTGAAGAGCTACGTCTACACTTAACCAAGCAAGGGGGCTAGCCCCGTGAAATAAGAACAACACTCACGATTAGCTTTAAACACTACAATTGGCAGGTCTGGCAGGGGTGTGAGAGAATGATAGACAAGGATTTTAGGAACGTTCGTTACTTGTAGATTTCGAAGTGACGATCGACTAGCTGGTTCGTTGATGAAGCTCTGATGAACTTTCCTCAAATAAAGCTCCTTTCCGATATTGTACTACTCCTCGCTGTAACTCCTTTTGTAATGTTCGGTAATCCGACTTTAAGTCGGAGGCAAAAACTATTCACGCCATAACCTTCTTAGTTCAACAACTTGTATAATTCCGAGGCACCGACTGTGCATGCGATAGATTTCAGATACCGACTGTTCGAAGAAATATTCTCCCGAGCTATTTAAACGAAATTCGAACTTCGGCCATTGAGAGACCGCGTCTCTCAATAACGGTGCTTTCAGCGTAAAGCTGTGTTTGCAGTATCTTTCCTGCGATTCCGGAATAATTCGTATCAGCGGATTTTCACATCCCCTGAAGATCGCATGTGGCATTTGCTTGAAAAAAGCTCTTTCCAGATTCTTTCATACTCGGGCTCTTTTTATGAAATGATTAGACAATCGGACTATGCCGCCCGGGGTCCAGGATTCGAGTCATGCCTTCGGCATGATACGGTATCATCAGACACCAATTATACTACGGAACACCAAATCAACGAAGTAGATGAATCTGTGTTACACTTTCTAACCAACTAAACGCAAGGGTTCATCGAAGTGCAGGAAAGTAGACAGAGCTAATAAGTTGGATACAAGTATGGAGAGCTGGAACTGGAACCAGCACACCATTTTTTTTTCTGATTTTCCTTTTTTGAATTTCCCTTTTTAAATGTTCTTCGTCGTACTTTCTCCTTTGCTCCTATTAACTCATCAGTAAAATTACAAATCATTGAAACAATGCATCCAGTTCTTGGACATACCCTAAATAAGAATATGGAAATATCTTTCAATTGAACAATTGAATTTTTAAATAAAGTTACCCCCACACCCCCTATACGCCTTCATGGCGTGGTGCTATGCACAGGGGAACACTTTACCTTTTTTTCTTTTTTTTAAAAAAAATAAATATGATTGAGACAAAGCATTGAGGTTCCGTAGATCTGATTTTTAAAAATTCTCCAGTTGTATAAGAAGACAATTATTATGTAAATAATTTTATGTTAACATATTATCAATTTCCCTTGGTACGCCGCGCGGTCTGACGAAAGTAAGCCCAGTGTCGCCGAGGCTTTGAGCGCGAAATTTGAATTCGTATACGTAATGGAGAAAAATCGTAATAACTCTGGCACTATGGGACCAATCTACTTCGGATAACTTTTGTTTTTCAGGTAATACATCGGTGCATGCAACCATGTAAAATTTGGATGCCCCAACCATGGAAGGGGGGTGGGGTTACGGGCGGTGGCTGCATCTCCCAAATTTCAATGAAAAAATCATAAAATTGTGGAGTTTGCCCCCTCTTCTCCAGCTACTTTGGGGAGAAAACCCGAACTTTTGCTTTTTTTTCGTTCGCACTTGCATCTTGTGTAGCTACTGTGAATCTATTTCTTCCCTGTTGACTCGGCTCTTTGTGGAAATATGTCCGGAAGGAAACGATTGTGCGTTAGGGAAATCGATGAGCTGTTATATGATACGAACTGTTTATGGTGACGCCTTTCCTAACAGAGGAGGGAAGGGAACATTTGCAATCGTTTGTTTTGTCTATACTTCTGGATAGACGCACGCTTTAGACTCATGCTTCTGGCCTCTGGTTATCGTCAAGCTTCATTGCATTTCTAACATAGAGGCGACAGAAAGCTGACACCGCCAAACCTCATCCAATCCCCTCTCTCCTTGCCCTACCTCCCCCACCGCCACTACTTCAGCTGGATCACCAGGTCTAAACACAAAGAAGAATGTGTGCCTTATCAGTACTAAGTCCCAGCGCTTTGGCGCTTGGAGGAAAACAGCATCGTAAATACCAAGCATTCATTGTGTCTGTCAAGTGACGAACACGTGTTTGGGTGAGCCCAAACACGTGACATATTCCGAGAAAGGAGGGGGGATTTGGAAAACACGATTGCAAAACATGTTCCCGAACGAATTGTCAGTGTTTCAGCCTCAATATACAAATATAAGTGTGGCAAACCCTCGATAATTGTACCTAAAGCTGTTTGTAACATATGTGTTACGGCGGCTACAAGGGACATACTTTTTTTTGTCACATATATGAGATGGCGGCTAACTAAGGGTTACAGCACGTCACTTCACTAGTTGCTAATGTTTTCGCTGTAGTAGTCAGGGATAAAACGACAACACCATGTTTATGAAAGTATAGCGTTCAGTGTCCCAAAAATTTCCATTTCGAGCCCTCAATATGTTACAAATGGGGACAATAATTTCCTTCGAACATTATATCCTAACATTGTTTGTGATCCTTTAGCTCCCTATAATTAAAGAATAGTTAGAGAATAATGATTTGCGTTTGGAATTCGGACGCACATAACATAATGATATCCATAGCAACTGTATAGTGCAATTGTATCTAAATTTCGTGTTGAGTCACAGATCAACTGCCACCGCCCTATCAATCCAATTCAATTTTCACCAAATTTGAAAGTGTTTGTTTTCTTACGGCACTCAGAAGTACAGTTTAATGATACATTAGAAAAAGCAAGTAACACTTTCATTGACGTCCACAGGATTTTTTCCAGGGAGGAGCAAGCAAAGTATTTTTTTTTTCCAGGGGGACAAAGAAGGCATATTTTCCCCCATAATAGTGATGCCCTCTCCAAAAACACTGTTACAGTCTGAAATTATCATGTTCCTTGAACGCACATATAATAATTATCATAAATCACTGTGCCTGAAATGAAATTATGTGTGAAATATATAATTTTTAGGTGAACATTCATTTTCCAGGGTGTGTTGCCTCCCTTTCCCCCTTCCGGATGCCCATGAACACTTTGCGTCTATTAGCCACCACTTTGAACAACTTGTTTATACTCGTTATGCAATATAAATATAATTGTCTGCATGCTAGAGATGTGTGCGTCAAAATAAGCGGGACATCACGGGTCGAGAATGCCGGCATCCGCACCATACCTATGAAGACACGCTATATCTCGACCTGGAAGCAAAATGAACGCAATGTATTATTCCATGTTCAAATATTATAAATTTTGAATATTTTTCCGAACCATTGATTTTTTTATTATTTTCAAATATTTCATAACTATATATAGCTTCAATAGATTTATAGTTTTGGGTAAATGAAATTGTTCTTTTAAATAAATTTTGAGAATCACAGCGGTACACTACAGTCGGGACGCGCTAGCAACCGGCGTGGAACCACCCGCTCTGGTAGCGACGCGCTGTTGCCGGATAGACTTACTTCAGGATTTTCGCGAGCCCACAGAAACACGTGTAGGATTAAACATCTGGTTAAACATAAAACAACGGAACACTTCCATTGTTCTCAGTCCGACTCTGTTCATATTTGAAGGAACAACGTTAATAGGTCCAGAGCTTTTGGCTGAGTGAAGTGCGTTTTTTAAAAATATTCAGTCCGATTTCTGTATTGAATACTTTTGTGCGTGAGCGGGCGTTTGTGTGTGTGTTTGTAAGAGTTGTTTGGAGAAATTGTACTGCAATGGCGGAAGGAAGAAAGAAAGTAATTGGCAGCATCCCAAATTATCTCACTTCACACACCCACATGTCCCTCCCCGATGGTACAGTGGTAGGGTAAGCGTCGTCGCCTTTTAATCAAGTAATCCTGGGTTCGATACCCTGTAGAGGCACATAATGGTTCGGATCCCACTTCCAACTGTAGGTCCATTCCAGATTAGCCGTAGTGTGCATAAAGTGCACTTTAAAATACCAACTCAATCAATCATTCACACACAATTGATTTGTTCTTGATAAATTCTTCTCCGTAATACAGTAACTCAGTTGTGTGAAATTCTGTTTTAGAGGTAAATTTTTGTAGGTTCCGCAAAATATAATTGAAAAACGTGTTAACGAAACCAAGTTGTACGTAATTTGTTTATACGTAATTCGCCCTAATTTTCAAGAAATCGTACATTTCATTTGTACGTTCTGAAGCTTCAACAATGTCACAGGAGTATAAATTCCATGTCGTTACAAAACAAAGGGCGAGTTTCGTATACAAAAACAACAGGCGGGCATAGCTGCGGTCGGTATCGAGGTGCGAAAAAGACGAACGCCGCTGTGTGACAAAGATGGCAAAGAGAGGCGGCATGAAATCAAAGAAGAACGATTTGCCACAGTTGTTTAGAAGTTAAAGTAGAAGCAACAAACTGAAGTAGAAAGCGATGTTTCCAAATTAAAGAGATAAAGAGGAAAAGCAGAGGTAAATGGTAAGGAAAAAAGAAAAAGAAACAAAATTAAAGAATATGGAAAGAGAAAATAAATACAGATAAAGATTAAAAAGGAAGTGTTTAAGGGTATTATCGAAGGGGGAGAAATATCCAACTCTTACATATTAGGCCTTAATTGACACGGGGGTTCTGGGGGAAGGGATTCTGAATTAATCGTGGGAGGGGGGCAGTATCCAACTCTAGGTCTTACATTACGGCTGGTATTTTAGTTAGAGGGGTGATTGAACATTAAATTGAGGGGGGTATCCAATTCTTGTGTATTACTATTGTCTTAGACTGTTGCGGAAATTATAGTGTGGACCCTGAGAATTAATTTTTTTGGAGGAAGCAATGCTGTCTAAAATTAACATGGAAATTTTGGAGTATTGTATTAAATTTAAAGGAGGAAATAGGAAGCTCTTGATAAAGTGCTAAATCTTAGATTGTCGAGAGATTTCTGTAGTGGAGAGAGAGTTCGAACATTAAATATTGGAGACTGTATTTAGCGATATTGTATCTACACGTTTTCGACCCCAAACGTGCCAAAAGAGAAGCTGGAAAAGACAGAATATCTCGGGATCTTAAGGAAGTATTGACACCCCCATTAAATTAATATTCTTGAAAGCCTGCAAAGGAATGGGTGTAAACATTTTCTTGCTCGCTTCACTCGCAATCATGTGTTGCGAGAATGCGTGTTTGGTGCTTTACTGAGGTGAATGTGAAGTTTTATACTATAGCTGCATTACAAGACATAAGCGATATTCTCGATATTCATTAATAATATCACTTCTTCAAATATAATGCTTATTGTTGGTATACTGCTTAATTTAAAGCAGATGCATCATTTGGGACAAAAATATATCGAATCCGCATTTCTAACTTGTCACAGGAAAATTTTAAATTTGCACTGAAGATAAAATCCAAATAATTATTGTTATGGATTATGGTTTGTTACTAAAATAATTATATTTACCCCAGGAAAACTGGGGGTGGGGTGAGTTCTTTGAAAGAGGAATCCTGTTATATTATCGCCCTGAGGTTAAGAATTTCTAGCTAATGTCCAGTGAAACAAATTGAATCTGCCATACGGCTGGAGCATATTATTTGGTTTGCCAAGGTTGAATTATTCTATCTTTATCTTAAGTTGTGTAAAAATTTGTGTTAAATACTCAAATTGAGTTTTATAAACCCACTCAAAAATACTATTTATATGCATATTTACATATTATAATTTACTACATTTAACCAATCAATGTGCTAGCTTTAAGTTTTTTTTTCGAAAATCGAACAATCAAAAAATATGGACAATGTAACATGGTATTTCATTCAAATAGACATCAACTATTACACATTCATCCAAAGTATTTTCGGGGGATTATGAACGATTTTAGGTGTGGTCTTCAGTGATGGGCACCTCTGTTTAGGGAATAAGGGCAGATCAAGTATAGTGTTCTCTAAAGCTAAGAAAAAAGTTACTTTCGGTAGACACACTGTCGTAATTAAATACTTTGTGGGGATTACGATATGGTTTGAGGGTGCGAATGATGTTTTTTTGGGGGAACACATGATATGATCTGGGGGGACGCATGACATTTTTTTTTGGGGGGAATGCGCCATTGGCTTTGGGGGGGGGGGTGGACACCTCTGTTCTCCATGAAGGAAATAATATCCTGCAATGTTGTCTTCATACTTGGGATTTTCACTAGCAGCCGTGAGTGATAACTTGCATTATGCAAAGTCTAAGGGAAAAACTAAAAGCACAACACTATAACAAAGCAACAAAACAGCACCATAACACAACAATAAAACAACACAACACAACTAGTTTAGAAAAATCAACCCCGCACGTGCTTATGGAGCAAAAATAACGAGAGGCGCCTTGCGACTACAAGAAATGTAAAGAAAATGTGGCAACAACGTCTGAGTGCACGCGCTTATCGGGAGCGGTTTGGCTATTGTTTCCTATTGTTGTCAGTGTTAAGCTTCATGAAAGGGTTGCCGATGGGGACATAATAAACGCGCGGACTGTAACACAAGACGCATTTTCTTTTGTAGGTAATTGTGATACGATACAACACAAGTAAAAAGATTCCGGTAGCTAATGCTTGCAATGTACCATAATAAAAACACAACAGAGGTTCTTTCAGTGATGGTTTTCGGTTGCTGTGTAGAGCAGGAAGAGAAAATGTTTCATGCTTGCCAAAAAGTAAAATTCAAACGGGAAGTTAAACTTAACCTACAAGAAACTTCAGATTCAAACTTGTAGATTCGTTAATTTATCACTTTACGACGAAAATAACATATATTAGCATAGTGATACGTACGTGCTTAATTCGCGTGACGTTTCATTTTTTCCCGAGCTTGTCAACAGCTGATTAGCCTGTCCGCCTGTTTGTGCGAACGTGGCAACGCAGACAACCCCCAGCCACATGGCAGCCAACGAGGAGACAGAATTTGGTCACGTTCTGCCGTTCTGCGTTCTGATTGCACACCGCTTCTTATGGCGGCCCGACTGTAGTTGGTCGTGCCAAGGTATTGCATATATACCCAACCTGCATTGGTAGACGCTCTGCCAGCCATTTCCCCAATGAATCTGACCGTAAGGGTTTCGGATAAGCTAGTTAGTTTAGTTAGGCATAAAATATGCAGTGAAACCATATCGTCAAAATCCTCACCCCAGAAAGTGTGGCTCACACTTAGTACTGCAGATAACCGCTGAAATTAATTGTTGCGGACTGGCAACTATGCTCACATTACGCGGGATTGAATAGTATGTGTGTGTCGGTAATATGGCGGTCTCGGGGTGAAGACGTTATAGAAATTGTACAATTTTGTATCTTACCGTTTGGCAGTAATAAATAGTTGTTATTGTTAATTTATGTGTCGTCGTATCTGTTAAAGATTCTAGAAACGGAACTACAGTGGTAGCAGCCTCGTGGTTAGCAGAATTACTGAACAATGGCAACTATCATGTCTGGGCACTAAAGGTAAGTGCAGTGCTGCGAAGTAAGGGATTGTACAAGGCCGCAATATTGAATTATGAACCAACAGAAGAAAAAGCTAGAATCGTTTGGGAAAAGAAAAATGACGAAGCTTTTGGTGTCATAGTTGACAGACCAGGCTGGACTGTTTATCAACGAGACATGTGCCAAAACAGTGTGGGATGAACTTAAACTTATTCACTCTGGAAACACACAGGACAAAATAATAGATATAGGTGTGGAAATGAAGAACATAAAAATGGGTGAGAAGGAAAGTGTTGACGAATATGTTTTGAGAGCATGAAACATAATGTCAAAAAGTGCTGCATCGGGTCAACCAATTACGACACGAGAAGTAGTGTATCATATTGTACGGGGTGTTCACCAAAAGTATGAAAACGTCGCAACAGTATTACGAGCACAAAGGGGTGCGACAATTGAAGAAGTGCAAGATACCTTAAAAGAAGAAGAGGCTAGGTTGCATAAAATGGACTACAATGAAAAATCCGAACAGGCATACAAGGCACGGGATAAGAAATATTGGAAAAATAAAGAAGCTGTGCGAAAATGTTGGACGTGTGGAAAAGTAGGACATTTTTCGAAAGAATGTTGGCACAATAAAGAAGGTGGGAAAGCTCAAACTAGGAGACCTTCTAAGTCTACCTTTACATCTACATCTCATAAAACACCGAAGGGAAAAACGAAACAGACGGGATTCACATGCTAAGACAACATGGAAGCCGCTTACAGTGTATACGACATTCAGGAAGACAGAAGAGAAGTGCAGGTATGGTGTATAGATTCTGGTTGTACATCTCACTTGACAAATAAAGAAGAGTGGCTGATAAATAGGAGAGAAGTGAAAAGTGAAGTGCAACTTGCGGAGGAAGGAAAATCAATGGAGGCCAAAGTGCAAGGTATCAACAGTCACAAATGATGGCCAACTTCACGATGTGTGTATTTATGATGTATTATATGTACCTGATTTGCGTTTGAATTTATTATCAGTTAGAGGTTTGGTGAATCATGATAATGAAGTGTTGTTTTCCAAAAATAGTGCAAGGGTAATTGACAAAAATGGCATGTTAGTGGCAGAAGCACAGGAAAAGAATCGTATGTACACGTTACAAACTTATGTAAGATCAGATGTAAGTCATTGTAAGGATGCATGCTTAACTATGGAAACTAATGTAAACAATGAAAAATACATGTGGCACAGAAGATTAGGTCACTAGAATGAAAAATATTTAAATAAAATGAAGGACAGTGATATGGTAAGAGATTTAGGTTTTAAGCAAACTTCAGAAAAATTAGAATTGTGTGATGCATGTACAAGGGGAAAAATTGTACAACTTCTTTTTAAGCAAAGCAATGAGGTTTGTGAGAAACCACTAGATTTGATACACATGGATTTATGTGGACCTGTAGAAAAAGAGTCATTGGGGGTGGTAAATACATGTATGTTATTGTAGATACTTACAGTAGAAGAGTGTTTGTATACTTTCTCAAAACAAAAGATGAAGCATTTGATTATTTTGTAAAATTTAAAAACCAATATGAAAAAGAAGCTAACAATTGTATAAAAAGTGTAAGGTCAGGCAATGGTACTGAGTTTGTTAACAGTAAATTTTAAGAGTTGTTTAACAAAGAAGGTATTGGTCACCAGTTTACTGTTCCATACAGTCCACAAAGTAATGTTATTGCTGAGAGAGCAAACAGGTCACTACTAGATATGGGAAGAACAATGTTAATTGATGCAAGGTTACCCATAGAATTTTGGAATGAAACGGTTGCAACGGCAGAGTACATCAAAAATTGTATCCCTACCAAGGATGGTGGCACAAAAACTGCAATGGAAAGATGGACGGGAAGGAAGCCTACAGTAAAACATATGAAAGTATATGGATGTGTGGCATACAGATACATTCCGAAGAAGTGTCGAAGCAAATTTCAACCAAAGTGAGAAAAGGAAATATTTGTTGGGTATTCCAGAAGAATGAAAGCATACAGGCTGTACAACCCAAAAACGAAACAAATACATGAAGCTAGAAGCGTTGTGTTCGATGAAAAAAACTGTGGAGGCTTACTGATGAATTGTAATTTGGAAGAGCAACTAGAATTCAACAACTTGAAGTATAAACATGATGAAGACAGGGAAAGTAAGCAAGCAATATGACAACAGCAATGTCCATTTGCATGAGTCGAAGGTAGATGAAAGAGGACCGGACATATTTCTTGACTTAACACGTGAAGATCTACCAGAAGGAATACAAACAGATGAGTTAACCATAGAAAACAGTGGAGCCAAAAGAAGTGGACGGAAGAAAGGAGAAACAAACGAAGTGTTAAAAACAAGACACAAAGAAATTTGAAAAGAAATGAAGATCAACTTAAAAGTCTAGGTGTGAAAAGATCTGAGTGGATAAAAGCAAGAGAACAAACAAATTTTGCTCACGATATCGTACCACAAACTTTCGACGAAGTTATGAGTTCAGCGTACAGTGAAAATTGGAAGATTGCAATGAACGAAGAGATACAAGCATTGGAATCACATAATGTTTGGACATTAGTTCCCAGAGAGGAGAACATGAAGGTTGTAAGAAGCAAATGGGCATTTAGTACAAAGGAGAACATGCTGGTTGCGGAAAGAGAGAAGGGCTTGATTATGAGAGTTCGTTTTCACCAGTAATAAGAATGGAATCAGTACGTGTATTGTTAAGTGTGGGAGCACATAACAAAATGAAAGTAAAACTCTATGATGTAAAAACTGCATATTTATATGGTAATTTAAGGGAAGAAATATACGTGGAACAACCAGAAGGGTTCATGGAAGATAGGTATAAAAACAAAGTTTGTAAATTACAAAGAAGTGTGTATGGGTTACCACAATCAGGTCTTTGTTGGAATGAGAAACTGAACGAAGTTTTCACCAAAATAGGTTTCAAAAGACTGGAAAGTGATCCTTGTATCATTAAACTGAAAGGACAAGAACGTTTGTACATAGAAGTATATGTTGAAGATATTTTGGTAGTAGGTCCAAATAATGAAAGCATAGATACGATAAGGCAAATAATTCAGAAATATTTTGTAATTCAAGAGAATAATAGCTTAAGTTCATTTTTGGGTATGGATATAATTGTAACTGAAGAAGGTTATCAGTTGTCACGAAAGGGTTATATTTCAAAAATATTAAAGAAGTATGAACTTCGTGATTGTAATCCAGTGAGAACACCAGGTGATTTGAACCAAGATTTGCATAATTTTGAAGAGTCAAAACCAGTTGATAAGACAAAGTACTTAAAATGTTAGGCTCACTTATGTATTTCTCTGTATGGTCAAGACCAGATATAGCTTTTTGTGTGAGTCAATTGTCAAGGTGTAGTAAAGATCCAAGGGAAATACATCTAACAGCATTAAAAAGAGTATATAGATATTTGAAAGGAACGTGCAATTATGCATTAAATTTTTCAAGTGAAGGTGGTAAGCTTGAATTATGCACGGATGCAAGTTGGAGTACAGCACTAGAAGCAAAATCTTGTACTGGCTATCTTGTCAAGGTTGGAAACTCAATCATCAGCTGGAAAAGCAAATTACAGAATTTGCTGGCATTGTCTACTTGTGAGGCAGAATTGATTGCATTATGTAAAGGTTTGTGAGATATAAAACGGGTCATAAGTTTAATATCAGAATTAGATGTTGGAAATTTTGTGAACAAACCAGTGATTGTTAAAACTGATAGTAAATCAGCAATTGATTGGATCTCAAGTAACAATGTAAAGGCAAGAACTAAACATATAAATAGAAAATATAATTTTGTAAAACTGGAGGTAGTAAATGGGAATGTGTATCTTCAACATGTAAATTCAGAAAATCTAGAAGCTGATATACTAACTAAAAATGTGAGTAAATCAAAAATTAAGAAAATATGTAAGGGGATATTCATGTAAAATAATTTAGTATTAGCTAGTGTATGTGTAAAAGTAGAAATACTATTGTTGCGCTTAATGTTCGCAAAGGGGGGAATGTTGCGGACTGGCAACTATGCTCACATTACGCGGGAGTGAATAGTCTGTGTGTCGTCGTATCTGTTAAAGATTCTAGAAACGGAACTACGTTAATCCATTTATTGATTGCATGCATGTTAGAGTTTGACACGAAAGAGCGGTAAAAATCAATGGACCTCCACTGCTTCTGTACTGCGTCACTTGTAATCGATGGTTGTTAGGGTAAATAGCCAGGTTTGATTCTCCTTACGAGTCCACTATTTAAAATATTTCTCGTTATATTAGAATAAGAGAATTATAACTAGCGCTATGATTTCAATGCACAATAAACTACCCGAAAATGCTATGCAAAAAGTGCAATAATGCCCTACAAAATCACAAAAACTGTTATGTAAAATTTACAAAATAATATTTTACAACAAATTTGGGTGTTCATTTAACCAGTCTTGCATTCCAACATACGTAGGAATCAAATTTAAGTGACTGCCGACTGTCTCTCTAACAAAGACTTTAACATTGAAAAAGTTATTTCCACCTCTATGAATACCAGAGGAGCATGTTTATTTAGAACAATGCCACCAGCTTGCAAATCCTCTGGCAATACCTCAGTAGAAAAATGTTCGCAAGACGAAACATCAGCAATTGAGCATTGCGTACTAAACCCTTAATTTTTGTTCAAAAGCAGAAATATTTTTTTTGCTACTTCCTTTCAGTGGCGCAACCACAGGTGGGGGTAGGGAGCATTGCCCCCCTTCCAACGTTGATCGGAAATGAGTTCTAGGGGGAAGGGGCAAACATTGATGCCCAAGTGTACCTGCAGGGGGCAATCACCGCCCACAACTTCAAATTGTATGCAAATAAATACACTTTCCGTAAACTTTTCTCGATCGCTTCTCTCGCAATACCTGCTTTTCTTCCTGTTATCAAGTTCAGACCCGTTGCTGGGTCTAAATGAAAATAAGCTCTAAAATTGATTGATTGATTTGTGGTTTACGCACAGAAAGGATAATCAGGACTGAACCTACAGTTTAAAGTGGGATCCGAACCACTGTGCCATGTGCCTCCACCGGGTATTGAACCAGGTACACCTTGATCACAAGGCGACGATGTTACCATTACACCATCGGGAAGGCACAAAAGTTGTAAGATACAATGCATTGGCGTCACGTCAAATTTATTGCCCCCTATTAAATCATTATTGATTGTGATTCCAACCTGCAAAAAGATTGGATCCAAAAATGTCCTTGCTCGCTCCGCTTGCATTTTATCATTCCTCTCTGTAATGCATTGTAAATTACCAGACAGAGAAGTAAGACTTATCTTCATTGATTTCTTTTAAATGCATGAACAATTGTTTTGAGGAAAGGGCAGCGTGCACATTTGAGAGACAATTTATGTAATTTTTGCTGTTGGTTTATTGTGAGATAGATTAATTTATTGTGTAATGTATTTAAATAATATATGTTATGTATCAATGAAACTTTGAATACGCACACCATTTAGTGACCACATCGCCCCATATTGCATATATGTGAAACATAGCTATCGTGCATGAAAATTATACATGTTATTAATGTAAAAAATAATTATCTTTAGAATGCATTAATCAAGGATTTTCTGTCTTTCAAAAATAGTTTGTGTGCTTGTTTTCCATTATTAATGTGAAATTGAATGTGTTGAAAAAAATAATTCCAATCGTTTCTTCGAACACAAATGCTTTAGCACCAACTTTTATCCCCTTTTTGCATAATTTATGAAGGTAATAACGTCTTTGATACTACTATTACTACTACTAATAATAATGTTTGTCCCTGGTTCGAATCCCAGATTGGGCATGGATGTTTCATCATCACTCATCCCCAAATTTGCCAAAAGTGGCAAAATAAGCGAAGTAAAATAAAGTAATTCAATATCAATAACAATATAACATTATAATTAGCATTATTATTTAAAATAATAATAACAATTATTATTATTATTATTATTATTGGTACGTTTATCCTGGTACTTGCCCTCCAGACAAAAATTCGTGGTTGCGCCTCTGCTTCCTTTCCTACTTTCCCATGGACATTTTCTACGCGACTAGACGCTTTTTTTCACAAGGAAGGTTTTACCAGATTTCTTGGAACCAAAGTTATTCTGAAACTCTCAACTGGAAAAAATAGGTGGGTTGCTTTTTAAGAAAATAAACCAAAATTCCAAGAATACCAGTTCTCTCATGAAAACATAACAATCAAGATAGTGTTTTTTAAGAAAATAATTTAAAATTGAAAACAAAAGAAATAAAACACCATGAACCCACTAAAAATGCCACACCCCTGCAATATCGACAAAAAATGCACAAAAAAGTGTTCTATCAAAGATGTTCGGCTCCTTTTGTTACGAAAACGTGCCAAAAAAACTCTTGCTTTAATTCAGCGATTCTCAAAGCTTGCTCCACGGAGTGCAGGGTTTGATGGATTGAGTTGGCTTACTATACTTCGGTTTTCTGTAACTTTTGGCTAATTGGGAATATGGAGATGAGTGAATTGATGAATGTATACTCACAAACACCCATGTGCAGGCCGGGATTCGAACCCAGAGCCTCTGGCGTCGTAGCGCGATGTGATAGCCACTCTGCCACGGAGGCCGGATTCTGTGTGCAGGGGCTCTGAGACGCTTCGTGTGAAAAACTTGTATATTTAGCTGATGTATTCACAAGAATGAATGGATTTAACCTAGGTCTGCAAGGAAAGCATACTACTGTTTTCATAGCATCTGACAAAATTCTGGGCTGTTCTGGGCTGAATGTTTTCGAAACCGTGAGTTTGATAGCTTCCAACAGTCAAGGACTTCCTGGAACAGCTCGAAAGAAGCATCAGCGAGTCTGACAAGAGTTTTGTAAAATTCACTTTGCATCTTCAAGAAATAAGTGACGCACCTTTGAAGTGCTTCCCAAATGCAATGCACGAAAATTATGAATGGGTAAAAGGTCCGTTTGCTAAAGACAAGCCTCTCAGCCTGACTGTATGTGAATATGAAAATCTTACTGATCTGATATTTCACACTTCTGAAAAGACCATGTTCGATTAACTACCATTGGGTTAATTTTGGTGCAGTGTCAAGAAACAATTCCCACGTTTATCACACAAAACCATTCACTTTTTCACTACGTGTGCAAGATTGGTTTCTCAACGTACCGTTCCACAAAATCAAAGTTTTGCAACAGACTACATACATTACTCTGCATTATAGAGCTTGATGTGAAATAACTTTGTGAGGAGAAGAAAGAAGCATACTTAAAACACCCGTTCTTCTTACAAAAACTTACCATATTCTCGTTGAACGCATGTTATCAATATATTTTTTACTAGATACCTAGAACATCAGAGACACTCAGAATGTGCATATGGTGTTAGCTAAACCCAGTACTTCTCAGAAACGTAATTTCCGGATTCTAATTGGCTGTAAAAATACAATTTTGTTCTGACGGGCCTAGAAAGATGTTGGAGCTCCGCGGCCTCGTATTGGGGTGAAAAGTGCTCCGCGGCTTGAACAGATTGAGAACCTCTCTTAATTATGATATCACACAGACATAACCAGTTGACGTCACTACTGTCGAAGAGCCGATCGCAACAACACGAGTAAGAATCATGTTATAAACACTGAATACATAAGAGATGATCTGTGTGCGATAGAAACATGGCGTGATTTAAATGGCCATGCTGATGTCATACCGAGGACTCAAGCAGTTAAAATTCTTGCACTAGTGTTCTACACTCGTCTGCATTGGCGTATTTAGCGGGCGGCACTTGCCTCCAAAACATCCATGACCGAGTTTTATGAAAAGGGGATGGGATTTTTAAATACAAACGACCAAACAAATTCGAGCAACATAAAATAATAATACAGCAATAACCTTTCCAAAGTGCCAAAAAATAAAAAATAAAAATATCAGCACTAATAGGCTACTCACTGCTGGATCTATACAGTGGCGTAGCGCAGTTCTCTGTAGTAATAGTAGTATCAAAGACGTTATTACCTTCATAAATTATGCAAAAAGGGGATAAAAGTTGGTGCTAAAGCATTTGTGTTCGAAGAAACGATTGGAATTATTTTTTTCAACACGTTCAATTTCACATTAATAATGGAAAACAAGCACACAAACTATTTTTGAAAGACAGAAAATCCTTGATTAATGCATTCTAAAGATAATTATTTTTTACATTAATAACATGTATAATTTTCATGCACGATAGCTATGTTTCACATATATGCAATATGGGGCGATGTGGTCACTAAATGGTGTGCGTATTCAAAGTTTCATTGATACATAACATATATTATTTAAATACATTACACAATAAATTAATCTATCTCACAATAAACCAACAGCAAAAATTACATAAATTGTCTCTCAAATGTGCACGCTGCCCTTTCCTCAAAACAATTGTTCATGCATTTAAAAGAAATCAATGAAGATAAGTCTTACTTCTCTGTCCAACTATCTAGGAGATTATGCAAGAATTAGAAAAGTTAAATGCATATTAAAAGAAAGTGTTGCCATATATTGGAGCACTAAACATTTTTCCGTAGCTAACCTTCTACCTGGTAGGAAAACATGGTTATATATTAAACGGCAATCACAATTATTTGTTTAAAGGTCGCTTCTACGAACAGGAATTCAGTAAACTAAATATCTCAAGAGGAAGGCTGTAAAAATAAAGATAAGCTACTAATCCAATGGCAGGATCTACCAATCACAGATTTCACTTGGATCGACGACTGAAGTGTCATAATATAACAACGTGAGATGTGGCGGAAAATAAATTTTAAGTTAACCTGTATGCCTATTGTTTCTGAAGTAGGTATTTTGACATTAAACCTATGTGATTCAAGTTAACAATTAATAATATTAATTATTGAGTTATCAATAAATATAGTTTTTATCATAATTTATTATTTTTCTTGTATTTGACTGTGGTGTTGAAACATTGAGTATGTTTATAAAAGCTTTTTTAAAACTTTGCACTAATATAATGTAAATCATGTGTGAATTAATTATGTGTGTACTATTACCCTGTCAATAGTCGTTGCTAACTTTGTTATTTTCAGAATTCGGAATATGTCCAATATCAAACTACTTTGAAATGAGAGGGTGTGGAAAGTAATGAATATATTTGAGGATAAAGAAGAAGTTTAAAAAAATCATATTGTGTGCAGCCAGATTTAGGCCTGCATCATGAGCACTTGAGGAATATGTCTGCTGAAGGTAAATATATTTACGTATTTCCTTTCATGTTTTCTTTCCAACAATACAAATGGCATCTACAGACACTTGTGTTGCATTAATCACCTAACAGGGTTGGAAAGAAAGTAGTGGCAACACTGGTTTCACGTCGCCTATGATCAAGTGACGGCGTTGCCCAGAACGTCTAAAGGTAAAAGCCATGAAACTAGTCCAGTCAAGGTCATACCACCCATCTACAGTGTTGCCAATAAGCAACAATTTCAACTTTCAATAAAATTTCCGAAAAAAATAGAAAATAGTATTTAAAGTAAAAAGCATTACCAGGTATTTTTTAAACTGAAATACAGGATGTTCATAAAGTCCCGGTACCATTAGAAAAAAACATAGCTCGGAAACTACATGCAATAGAACAATGTTGTTGATTGCAAAAACAAGATGGGGCACCCCCTCACTGGTACAAAGATGTTCGAGGACTTCTGGATAGGCATTTCCCTGGCAGGTGATTAGGCCGTGATGGACCTATTCCCTGGCCACCGCGCTCTCCTGATATCACACTCTTGGATTTCTTCTTCTGTGGTATGTCAAAGATTGTGTTTAGAACACTCCTGTTCCAGATGTTGCTACTCTTCGAAGACGAATAACGGAAAGTATTCTAACTGTTACTAATGATATGCTGGTGCGTGTATGTGCAGAAGTGGATTACCGCCTTGATGTTCTGAGATCAACTAGAGAGGCGTATATTGAGGTGTATGGCATATAAACGTGAAGAGTTGTAGCTCATTTTGCAACCAACAGCATTATTCTATTGCATCTAGTTTCCGAGCTATGGCTTTTTGCAATAGTACCGGGAATTTATGAACACTTTCTTGGTCATTCAGAAAAAATAAAGACATGTTTTCATGAATTTCACGACGATATTTGTTTTTACTTTAAACTGTGAGAAAATAATGGAAGCAACAACAGATGAGGACTGGGAAAAATAGGGAAATATGCTTAAAGTTCATTGATGTTTACAGTATATATTTTACGCACAAAATATATAAGCATTTGAAGTAAAAAATAAAATGTTCCATGAATCACGAACATTTTCGAGTTATGTAAATAATCGTCGCTGGCTAACTCGCGTTCTATTTGATCACGTAAAAACTTTCAGCAAGAAAGTTTGTAATAAAACAATGAAATCAATTTAAAAAACACATACAGCGTCTTTAGCGTGATATATCAGCTATATCTTATGTTTCATTTGAACGAATTTTGCTTCGCGTAGATCTTGCGTACATCTGAGCGCTACCTGTGACGTGGCCCGGCTGCATTTACTTACTGGGGGAACAAAATAGTTCCCGTAAGTACACATATTTGTACTTCATCCACAGTACGAATCATCACAATCTCTCTTTTTCTCTCTCTACAACAGTGGCGGCACCAGGATTAATCATCTAGGAGTGTTGGAGGAATGTGGAGTCAAATTCAGAAGGTGTGATGTTGAAATAAAGGAAACGTGAAACAAACATATGCGTGTGTTAATACCAATCAAATCGTAGGCATACAAATAATACTGAGGTTGAGGTTACAAAGGACTTTTCGTCATCTACACTGAACTCCAGGAATAATAAAGCCGTAGACGTTCCTTAATAATAATTCAAGATGGAGGAAGGATCTACTGGAAATGACAAGTTGGTGAGAGACAGAGGGAAAGGTGATAATCACCAACCCTTGGTCTCGTAATACAGGGTCCAAATATAATCTTCATTATAGATTAAATCTTAGTTTCTATGAGTAATCGTCCTTAAGTGCAATTTTGGGAAGCTTCTTTAATAGCTCTATATCGTCATATGTATATACAGTGAACTTCTTACTGTCTTCGATAAACAAACAGAATTCATTCAAATTTTCTCCATGCATTTTGTGGTATTTTAATATAAAAATACACAAATATAGTTTCAGCTCCTGCTCTTAATGTTGTTTGAGTTTTCAAGACTTTTTACTTCTCCACCTAGTAAGGGCATTTGAATGTGGCCATGAAGGTTCCAAACGAATGGTGTTAAATGTGACCATGCCCTTCTCTTGGGTAACTCTCATATCCAAAGCATTGCTACTGCCTGGAACCTCATTACCTACCAGACATTTCAAACCATGTTGAAAGAAATCCAACATTTTACGCGAAGTGGCTAGTGCGCATGATCAGTTATAGAGATAAACTTGCCGAGTTTGCGAAGAAAATGAAACAAACCTAAGGAAATGGTGATCGAGAATTTTAAACATTTTAATTTCCCATATCTATAATCGAGATCGCCGGCATTTGGCAACCTCTTATGAAACCGTTACCATTGAATTCATCCAAGACATGAGATTTTTTGTGGGAAACAAACTAAAGGAAACTAAAATATTTCCAGTTCTTACCTTAGAAAGTAGAAAATGAATCCCCTTTTCATAATGCAACCAGATGAAGTGGCAGTGATTTTGTTCGGTGCTCCATTCAAGAAACCATAGGGAACAAATAAATCGCCTACATCTACGTTTTGTAGAAGGAAATTTGCAATACTTCATTTCATTGTAATCGTCAACAAAAATAATGTAATTCAATATGTTCTACCGATGTCTGTGTATATAGAAAATGAGTTTCTGTCTTTAGACATTTTAGTGTTGTGCACAAAACTTAGTCGTGTATTATCACTGGATTAAAATATGCTATTGTATCTGAGTTTATTGTAATACCAGTAACACTGTAGCATTTGTGTGTAACCAGTGGCGTAACTAACGATTTCAACCTATTCTGTGAAAACGTTTAGGAGACAATCTTCAATATCTACAACTTAACATCCCTTTGCACTTTCCACGCCTCTTCTTCCTCTATTCGCACACTCACTATCCATACCTCTTTTTCCACATTCCACAACACACATCGTCGATATCTTTATTTGTATTTAACAAAATGCTTTAGAAATTAAATTGCATGTTTGTTTTTAAAAGGTGTCTATTTTTACCCTACTTCACCACTGCATCAGTACTCTACAACTATATCATCCTTCATTGTTTTCCTTTTACCTAATGGCCAAATACTCTCTATTTGTAGACATTGTACTCGATGAACAAAAGATGGGAAAACGCAACCATCAACCGAAGTGTACACAAGCATTGCAATCGATGTTGACAAGTGATCGAAGGGCAGTTGAAAAAACATCAAAAACCAGTTTTCCTTCATATCTAAACTTCTTGGTTAGCACCACAGGACAATCCCAACATCAGCATTTTCAAGCACTTGTAGTTGTTGTCTCCAATGCGGCTTCACATCTTTGACCAAAAGTTTGCCTCTCCCTTCTTTTATTTGTTAAAGTCACCGCTAGATCATACGTAGTTGTGTTCGA
Source organism: Lepisma saccharinum (assembly GCF_977018435.1). NCBI lineage: Eukaryota > Metazoa > Arthropoda > Insecta > Zygentoma > Lepismatidae > Lepisma > Lepisma saccharinum. The sequence continues at coordinate 59,688,094 of NC_139243.1, read as the reverse complement.
TTTTCATTGTTAGGGGACATTGTATGTGTACATTACTGTTAAAGATTATTTTCAAAATACCGTTTCATAAACGTAACACAAAAATACTCCATGTACCTATATTTATGTTGCTCCTTGGATTTTCCGGTATCATTTTCTGTTACTAAAGGCAAAAATACAAGTTCTGTAACAATATCTCCTCAAAAATGCGAGAATTATTACGTACTGTATGCAATACATTGGGACTATATAACTGCAGTTTGTATGTTTCTGAAAATGTCTGACAGCTGAAGTGGAAAAAATGTAATGCGAGTCAGGCCTGAATCTAGGTGAACAAGGTGTCGTCAAGATCTTCGCATCAGGGCCGGCGGAAGGGGGGGGGGGCGTGAACCGTGCCACTGCCCAGAGCGGCAAAATTTGAAGAGAAGAAAAAAATATGCCTATTGAAAACTTGAAAGTTATAATATTATATTATATTATATTATATTATATTATATTATATTATATTATATTATATTATATTATATAACTTAGTTAATACATGCCAACCCACCGTTTTGAAGGAACATATCAGTAGTGTCACTTTAAAAAAACTGAGTGCCACAAGGTGGGAAAACAGATTCGATGCCTTAACTCCGTTCAGATATCAAGTAGGAGAGGTCTGTGATGCGCTCCTTCAAATAATTGGCAATAATGAAACTGTCCAAATGGTCACACATGAGGCTCAGAGTAGCAAACCAGTTGCGTGGCTTTACATTCCTTCGCTCACTAGTTATCTGATACGACTTTTTACTCTACGTAACGTAATGAGCAAATGTCTTCAAAACATTAACCTAGGATGTGTTAGATGCTGTTAGATGATTTCTTGCAAACATGTCAGCGCTTTGAAAAAAGCTTTGAAAAAGTTTCTTAGACGCCAGGTAGCAGCCTGGCAGGACCTTCCTCCCTCCACTCTGGGAGGCGTCGGGGAGAGATATGATATTAGTGAGCATAAAACATACCATCCGATCTTTTGTCTGAAAAATGTAGAAAACTTGCCGGAATGTTAACACATGAAGGCTGCGGAATTAAAAGATGAACCAAAAGTGATTGTATTGTCTATAATAAAACACCCAATGTGAGTGTAGAACTTCGAATTTAATAACTTTGTCGGAAACAGTGGCGAACAAGGTTTTTTTTTTGGAAATTTATAATAATAAAAATACTATCTTTGGTCAATCACGCTTGTTTCCATTTTATGCAAGGTAGCATTATACGAAAAATAATATTACATGCAAAGGTAAAGGTAATGTTCCCTGTGCATATAGCACCATGTCATGAAGGCACATTTAGGGGATGAGGGCCATTTTGGAGGTGATGTGATCAGCACTACTCTCTGGCCGCCTCTACCTCCCAGATCCCCATTCATTTGAGGATGGGTGAACTCCAGAGCCGCTTTATGCGGGGACAACGCGGGAAAGAATTCAGACCTCAGATCACGCACGCGGGAGATCGGGATATATTACATGTAATTCTTTTAAAAATCCAATCGTACAGGGTATCTCATACGTAATAGCGCAAACTGACACAGGTGAAAGTACACGATAACAAAAGCAAAAAAGTCTGAGTAAACATGGGTCTGCAAACGAGCAGTTTTCGAGATAATCGCGAATGTGTGATTACAAGCCGCTACTGACTTCTTTGTTTGTAAACGTCGTCCTAGTTGCTAAAATGCTAATAATGTGTGGTTAGAAGCCGTCATTGATTGCATTTTGTAAACACTGAGTGCTTTACTCCTTGCGCGGTCCGAGGCTTGATCATTGTTTACAAAACAGAACATTTCCGAGAGGTGGCGTTACAATCAAACAGGATGAATACAATCAGTACACAGTTCAATGTTCAATAAAAGCAATGAGATCTTCAATGACTTACTGTATTATTAGCACTTAACCGCCTAGGACGACGTTTACAAACAATGAAGTCAGTGGCGCCCTGTAACCACACATTCGCGATTATCTCGAAAACGGCTCGTTTGCAGACCCATGTTTACTGAGACTTTTTTTTGCTTCTATTATCGTGTACCTGTGTCAGTTTGCGCTACTACTTTTGAGACACCCTGTATATTACAGACCTACAACGGTGAACTTATGAAGTGCAAGTTTAATTTCTTTCCTAATACTTGTTACATTGAAGATACGTTTCAGAGAGAGAGAGAGAGAGAGTTTTCATAAAATATAATAATAATATAAAATTAGTGTCGCATTTTTTTGTGCTTAATAGTGTTGAAATAGCGTAGCAAGTCTCATTATTTATTTCATAGTTTGGTGTTTTACTTAGAAATATATTTATTTTCAATTTCCCATTACTGCGTAATGACGGGGTGGGGTGTATGAAAAGGAGAGACATCTGCCGCCACCGCCCAGTGCGACAAAATGACTAGCGCCGGCCCTGCTTCACATTTACATGCAGGTTTCTTGCAAGTTTCTCTAGGGTCTAACAAATCAGCGGAGCCACCACAGCCTGTAATGGGCATTTGGAGAAAATCTGAAATGAAGACAGAAAATCGAAATAAAGGTATGAAAAATAAAAGCCAGAGTGCAAGATATAATTAAATCATTATAGGATGTCAAACATCCCATTTAAAATGAACTCTGATCATATTTTGTCAAGAATTATGAATTCTACTCAAGTGTGTATCAGTGCTAATTTCCAGTTCTAATGTACGATATGCGATATATTCTTGCATGCAATAAAAAACACTATAGTTCCAAAGTAGTGCAGACAATAAATGTCATTTTCTTCACGTGTATCTCTCATGCAACAGTAGTCATTCGTAGTGCTAATAGTACTAAATTATGTTGCTTTGTGAAAGCTTACACACAAACATTACATTTAACAACACGGTAATTAGGGGAAAAAATGCCTTCTTGCCCCTGTAAGGGGTTCGTGAAAATTACGAATCTGGCAGCAATGTATGAACCGCGTCACACATGACCAGCTGCGTGGACAGATGAATTTCGTTCTTATAGCATACAATCAAAGATAAAACACCAACTTTAAACTGTTTGTTGCGTTTGAGAGGACGATGACGTAATACGTTGTTTGTGTATTGCATGCAATACCGTGGGTTCCAGGAGGAAAGCAGCTACTCAAAATTCATTGATTGCAATGTAGTAAAATTCAGTTGACAATTTTCGCAAAATAGTGTTGTTTTTGTTCTTTCATTTTTTCTAGCATCGAACTGGACAGTTTTTCAACGTACAGTCACGGACACTGCTGGATTGTAACGACCTTATTGAGGAAGCACTGAAACAAGCCATCCATTTCTGACCACCAAGCGCTTTATGACTAGACAACTCAACCAGCATTGCAATTCTGTGGCTTGTATACCAGTCACGGGTATACATCTATGTAAATTGAGTAGTGATGCCAAAGAGAAATATGAGATGAAGATTGTCGATCGTAATGTCTCGTGTTCTCGACATGGAATAATACTCGGTCCACGTTACGTTCCATTATTTAATGTTGTTTGGGAACGAACCTGACGGACTGGGTTTATATTTTCACTCCTTGCATTACAGTAAGTACGGTAAGGAAACAGACTGACTGGAAAAAAGAAAACATGGTGTTATTGATAGAGTGTTGGTTAGCGTACAGAGCTTTCATCAGTGAGGTGTAGGTTCGATTCCCACAAAGGACAATTTTTTTTATTCCTTTCTATTAGTGAAAAAGTATGTAATATTGTTTTCTAGGCATTTTGACGAAAGGATACACATCAAATTTGTTCGTTTAATCTGTATTTTCATTCTTCTAATAAGTTCTCTATCACAAGGGGATATAGAGATTCTCTATCTAGGCGATGGATATATTCTGAATGGTTCCGTAGCTACGATTCTCCAGTCCCTTCCACCCACTTGTCTTATTTATTTACTTCATTCAAATCAACTCACGAAATACCATGAATCTAACGAAAACACACAGATATAGTTAGAACAAGAAACACACCTCGCGTCGAAGGTTCCAGACTCGAGTTCTGGCTTTTTTTTGCGAGGGTGATTATTCTTGTGTGTCTGTTTATCATCTTTGTCAAAAAAATATTCCTCATTATTGCCGTGATTAACCTAGGGAGAGACCAAAGCGACTGAAATAACAAAAGTACAGAAAATGCAAGACACATCTGCCTAGGCATGTTATACCTTGGGAATTAGCAATCGACTACTTGCGAAAGAGTTACGTGTTGTCTCGTTTGGAGTGTTGGTTATCGTGTCGGACTAGCATGCGGGAAACCCGAGTTCGAGCCCAGCGGAAGGAAAGTTGTTTCTTTTTTTTGTCAAATTTCATCCAACCTTATTTATAAAACTGAGGTCTCTGCAAAACGTATTGAATTGCATGCCACTTCGTATGTTGGTAATCTGAAAGCAGCAAAGACGAAAATTTGATGTTCCGAAGCGACGATGTATTTGTGTATGTGTTGCAAAAACGCAGTTATTTATTAGCGAAAAACATGCAGCCACGTGATCATTGAGAACGCTTCCTAGTTGTCAGAGTTAATATGGCAGTAGCTACAGTCTGTCAACACACACCAACTTTCACGTTTCCCGTAAAATGATTACCTTTCCACGTTTCAAAATTATGAGTGCTGTCTAATGGGAATAGGAGAGGAAAGAGGAGTTTACAGGATTCTTGTTGGGAAACCTGATGGGAAGAGACCTGTAGGAAGGCCAAGTCGAAGATGGAGGGACAACGTTGAGATGGACCTAAGGGAAATCGGTAGGGATGGAAAAGAGTATATAGAACTAGCTCAAGATAGGGAAAGATGGAAGGTCTGTGTTGCTGCAGCGATGAACCTTCGGGTTTAAGTAGGCTAGAGAGTCTGTTAGTTAGTTAGTTGTCTAAAGCAATACTTTGATACTTCCGTTTGCATCTTCGAATCTAAAGTAATATCAAACTCTTTTCCCCAGCAAATGACATTGAAACCATTAATAACTGATTGCAATGTGATATTGATATCATATAACATAACCCTACAGCTCTACAGCACCATGGCGGGCCTTGGCTTACCTACCGACTGCTGGTCTCCCTCCCACACTGTTCCGCCGTCACCTGTTATAGCGTGGAGGTCTCAGACCAGTGTTGGGGTGACGGGTGATCAGCCCGACGAACCCCCAGCCGTTATTGTAGGTCTTCTTGACCAGGTTACGCTCACTCACTCGGAGCTTCCCAATTTCCTCACGATGGTGGGTTGCCACCGGCCCTATACGTAGGCCGAATGAATTCCGACCAGAGCCGGATTCGAACCTACGCCGTCCCGCAGCGAACGATCTCAAGACGAGTGAACGCCTTAACCCGCTCGACTACGGAGGAGGACATTGATATAATATATGGAAAGAATAAAAATGGAGAATTTCGCTTAAAACATCTTATTAATAGGGAGCGGAAGTTGATGAAATGTCATCTTTTTTCTGACATCTCGGACACGATGCCCATTAAATATACACAATATTACACTTCGTCTAGAACCCAAAAAAGGTAATTTTAAAGTGCATTTCTTTGCATTTGTTGCCATTTGTCAGGTTTTAGGTCATGTTCGCCGATTTTCGGCATTTTCCCGTCATTTTTCGCAATATTTGGTATATTGTTTCATCATATTTTGTCACTTCTTTAATTTTGGTAATATTCTTGAATCTTTTCACCAAGGTGAATATATGCCTATATATATATCTCGCAGGATTGCAATTTAAGAGCGAAAGAAAACTGAACTGGTGACAATATTTGTTGTGCCGGGGGAAACCACCAGGTGCCCGTCTGGGGCAAACTCAGATTTAAGATCAGATAAGGAGAGGCTGGAAATACCATAGCTAGACCTTGTTTCCATTGGAAATCCTCGTTGAATATTTTAATTGAATGTGCATGTGCTATCATCTGGTGCCTTTTTTTTTTAAAGCAAGATTGCATTTTGTTTAATTTCATTTTCATTTCAATTTTTAACCTGAAACTAACAAATTTAATGGTCATTTTTTGCACTTTTTAGGATATTCTATAGGTCATATACCTATATTTGTTAGGTCATCAGCTTCTGCTCCCTACTTATAAATATATTAAATTATATGGATACCTGATGTGAAACGTACGATGCACGATCAGAGAGCCTGAATGTTGCATTGAAAACTGCAGAGAACAATGACTGACTTATGAACAGTGAAAGGTTTTTCCATGCTCCAATGGTACTTTATTTATAACTATAAATAAACAAGGGAGAAGGACACAGGTTGGTATGATGAACTAAATTGTAATCTAAAAGTTTTAATTGAAGAAACAAAACACGTTCACGGTCAAAAATAGGGCATTCAATTTCAGGCACATTACACTAACTGAAAGAGTATTTTCAAAATTAATAGTATCCCCATTCTTCACCTTTTTCTCAGTTGTCACACATGTCAATTTCCTCTATATTCTCTGTATTCTCATTGGGACAAACACCCACATCCATGCCCGAAGCGAGTATTGGAAATATCGCACGCTAGCCAACAATTCCCGATCAAAGTTTGATACGCGGTTTAGGCACAAGTGGTTGGAATCCTACTTTAAACTATAGATCCAGTTTTCTTACTGTGCATTAAGTGGACTTAAAAAGAAGGAAAAAAGGAAGAGCGCTTGAAGGTCTCGATGAGTTCCAAGTGCCTTGATGAGGCGAAGCTGTTACATGATTTTCAAGTGGTCAAGTGGCCCTGTGGTAGCGGATAAGTTTCACGTAAAGAAGGCTTTGAGTTCGATTCCCGTTCTATTGCCATATATTTTTTTAAGTAACTCGAGCAACTAATTATTGCATTTTATTTAATAATTTATTGGAGTAAAAGTTAAATACATTTTTACTTTATTTTTGGGTAAAATATCTTTCCATTACCCTTTTAAATTTTATTTGAGCAAATTATTTTTTACGATAGTTTTTTTCACATTTCTCATCATTTTGCAAACATACTCAATAAAATGTTATGCCAGGCGAAAAGTATACATTTCTTTCGAGAAAATGATCCAGAAATATATATAATACTATTCAGAAGAAATTATCGTAATCGTTTGGAAAACAAAATTCAATTCAAAACTCAACAATTTTCACAGCAAATAAAATAAGAATGTTCGCAATAAATAAATTGAAATATATAGTCGCTCGAGTTAAGAAAAAAATTGGATGCAATCAAACGGGAATCGTACCCAGTATCTCCTGCATGTCAAACTAACACGGTACCACCCCACCACCTGTTCTTCTGTCAATCGGACAATATAATTGTCTTGTGAGTAACGCTTGCTAAGTTTCTAATCTTTGAAGCGCTTGTAATTTTTGTTGTGTGTCACGGAGTTATGTTTACTGCAACATTTGAGCACACAATCCAAACATACGTAAATTTTATACACAGAAAACATGGGTTTTCTGCACATAATTACGGAGCATGCGCTCTGTCAAGGACTAGAAGGAACCTCGCAAAAGTTACTGAAGCTTCTCTGTGGTGCTGACAGTTGGCCCCGGAGTCACGTGGTATCTGCTTTATCAGTCGACATGACCTTGTGCCTGCAGAACCAGCACACTGAAGTGAAGGAAGGTATTTTACGTGATTTGTAAGCTGGAAGAAAACATGCCACAACAGACAGAGGTTTGTCTTCACTTTGGGACAGACAAACCACACTAGGCATGCAGACAGAGTATAATGTAAGATAAAAGGAAATTATTTCTCCGTCTCCTCACACTGACAATTTTATTGCCTTCTTTTGGAGTTATTTGACCACAGAAACAGATTATATTATTAAAATTGGAAATTATATTATTGACGTCGTATCTCGTGTGATGGCTTGGTTCAGTATGCTGATAAGGTTTTCTGACAAAAGCAGGACGAGCTACCCAAGAACAGTAATTTTCTATATTTTATATCTGCTTCCTTCATCATCCGGTATAAGGCAGACAAGCACATATCACAAATATGTAAGAGAACTATTGCTAATTTGGTAACTTGTCTTGCAATTGAATTTCTGTCATGAACAGCTGCAAAGAAACAAAGGAATTCCTTTTTAAAGATTACACTGAATAATTGTTATTTGATTAGGAAAGTAATATGACTTCTGTATTCCCGTGCAGTACACAAGAGATTCTAAACACACTCTAAAACATACTATTGTTCGTTTCAACTCATTATTTCAACAATCAAGACACAAAATAAAGAGCATGCTCAAGAAAAATTATGTTTCTTTGATTATCAAGTGCATTACGTGGTTAACATCAAGTTTGGATTTGCCGGTTATCCAAATATTGTTAATTTTGAAAATAGTCTTTCAGTTAGTGTAATGTGCCTGAAATTGAATGCCCTATTTTTAACCGTGAACGTGTTTTGTTTTTCAATTAAAACTTTTAGTTTACAATTTAGTTCATCATACCAACCTGTGTCCTTCTCCCTTGTTTATTTATAGTTATAAATAAAAACTCATTGGAGCCTGGAAAAACCTTTCACTGTTCACAAGTCAGTCATTGTTCTCTGCAGTTTTCAATGCAACATTCAGGCTCTCTGATCGTGCACCGTACGTTTCACATCAGGTATCCACATAATTTAATATATTTATAAGTTGTTTTAAGCGAAACTCTCAATTTTTATTCTTTCCATATATGATATCAATATCACATTGCAATCAGTTCTTAATGGTTTCAATGTCATTTGCTGGGGAAAAAAGTTTGATATTACTTTAGATTCGAACATGCAAACGCAAGTATCAAAGTATTGCTTTAGACAGCACTCATGATTTTGAAACGTGGAAAGGTAATCATTTTTCGGGAAACGTGAAAGTTGGTGTGTGTTGACAGACTGTAGCTACTGCCATATTAACACTGACAACTAGGAAGCGTTCTCAATGATCACGTGGCTGCATGTTTTTCGCTAATAAATAACTGCGTTTTTGCAACACATACACAAATACATCGTCGCTTCGGAACATCAAATTTTCGTCTTTGCTGCTTTCAGATTACCAACATACGAAGTGGCATGCAATTCAATACGTTTTGCAGAGACCTCAGTTTTATAAATAAGGTTGGATGAAATTTGACAAAAAAAAGAAACAACTTTCCTTCCGCTGGGCTCGAACTCGGGTTTCCCGCATGCTAGTCCGACACGATAACCAACACTCCAAACGAGACAACACGTAACTCTTTCGCAAGTAGTCGATTGCTAATTCCCAAGGTATAACATGCCTAGGCAGATGTGTCTTGCATTTTCTGTACTTTTGTTATTTCAGTCGCTTTGGTCTCTCCCTAGGTTAATCACGGCAATAATGAGGAATATTTTTTTGACAAAGATGATAAACAGACACACAAGAATAATCACCCTCGCAAAAAAAAGCCAGAAATCGAGTCTGGAACCTTCGACGCGAGGTGTGGTTCTTGTTCTAACTATATCAATAACACCACGTTTTCTTTTTTCCAGTCAGTCTGTTTTCTTCCTCAACATCTGAAGTCGAAAATGCATGTTAATTTCTCTCATAATGGTTTCATTGTCTATTAATAGAAATCTCGTATGTCAAAAATAGATGCATTCTTCTGTCTTCTGTGAAAAATCCCGTTTCGCACATCGTGCTTCTCCATTTACTGTTATTTGGACATTCACTTGGAAGTTAGATCTTAGCTTTGTGTGTTTGTTTTCACGTGCATATGTGTGAGAAGAGTGGTGTGCACGTTCGTTCGATGTTTTTCTGGGTATTATTTTCGTTCAAAGCATTAATATAATTGTAAAGTATGGAATTTACTGTAATAATAATCCTATAGCGCAGCAACCCAATATCGGGCCAAGGCTTACCTACCGACTGCTGGCCTCCCTTCCACGCGAGCCACCAAGGGGGCGTGGAGATCTGCAGCCAGACTAGGGGGACGGGTGGTCAGCCCGACCGACCCCCAGCCGTTGTAGGACTTCGCGACCGGATTACGCTCACTCACTCGGAGCTTCCCAATTTCCTCACGATGGTGGGTTGCCACCGGCCCTATACGTAGGCCGAATAAATTCCGACCAGAGCCGGATTCGAACCTACGCCGTCCCGCAGCGAATGATCTCAAGACGAGTGAACGCCATAACCCGCTCGGCTACGGAGGACGACTTACTGTAATGCAAGGAGTGAAAATATAAACCCAGTCCGTCAGGTTCGTTCCCAAACAACATTAAATAATGGAACGTAACGTGGACCGAGTATTATTCCATGTCGAGAACAGGAGACGTTACGATCGACAATCTTCATCTCGTATTTCTCTTTGGCATCACTACTCAATTTACATAGATGTATACCCGTGACTGGTATACAAGCCACAGAATTGCAATGCTGATTGGGTTGTCTAGTCACAAGACGCTTGGTGGTCAGAAATGGATGGCTTGTTTCAGTGTTTCTTCAATAAGGTCGTTACAGTGTCCGTGACTGTACAGGGTGTCCCAAAAGTCCCTTAACAGCCGTCCTAGAGACGTGTAGTGCAGAGATTGACATGATTTGAGTATATAGTAATACTGCAGGGGTAGGGGGAACAAGATTGCTGTGGGTAACCATGGCGGCGGCCATCTTGGTATCCGCCATATTGGATGGAGGTCATTTTTTTAAAAGGGAAGGTATATGTGTGGTACATAATTTTAGGCTAGAATTGCACCAGAAACAAGAATATGAAGCCAGTTTTCAGATATCTTTAATCTGTGAAAAGTTATTGATGTAATATTGAATAAATGATGACGTATGATAAAGTATGGAAATTGTGATAACTGATATCATATCTCTTTTGTTGCAATTGTAAGTGACAAAGAACATGATTTTATCCAATGAGGAACGAATTGAGATCATCCTCATTTCCGCCGAAAGAAGTTCACGGGACATTGCCAATGACTTCAATCAAAGACATCCGCTTAGGCCGCCAGTGTCGCATGTTAGTGTGGCCAATGTGATGAAGCGGTTTAAAGAAACGGGTGCAGTGCACGATAGACGTCGATCGGGAAGACCAAAAACAGTCACGGATGAAGAAACAACAACGGCATTTCTGGCATCATTCGTGAAAAAAGTATTCGACGACTATCCGTCCAATGTGGTGTTAGCAAGAGTTCGATTAGCAGGATTATGCCAGAACACAAATGGCATCCCTACAAGATGCAAATGCAACAACATCTCAGTGAAGATGATCTTCATAGGAGGGTGGAATTTTGTGAGTGGTGTGTCATGCAACTTGAAAGTGACCCTGACTTCTGGTGAAACATTCTGCATAGAGATGAGACATTTTTTTATACCAATGGTGAGGTCAACCGTCAAAACTTGTGGTATTGGTCCTCTGAGAACCCGCACTGGGTAAACCCGGGGGCCAACAAAAGTTATGGTGTGGTGTGGAATTTGGAATACCCAAATCATAGGTCCATTTTTCATTGAGGGGACATTGAATGCAGAGACCTACCTGCAGTTGCTACGCGATCTTGTCTTACCTTCAGTTTGTATGCCGGATTGGTCTTTCCCAGAATTTTTTTCAACATGATGGTGCACCACCTCATTATGGAAACATTGTTCGGCAGTACCTTCATATCCAATTTCCTGGTAGGTGGATTGGCAGACGAGGACCAAGAGAGTGGCCAGCCAGGTCCCCAGACCTTACTCAACTTGATTTTTACTTGTGGGGCCATCTTAAGGCCATGGTTTATGCAGTTCCAATACGTGATATGCGTCACCTTCGTCAACGAATCACTGAGGCCTGTGTTGCTGTCACTCCCGAAACTCTTTTGAATGTTCGCGTGCATGGGAGACTTGCTTACGGATGTGTTTACGGGAGCATGGGAGCACATTGAGCACATTTTGTAGCGCAATAACTTTTCACAGATTAAATATATCTGAAAACTGACTTCATATTCTTGTTTCTGGTGCAATTGTAGCCTAAAATTATGTGCCACACATATACCTTCCCATTTAAAAAAGTTGACCTCCATCCAATATGGCGGATACCAAGATGGCCGCCGCCATGGTAACCCACAGCAATCATGTTCCCCCTACCCCTACAGTATTACTATATACTCAAATAATGTCAATCTCTGCACAACACGTCTCTAGGGTGGTTATTAAGGGACTTTTGGGACACCCTGTATATTGTAATTTCTCTCCCCGCGTTTCTCTTTATATGTAATATATATACACAAACACAAAAACACACACACGATGTTAGTCATTAAAAATATGTATTTCTTGTTGCTCTGCGAAATTGGAGAAGTGTTTATTTTATTTAGGACAATAAGACTCGCCCTTCCCCCGAGAAATCATTGTTAGGCTAGTCTCCTCCATAGCTTTCGCTGCCAGTGACACTATAGGTGGGCATTTGCCTGTAGTGTAATGTCTTTAAATAAATAAATAAATAAATAAATAAATAAATTGTTATGCATCAAAAGCAAGACACAAGTAGTCTTCATGTATATTTTGTTTCAATTAATGATCATTAATTGTATGTAATTGTTTCAAAGAAGATTTTCCAAAAGTGCTCCCCTGTGCATAGCACCACGCCATGAAGGCGTATAGGGGGTGTGGGGGTAACGCTCCACACTTTCTTGATCCGGTCGTGAGTGGGGGTGATGTGATCAGCATCACGCCAATGACCGCCTTTACCCCCCAGGGTTTCCCCCAGGTACCCATGTTGTTCGACGCTGGGTGGGCGCCGGGGCCGCTTCCATCGTTAGAAAAGTTCCCGGATTTGAACCGGCCGGGGATCGAACCCGGGACCTTTAGCATGGTAGTCAGACGCGTTACCGACTGTAAGAATAAATAACTTACAGTAACTTTTGAAGTAACAATAACTATAACTAGATTACTTTTTAAAATGAGGAACTCGTTCTGTCAACATTTTCCCTATATAAGCATCTCCATTTTAAGCATGAAACATTTCTTAATTCGTAGTGAATCATTACATAGGCTACTGTTAGTTTTTTTGGAGTCAGACATATTGTCATGATTGCGTTGATGACATTTTTAAGCATGAGATGATGCTTGTATCAGAATGATTTTATATTTTAAAAACCTTTAAACCGCCAGGCGGGTTTTCAGAAAGTAACCCCTGTTTCGCCGAGGCATTTCACAGCGATTTTTTTCTTCTCGCACTTATCGGAGAAAATACGTTATAACTCCTAGACTATTTAACGTATCTACTTCGGGAAACTTTTGTTTGGTAGCTAAAATGTCGTTTCCCCCTGTCAAAGCATGCTTCGAAAACGTGACCTTGACGTGTCTCACCTGGAAGTTTGCTTTCGCAGGACCGTTATAAATAGGGAACGGAACTTCAGGTAAATAAATGTTTTTTTCTGCGATAAGATAGAGACCCTCGTTTTTGCCAAAATTCTGATCATAGCCTTATATGTCAACACAGGAAATTTTATTTTACATAAAAAAACATATTTTCCAGTTTTTCGTATGTAAATACATGAGAATTTTCATTTTAAATACATAAAATTGCTCATTAACTTCAGCTCCCTCGAAATCCTCGAAGGAAAAATATTTATTCTCCGCACCTCTTTCATATCGAGAGTGTTAGGAGTAGTACAGGTGGCCCGGTTCTAAGCCATCATTTGAGGCTCGAATCATCATTTGAGGCTCGTCGTAGCCTTTTATGATGTATATTTTGAGGGCAGAGTTGGCAACACTGTGGGGGGCACTGTAGCCTTTTATGAGGGGGGTCTATTGCCCTCTGTTTACATCTGGCAACACTACCGTAGATTTTTTGACAGTGTTGTTAACCTACTGGGTTTTTTTCACTGTAAATTTTCATCAAAGGCTCGTCGTAGCCTTTTATGATGTATATTTTGAGGGCACAGAGTTGGCAACACTGTAGCCTTTTATGAGGGGGTCTATTGCCCTCTGTTTACATCTGGCAATACTGCCGTAGATTTTTTGACAGTGTTGTTAACCTACTGGGTTTTTCACTGTAAATTTTCATCAAAGGACCTGAGAGGCCCATGTATTTTTTTTGTTTGGCAATACTGTTGGGGGGAGGGCTAGTGTTGGCAACACTGTGGGTTTTTACTGTAGCCTTTTATGAGGGGGTCTATTGCCCTCTGTTTACATCTGGCAATACTGCCGTAGATTTTTTGACAGTGTTGTTAACCTACTGGGTTTTTTTCACTGTAAATTTTCATTAAAGGGCCTGAGGGGTCCATGTATTTTTTATGTCTGGCAACACTGTTGGGGGCACAGAGTTGGCAACACTGTGGGTTTTTACTGTAGCTTTTTATGAGGGGGACCTATTGCTTTTTTTTATATTTGGCAACTCTATTGGATGTTTTTTTTGAGGCTTGGGTTTTGCCAACCCATCCGAAGAAAATTCCACTATATGATCTTTTACTGGCTAAGCTAACCTACAAATAGGAATTGGCAACACTGACGAGTATTAAATAATGATTTCGAGCCTCAAATGATGATTCGAGCCTCGTCGGTGTTGCCTACCCACTCTACAAAAATTCCACTATATGATATTTTGAAACTTTTGAATGCAACTTATCGTAATTTTCCAACTGTGGGACCAAATGTTTATATATCGTGACCTTTGTAAACCTCTTTCGAGAACAATGTGTCGCACACACACACGCGCGCGCGCGTGCCTGTATTGTGACGCAAGCAAACAAAAAAAAACTTTGCGTGTCATTACAAAAAAAAAACTTTGACCGTATTCTTAAATAACTAACAAGGACAATGAATCTTTTTGGCTTCCGCAAACAGATCAACATGGAGACTGCACCGCCAAATTTCAATAACCTCTTACCTTCCGTGTTATCTAAACTCAATGGTTTACTGATTGTTCATCTCAACAGCATTTGGACGAAACTGAATGACGATGTGGGCAAGATGTTTTATGTTTTTAATAACAATTTACATTTCTACGAAATTCCGATCGACGGGAAACTTCAAATCACCGTGAATCCGGAAAACGCAGGCGAAATCAAAATTTCTACCGGCAAGAATATTTTTCGAATCAAGCACGACAAGATACTTTCTAACATTACGTACGATGTTTCTGCAGGAGATTATCTTTACATGGAACTTCTCGGAGATTACGACAAACTCATTCCTCTCTTTGTAGAATTACGAATCGTTTATCCTATTATAAATAACCGTTAACCAAAAATGCCTAACGACATTTTCGGCAACACCAAGCGTGTAGACCACGCAGAAGAGATTCTCATGTTGGACATTCGAGTTAAGAAGTTGAGGACCGATTTGATTGCTTTGCAGGAGACCTTAAACAAAAGTTTAGAGTCGGAAGTCGCTACGCTCCAAACGCAATGTCTCGACCCCATTCTGAAAATCGATTCCGAACTGAAGACGCTGATAAAAAATTATGTCGACGTACCTTCTTACGACAACGTTCAAAATATACAGTTGAGCGTGGATTCGCTTCAAAATGATTTGGCCAAATTACAGCAATTTCAATCGAAAAATGAAGATTTGGAAAAATTGAAACTCGAAATCGAAGAACGAACTTCCGCAATAGAAAAGAATTTCTCTGAACTTCAAACCGTCGTGAACGATATAGATGCAGAACGCTTACATGTCGTCGTTTCCAAATTACAAGAAGAATTCACCAGCACGTTGGAAGAAATTAAATCCAAGTTGCAGACTTTGGAAGATACAATGACGAACCTACCATCGTCGGACGAACTGCAGGTCATCGGTAAAAGCGTCGCGAACATAAAAATTCAATTGGAGGCGTATCGAGATTTCGAACACATTCAAACCACCATCGCTACGCTTCAGGCGTCCTTGGAATTGATCAACGAAGAAATTAAAAATATTCACGCTGAAGCAAGAGCGTTGACGAGCATTCAAGACACGTTAAGCACGGTTCAGCAGAAGATCGAATATTTAGAAAATTTGAACGTCGAAACGAATCTCGCTCATTTTCATCACGTACTCGACAACATACAGGGTGACTTGGAATCGTTACGGACGAGCGTGCCTTCGAGCGAAGATTTGGAAAAATTGAAAACGGCGGTGACGGCACTATCCGATTCGAGCGACATCAAAAGCTCATTGAGCGATCTCGAGAGTAGGGTGGCCAATCTCCCCACCTCCAAAGAATTGCACGCTTTGAAAAGAAACATATCTCGAATGCTGAAACGACTGGAAACAGAAACGGCGAACGTGGAACAGATTCGAGACGAAATTAGTTCGCTGGTGTCGACGCTGCCCACTTCGCAGAGCGTCGCCGATCTTCACACGCAGTTTACAGAGATGCGAAGGATCGTGAACGATCTTACCGAGAAGAGCTCGAAATTGAATCAAGTCGAGAACCTTCAGAACATTGTCGTCAACATCAGAGATCAAGTTGGAGTGCTGGAATCCACGCAGGAATCGACGCTGGCCTCTTTCGGTGCCAAGTTGCAAGAACTCAACGAAAACTACAAGCAGTTGAACGTGGAAGTGAAAATCAAACCGTCGTTTTCTGCCGTAACGGATACCATAGTCGAGCATTTGCTGCCCATCGAAAATAAACTCGGACAAGTTCACAGTAATCTCGTCACCTTCGACACTAAATTCGCCAAATTGTTCACCTTGCAAGCCATCGAAATCAACAGCGTTCCCAATCAACAGAGAATCTCCACGTTCGTCGAAGGTAACAAACTGTACATGTTGCATCCTTATCATCCGTATTACAAGTTTCTCCTCGATGGCACAATTCAGATAAACGAATTTTCGTACTGGTCTCACGGCAGAAAAGCTAGCGTTCCCACCATGACCTTGATATCGAATCGTGGTGTCCAGAAAGCAGGAAACATTCCTCTGGCACGTTGGAACGAAACGCGCAACATATATGAAATACACGAAGACGAAGATCTTACCGTTTTCGACGTAAATACCGGCGATAAGCTGATCATTCAAAACACGAGCGAAGTGCCACCCTCTTTGAATCCCATCACGCTTGTGCTTCTCTTGAAACGTAATCTCTAAAAAAATGTCTAGGCAAGCCATCGTCGAAGAATTGCATAAACCTGCACGCCGTAACTACGAACGTTTGGCTGTGGTAACCAAGGGCATCGACGACCTCTGGCAAAGTGACCTCGTGGAGATGAGTAGCGGCAATTTGAAAAACGTACATAAATTGAACAAGGGCAACAAGTATCTCCTCACCGTCATAGACACATTTTCGAAATTCGCATGGGCTCTACCTTTGAAGGCGAAAACGGGAACATGCGTCACGGAAGCATTCAAATTAATTTTTCGCGAAAGCGGCGGCAGACAACCACGGTTTCTGCAAAAGGACAACGGTAAAGAATTTTACAACGCCGTATTCCAAAAGTTTATTCAAAAACACAAGATTCGACATTATTCGACCTTCAGTCACATCAAAGCCGGCATCGTGGAAAGATTCAATCGAACCTTGAAAACACACATGTGGAAACGATTCACGCTTCGGGGAAATTACAAATGGGTCGACATCCTGCCGGAACTCGTCGACACCTATAATGATACGGTACACAGAACAATAGGCATGAAGCCAGCCGACGTTACCAAGTCCGACGAGCAGCGTTTAATTTCTACAGTTTACTGTCCAAAGTACACACCCACGACAAAAAAAGCTAAATACAAAATTGGAGACCAGGTGAGGATCAGCAAATTCAAACGCACCTTCGAGAAGGGATTCACAAAAAATTGGAGCACGGAACTCTTTACGGTGGTTCGAGTTCTACCCGGAAACCGACACACGTATATAATAAAAGATAGTAGCGGCGAGATTTTGAAAGGAAGATTTTACGAAGAGGAACTCTCTAAAACAAAACACCCCGACACGTACCTCATCGAGAAAGTATTGCGTAGGAAAGGTGACAAACTGTTTGTCAAATGGCTGGTACTTCCGGAAAAGAGTTGGATCGACGCGAACGAAGTGATCTTGTGAGTACGTGGAACGTGGTGAAGCGTCTACCGGATCCGGAAAGTCAAACGAGAAAAAAAAAGAACGGCAAGTTGCTTCCCGACAGCATCCGCTGTCTGATCGTAGGTCCTTCGGGGTGTGGGAAAACGACACTGCTCGTGGACAATTTTCTCCTCGCACCGAATTGGTTAGATTGGAAGAACAGGCACCTGTACGTGTTCTCGAAAAGTTTGGAGCAATCCAAATACCAGCAACTGATGAAACTGTACGATGGTCTGGACATTGCAACGTTCGCCTCGGAAATAAAACCACTCGACGATTGTCGTGAAAATTCAGTCGTCGTGTTCGACGACGCCATCCTGGAAAATCAAAATGAAATTCGCAACTTTTTCACGCAAGGTCGTCACAAAGGAATGGATTGCTTTTACCTAGCTCAAACGTTTTCCAAAATTCCAAAACAGTTAGTACGCGACAACGCTAATTTCATATGTTTGTTTCGTCAAGATCACACCAACCTCAAGCACGCGTACGATGACTACGTAGGCGGAGACATGAACTACAATCAATTTTCGGAACGCTGCTGCTCTACTTGCTGGAACGGTGACGATTTCGGAATCGCGACGATCGACATGACGAGGAAACCCAACGACGGAAAATACAGAAACAAAATCAACGACTTTCTAAACGTTGCAACGTTGTGAGAAACGACGTGTATAAATAACGTCATGACGAAACGAAAAATCGAAGACGAAAATCTCAAGCTTCGCGATTACCTCGCGAAACGCTTCAAAGGTTGGAAATCCGAGAATCGCGGATTGTACGAAGAGAAGAAACGTCAGGATCAACCCGTGATCGATGCCATCAGCGGTCTAGGTAAAGAAATTAAAAGTGTCACGGAACAAAATAAAAATTTGATCAACGAACTCGTACCGCTCGCAGCTAAAAATTACGCCGTACCCACGCCCATTTCGAGCATTCCTTCGACACCGTTCGAACTGAAGGATGCACCGGCACGACGTCGAGCCATAGGCAGCACGTCTTCGGATAAAATCGAGTTGGGACCTTTGGCACGAGACTACCTGAGCACGGGGAAATTCGACAAGGATGAAGTGTTCGGATTGTATCCCAGCATGGAAACCAGCGAAGGCGGCGGTGTGGTGTGGAAGATTGGGAAATCGAAGGTGACCTTCGAAGGCAACGACATTAAAGTCAATTTAGGCGACAAGGATAGTTGGAACAGGTATCCGGGTACGGTGGGACTGTGGGAACTCGTCGCCAAAAAGCAGCCGAAAGATTACACCGACGAAGATTACCAAAGTTACAAGGAAATTCTGATCATGACGGATGCCTTGTACCAGAACAACGACGCCTCGCAGAATAGGGTGAAATCGAGCAGCGGCGAGAAGTACAGGAATCTCATCAAACCGATTTGGAACCAGGTCAAAACAGGCAGCGGCGTCAAACGCTACAACACGTTACCCAAAGAATTCGTTTGGGTGGACGACGTTAGGAAGCTCGTGGACCGATTGTTGGTGATAGCCGGCGAAGAGAATGCAGGCAACCGTAATTTCTACAACGAGAAGGTTGGCATCGTGGACATGATCAGCACGAAACTTTCCAACTTCATCGTGAACGATGACAAGGGCATAGGTTACCTGATCAAAATCATCAACACGCTGCCTCCGAAATTTTGGAACGTGGCCGAAGGAAAGGGACTCGTGAACGACATCATCAACAAGTTACCTTTCGAGATGCATCTACCTGGCTACCAGTACTGCGGACCGGGTACCAAACTCGAGAAAAGATTGGAGAGAGGAGACAAGGGTGTGAATCCGTTGGACGCGGCATGCAAAGATCACGACATCGCCTACAACACCACGCAGACGGATCTGGACGCACGTCACGAAGCAGACAAAAAATTGGAACATGCAGCTTTCGAAAGGTTCGTGAGCAGAGACGCATCGCTGGGTGAACGGGTCGCCGCACTGGGTACCACCATCGCCATGAACACAAAACAAAAATTGGGGTGTGGTATATAAATAACATACAGTAAAAAAAACAACATGGCTTGCATAACTGATTTGCCACACGAACTACTATCTAAAATATTCAAAAAGGTAGTTAACGGAGATGTTAATAAACTTGTGATCATAGCTAAAACGACGCCGGCATTTCACATGGGATGCGAAATAGTTCTCAAGGACCATCTTCGGGAGATCAGCGGCCTGAGGTGCGGTGATCTCAACATTCTGCTTTTGGCTGCAGGGGAAAAATTAAACGATAGGTTAGATGAATTGCACGAGGCAAGGCAGGGAAGAAGACGGTACACAGTAGATTGGCGCAAGTCTAAGCAGGAGACGGAAGATATCATTACGCACATCATCGCGTTTTCCGAAGCACGGACTTTCTTCCTCTGTTAAAAAAATAATAATATATATACGTGTCAAAAAAAAAAACTTGATATATAAATAACACACATCGTGAAAAAAAATAATCTTCGGTATATATAAATAACACACATCGTGAAAAAACAATTAAATTTCTCTCTAACACTCTGAAATTTTTTTTGATATGACGACTGAAAAAATGAGTGATCTCCAAGCATTAAAACAAATGCTAAATTTGTCAGTCGAGTATGTAAAAATTCGGGAATTGGAAGTCGACAAACCTTACACGATAACTTCCGGTTCAATCGTTTCTACCCAGTATGGTCCCAAGGTACGCCTGTTGCTCAACGCACAATACAGTCTATTTTTACCAGATCGATACGCTAACATGTTATCCGACGAGAAGCTATCTATTTTAATCGAAAACAAAACTCGAATCGTGTACAAGGGGACAAAGGAACTTCTTGGCAAGAAAACGAAGCACGTAATAGAATTTGTGTAACGACTGCGAGGCCTTGAAAAAAAATCCCAGAACATTTATATATAAATAACATACCGTAAAAAAAAACTACACAAGAAAAAATCTCAGAATATATATATAAATAACATACCGTGAAAATAACACATAAAGCATCAACATGAAGCCCAAGGGTGTCGTGTACCAGATACCATATTCGAATCTAAAAAATCTAGGTGCCCTCGATGGGTTACTCACCAAGAAACAACGCGAGAAGAAACGTTCTTGCTTGTCGAAAGGACACGGAATGAAATTGCTGCTCAGCACACCTCAATTGAGACGCTTGCAGCGTTCGCGGAAACAGCAAAAGATCGGAGGTTTCATATTCAGCATCCCCGCCATCCTGGCAGCATTGGGGGCCGTTGGAAGTTTGGCCGGTGGAAGTGCCGCCATCGCGAAAACCGTCATCGACTCGAAGAAGAACAAGGCCGAGTTGGAAGAACAGAAACGTCACAACCTGGCCATGGAGAAGAAAGGGGGGAAGGGCGTGATGAAGAAGTTTAAAAAAAAGAAACAACAGCACTCACCAACCGAGACATTGAATCTCTGATCGGACCGTTACAAATCAAACACTTCAGACGAGTTTTCATGTCCGACTCGTTACCTTCAAGCGTTAAAAGAAGAGAATGCGGAGTAGTCAACTTGGACGGTCAAGAAAATCCAGGCACGCATTGGATATGTTACCACAAAAATGATGATAAAGCATTCGTTTTCGATTCTTTCGGAGGTGTTCCACCTACAAATTTAATTCATTATCTGAAAACGAACAAAACCTCTATATACTACAACGACGAACGCATTCAAAATTTCGGAGACGTGAACTGCGGTCATCTCTGCCTTTCCGTGCTCGCGTTTCTCTCTAAAATAAATAACCCTACGATCGAGGATTTCCAGAAAGCATTGTGGAACCTCAAACAGCATCACTAGGATGGGCGTGTTCCATCTCACGAGCAAATCTTCAATCTTGAAACTCACGCTGCACGACGACATCGTCTATCCTAAATCCGTGGCTCTGCGTGCATTCTACAGCATGTACCTCATACCTAACGTCACGCAGCACAACAACAAAATTAGCGTCGGAAGCGAACACATCGTCGTCACGCCAGGACAATACAATCTTTCCACTTTGCAAGCTCAATTACCCAAAGGCACATACCTTTCTCAAAATTCGGTCACGCACAGAGTGGAAATCCTATCCGCGACGGAGACCGTGGACCTGGGCACCATGGGAGAACTTTTAGGTTTCGAGAACGACACCAAAGTCGAAGCTGGCATCAAGCACGTAGCAACCAACATTCCTAAATTCTTGGCCATAGAGACTCTGAACATACACTGCAACGTGGCGGAAGGCATGATCACGAAATCTTCGGACGGATTATTAGGAAGTCACAAGCAGACGGGAATTATAGCCACTTTCAAACCAAGTTCCGAGTTCATGGAACCGATCATCTACACGCCCTCTTCGCCGATCTATTTTCCAGTATGTCGCAACCGCATAGACGACATAGTGTTGGTGGTGACGAACGAGAAAGGAGACGTGGTGGATTTCGCAGGTGCCACTACGACGGCCATCGTGGAGATCAACGTATAATAAATAACACACATAGTGTAAAATGGAGCAAATCGAAAGTTACGAATTGCAATCTTTCCCTCCCAACCGTCGCACGTTCGCCAATCTGAACGAAGCGAACAGGGAGATCGAATACGACGTGGACGTAGGCGACGGGTTCATTCATCCTCACAGAGCGGACCTCTACCTTCAATTCGACGTGGTGAAGAAGGAAAGCGGAGACGCGTTTCCCGCAGCAGCAAACTTGATACTCGTGGACAACTTCGTGCCTCACCTGTTCTCGCAGGTGGAGGTGAGGAAACACAAAACCGTCATCGACAGAATAGATTATCCAGGCATCACGTCGACGGCAGTGGGAACGTTGAAATTATCCAAAACGGACGCAGCGTACTACCAGGCCGGGGGATTCGAAGCCGGGACCAAAATATCGACGAGAAGTCACACGGTGCTCTTTCCCATGCGTCTGCTGCCTGGTTTCTTCTCGGACTACAAGGAGATCATGTGGAAGGGAGGACTGAGGATCACGCTTCGAAGAGCGGCCAACGACAACGACGCACTGATGCGATACGCTACTTTGGGTCCGGACGGCACCACGCCGATAGCCAACACTTTACCCGAAGCAGCGAAATGCGTCATCCGGAGCATGGAATTGAGAATGCCGGTGGTGGAATACGAAACGAACTACGCCCTCAAGTACAAAGCGGAGATCTTGAAAAGTCCGCAGGTGCCGATTCACTTTCACGGTTACCAGTGCGTGCAGAAGATGGCGTCGGGAAGTCACATGGAATTCGACGTGACGACACAGTTCAACAACATACAGTTCGACATGCCAGATTTCGTCGTAGTGCTTTTTCAGACCGGACGCGATAACGATCAGGAAAAAGATTCCAGCAAGTTCGACGACTGCAAGATCAAGAACGTTTATCTGAAGAACGGTAGGAACGAAGTGTTCCCGCGCGAGAATTACAACCTCGACATGACCAAAGACGATTACCTCAAACTTTACGAAGCTTACACGGCTTACAAACGCGTGACCGAAGGAAGCGTGGACATGTACTACGCGCCCAGCGAATTCAAAGCACGGAGACCCATGACCGTCATCAACACCACGAAAAGAGAGCTAGTGGTGGTCAACGATCGTACCAACATCAAGATTGTATGCGAGTTCCACGATGCCTTGCCTGCAGATACTCTGTGCAGTGTCATTCTTATTGCAGAGAAAACATTTGTGTATGACGTCAAGAATGAAAGAGTGACTGAACAGTTTTAAATAAATAAAAAAAAAATAGCACACAATAAGAAATGTGGAATTTTATATATATAAGTACAAATTGCAATTAGCAGTTTCCAGAAGTTTAATTTTGCTGTGCCATGCATGCATGTAATCGAGGAAGTGGAAGTAAATTAAAATTGTTTTTTTTCGCATTGCCTATTACTTTTTGTTGCACTCTGGGCAGGCCTTACTAGTTTGGAGGCGATAGTGGCCCCACGGAAGTGTATGGACCCCACATTCAAGAATACACCTCTTGTCGTCGTGTGCATCCAGAGCAACTTTCCTGACAATATTAGTTGTAAGCACATGATCGACGCTTTGGATACGATGCTCTTTTTGTAGAATGGGCGATTTTGTTCTGAGGCACTCGAGGTAATCCTCAAACTTGAGGTGCTCCCGAACCACTTGCCTGCTTACACCCTTTGCCTTTTTTGTTACAGAACCCTCAGCCCGGATCGCATAGGCTTTGGCACGAAGTCCAGCAAACTCCACAATCACATCCCCGTCTTTCTCGTCCTTGAGTTTGCCGGGTATTTTTTTGTTCCGGGGCAGAATTCCATACCGGTTTAGCTGGGGATAGCCCGATGTGTCGAAGAGCTTGACAAGAGCTGGAACTTTGGCTATATCACCATACGCATCGGCCGTGCGAACATGGTACACCAAGCTGTCTGTGTCTGTGTAGAGGAGCGAGATATTGTGGTTGTAGTGTGCACGTAGTATGCCGTAATATGTCTCGAACATGCACAACTTGCTCAGATCCAAAACTGCAGCTCCCACATAGATGGGCTTGTTGAGTAGCACCTTGCCCCGGTTCATGTGAATCAGAGACATCTGTTCATTGTAAATTGTTCGAGACCTGAACAGCGGGCTTGCAACAAGTCGACGACACTGTGTTTTCTTCGTCACCAACCTCACATCAACGCGATTTCGCACATTCTCCATGGTCTTCCCAAATACCGCATTGTTCATTAATTTGAAAAAATCGCGATCAAGTTCCGAAGTGGCAGGAGTGCGATGGTTGGTGTTCAGTTCGATGTACGGCTTCAACCATGGAGACTGCCTGAACAAGAGCACGTGGTAAACTGCTTTGACCGAGACCCCTTGCTGCATTAACCACTGGAGGTTCCGGTAGTGTAGCACATAGCGCTTTTTGGGCTCCAAGTCCATGACGAGCTTCGGTTGATCCGAGCCAGGTGGACACTTGAATTCCGGAGCAGGCGAAAGGTCACAGAATGTATCCTGCAGCTTCTCGGGGAAGTCAAGGTCCACCTCGGCAAAAAACCCAAACTCGTCGCACTCTTTTTCGATGTCGTGGTATAAAGGATCAACCCACTCAAACTGTCCTGTTGGGAGTGGCTGCATCATGGAGTGCCCGTAAAGATTATTCACGTCAGTGTACATGATGTAGCTTGATGGTTGGGAGGGGTCGTAACCAGTGGCCATGTGGTGATTGTTGGCGTGTGCGAAGCGTTGCGACACTTGGACCATGCCGCCCCGGATAGCTCTCTCGATGAAAAGCATGATATCAGTATCGGAGATAAGTGAAAGTTTAATTTTAGTCAGCAGGAGCATGGCCGACCATGCCAGTCCAGGAAGGCTGTAAAAATATACAGGGTCCAGGTTGTAAATTTTTATCGCAGTCGCCCGAAACGCCTGGAACACATCGGCAAGAAGCGTCACATCAAGCTTCAGGTATGCATCGTGGTAATCACCGAAAGTTCGGCAACCCAACTTGACCCACATAGACTGAGCATGCTTGTACTCCTCGTCGGTAATACCAGAACCTCTCAGCTGGCTGTAGAACTTATCCTGGGGAGGCAGCAACTCTTCTTCGAACTTGGAAGGGTCTGTGACGTATTCGTAGGGGTAGACCCCTTTACGTCTGATGAGTGCGACATCTAAGTTCGGGAAACTTGATGTGGTAATGGCTAGTTGGTCGTCTCTGAGCTTCCCAGCAAGAGCATCGAGGCTTGCCTGGAGGAACCTCAGAGAGTCGAGGAACCGAAGCTCGATGCTGCTGCTTGAGTCGGGGATCGGCACCCACTTGCTGATGCTAATATAACGCTCCTCGTTCTGTGCCAGGACATTGATTCTCGCATTGTCGTACCCTAGATGTGTGACCAAGTGATGGAAATCATATCCCGATCCATTGTGAAAAAAGACCGGTATGAAGCGCGGGTCCCTGGCTCTCAAGTTACATCTGTTGCACCACGGGCCAATGTAGCTTCCGGTCCCATAATGGTCATGGTGGTGGACCTTTTTGTTATCGTCAGTGAAGACCGAGTTGCAAACAGGACAATTTAGAGCTATTTCGTGCTGATGCTTGTCTTCCGGAGACAGAGGCAGCATGGGCTTGGGGGCCAACAGCACCTTCCCTATCTTGATGGCTTCCTGTTGCATTCTCACCAGGAAGTGTTTGACCGGGTCGGGACCGCGATACACATAGGGCTCGGAGGCAATATGTTGGTCTCGCCACACCACAACATAGGTGTAACTCGAGGCCTCGTGGATTTGGAAAGGAATAGTAGAGGATGTTTCGGGGTTGGGCTCGCAGTTAGACAGAGGTTGAAGAAAGGCCTCGAAGTCTGCTACAATATAGGCAGGATGCTTCACCATAGCACTGTGCATGCGAAAACACTCTACTGCACCAGGTTCGGGCAGGATAGTTCGTGCAGGCTTGTTGGTACCACAGTAGAACATGTGGCGAGCTAGCTTCTCAGCAGCAATGTTGGGTCCTCTGATGCGCCGGTAATCCTGCTGTTCTCGATTATGAAATGTAGACAAGCACCTGCGACACACCTCGACGTGGTGATTATCACTGCTCCGTTGGGTCGAAACAAGCCGAGAGAGGGAACGGATAAGGGTGTAATGGTGATGGGTTTCGTCCTTGATGAGCAGGAGGTTGATTTCTCGTACCTCGTTGTTGTTGCTCACGTTGCTCACCCGGATGGGGTGGACCTCATTTTTGTTCTCGGTGAGACCGTAAACATTGATGGCTAATTGCAGGCCCAACAAGTCACGAGCACAAACCTCAAACTTGCGAATATACGAGACTTCTACAGGGTAGGCAATCCCGGCCATTGCAACCTCCAGTTCCGACTCATACTGCTTGTAGTGGTTAACACGGTACGAGTGGTTTTTCCAGTGAACAGGGTGCAATGCTGCCAGCACCGACCAGAGGAAGCATTTGGTGTCTTTGTTCTGAATATTGAGAACAGCTTTCCTTGCTTCAACCTCGGGTGGCAGGGCAATATAGCTAGACCCTGCCAGTGGCAGGAATTTGTTAAGTTTCAGACGAAGTTCGTGGGGGTCGCCACACAGCGAACCGCCCGAGCCTTCAGCCTGATGCTCCTCGTGCTTTGCCACAAACTCCTCGACAAACTTGTCGTAGATGCTGTCGAGGTCAGTGACATCTGCCTGATCCAGTGTTTTTGCTTTTGTCGCATGGAAGAATTTATATATTTCATCAGACGGTTTCTTATACTTGCAGCATAGCACAGCATAGAATTTAGTGGAGTATGTAGCCAATGCATCGTTGAGGATGGATATTATCTTAGCTCGCTCGTTCTCCAGAAAACTACGCACATCGCAGAAGCTGTCTGATGTTATGTTAAAGTCTTCTAATAAATGCTCAAACGCAAATCGGTCTGCTTTCTTCGCCAGCTTGACGCGTTTGGCAGGTGGCGATGCATCGAGGGAGGTTACTTCTACCTTTCGCTTGGAAGGTTGCGGTAGAGATGTTCAAGTGCTCTTGCAAGTAAGCTGGTGTCGCTTGAAGTTGGTAATAGAAATTTTTTTTCCACACTTAGAGCACAGTTTGGTCGCACATATTCGCTTTCCCGGCACACAAATACGACAGTGCCTTTGAAAATTTTTACTTGGCACAGCAATTTGGCACGTAGGGCAATTTTTTACAGAACGCATAATGCAGAGATTTTTTGGGGGTATGTTATTTAATACCTAATGCTGTGCAATGCAAAATATAATTCTTCACTTTTTTTAACTATTCTCTATGACCTTATTTGGGTTTTTTTTCGTCAAATTATATGCTTCTAGTCTCCTATACAATACAATATACGTACAATATTATCAACAGTATCATATTTGAGCAGGTCGCTTGTCACCTAAACACTACAGCTTACAGGTTGGTAAAATCTGACATGAAAGCAGATAATACGCTTAAGTCTTATTTATATATAATTTTCACGGGCGTACAATATTGTCAACAGTATCATATTTGAGCAGGTCGCTTGTCACCTAAACACTACAGCTCACAGGTTGGTAAAATATGACATGAAAGCAGATAATACGCTTAAGTCTTATTTATATATAATTTTCACGGGCGTACAATATTGTCAACAGTATCATATTTGAGCAGGTCGCTTGTCACCTAAACACTACAGCTCACAGGTTGGTAAAATCTGACATGAAAGCAGATAATACGCTTAAGTCTTATTTATATATAATTTTCACGGGCGTACAATATTGTCAACAGTATCATATTTGAGCAGGTCGCTTGTCACCTAAACACTACAGCTCACAGGTTGGTAAAATCTGACATGAAAGCAGATAATACGCTTAAGTCTTATTTATATATAATTTTCACGGGCGTACAATATTGTCAACAGTATCATATTTGAGCAGGTCGCTTGTCACCTAAACACTACAGCTCACAGGTTGGCAAAATCTGACATGAAAGCAGATAATACGCTTAAGTCTTATTTATATGTAATTTTCACGGACGTACAATATTGTCAACAGTATCATATTTGAGCAGGTCGCTTGTCACCTAAACACTACAGCTCACAGGTTGGCAAAATCTGACATGAAAGCAGATAATACGCTTAAGTCTTATTTATATGTAATTTTCACGGGCGTACAATATTATCAACAGTATCATATTTGAGCAGGTCGCTTGTCACCTAAACACTACAGCTCACAGGTTGGTAAAATCTGACATGAAAGCAGATAATACGCTTAAGTCTTATTTATATATAATTTTCACGGACGTACAATATTGTTAAGAGCGTCAGTTTCCGTAGAGCTCTCTTTTTCCATCTTCCCTCTATACAGTGAAGCTGTAGAAGACACAATTAGCTAACCTAGCATACAACATACTTTCCTAATTAATATGGATATTGTCACACATTCCTCTTATTTTATACTGTTGTAAATGGAAAAGATTATGTACGGTAAATGTTTTGTACATTATAGGGAAAAAATGCAAAATATCCCCCAACTTTAATTCGATCCACCTCTGAATCGAATTTTTTACATATTCTCACGCCGCCATATGTTGTTCTATTTTGCTTCTTTTACTTGCCTTGCTTAATTAACTCTCGCTAATTAGCATTTTTTTGGAAGAAGTCAAATAGAACAACATATGGCGGTATGAGAAATATGCAAATTAAAGAATATTTTAGTAATATAAGGGCCCTAGCAATTAGCTTCGTCGACTAAGAGTACTCTTTTAAACATCTTCAGCTAGATCGTATTACTACGTGAGGACGTTTAAAATGTTTGGGTGTTGAAAAAGTTTGACTTACTTTTTATTTCTATTGTTTGCTAATAGATGGCGCTAATAGTACCCCCTCCCCTCCCTCTCCCCTCTTCTCCCCCCTCTTTCTCCTCCTCCTCTGCTGTATGACAAATAGCACAAACATAAAAATCAAGATTTTGGAGAGCAAAACATAAAATTTGCATGCATCTGATGTCGAACTAGGAACTTTTATCTTTCGGGGAGTCAATATTATTTTTTACTCAGTCGTCATATAACATGAACACACGCAAATATTCACATGTGCTTTTATTATTTTGTGTTCGGTAAGTACAAGTATATTCTTACATAAATTATTGTTTAATTTAATAAATTGTAAACTCGGAGCCTGCTATACTAACATTCCTTCTGTCTATTGAAAGCGAATGTTGCGTGCATGCGGAAATAACACAGGAAAAAAAAAGCGGATGGAAGCAATTTAAAATCAGTGGAGCAAGGTTAGTATTACGAGAGCGTAAAAACATGTGCTTTCATTCAACTTCGAAAAATAAGAATAAATGTGTGCATACAGAACACATATGCTTTCTTTTCACAGTTGTAAAATCATATAAATTGTACATGAAGTAAGTTACGGGAAGGCTCTCTCTTTTATGTCTGTGTATATGTTGTACAATTAGGTACAAGTATTGTACAATTAGGTACAAATTGTTGTACAATTATTTTCCCCAGTTGTCCAGTTGGAGTTGGGGGCATAACACTGGTACTATTTGTAATCACAGTGCTTACTCATGTATTTTGTTTAATATTTTATTTCAAATTCACTGTCAGAAACTAGTGTTGCCAGTTCCTGGATGTAGGTTTACCTACTCTGTTGGTTGTCACTGTCAAGCTTCCAGTATTCGTACAGCATAAAAAGCCATAACCCCCCTCTCAAAATATATACATTGTATACGCCAAGATGCTCAATAGCTTAGCAACACATCATGAAAAAACATGCCAAGAGAACCCAGTGGGTTAGGTTAGGTTAGGTTAGGTTAGGTTAGGTTATGTGTTAGGTTAGGTTAGGTTAGGTTATGTGTTAGGTTAGGGTTAGGTTAGGTTAGGTTAGGTTAGGTTAGGTTAGGTTAGGTTAGGTTAGGTTAATTTAGGAATGTTGGTTGCTACGTGCTTGATGCCAGCTTCGAGTTTTGGGTGGTTGTTCTCGAAACCTAAAAGTTCTCCCATGGTGCCCAGGTCCACGGTCTCCGTCGCGGATAGGATATACATTGTATACGCCAAGATTTTAGGAATTTAGGAATGTTGGTTGCTACGTGCTTGATGCCAGCTTCGAGTTTTGGGTGGTTGTTCTCGAAACCTAAAAGTTCTCCCATGGTGCCCAGGTCCACGGTCTCCGTCGCGGATAGGATATACATTGTATACGCCAAAATGCTCAATAGCCTAGCAACACATCATGAAAAAACATGCCAAGAGGACCCAATGGGTTTATAAGTCAGTGCTGCCAACTCCTATTTGTAGGTTAGCTTAGCCTGTGAAAGATCATATAGTAGAATTTTTGTAGAGTGGGTAGGCAACACCGACGAGGCTCGAATCATCATTTGAGGCTCGAAATCATTATTTAATACTCGTCAGTGTTGCCAATTCCTATTTGTAGGTTAGCTTAGCCAGTAAAAGATCATATAGTGGAATTTTCTTCGGATGGGTTGGCAAAACCCAAGCCTCAAAAAAAAACATCCAATAGAGTTGCCAAATATAAAAAGAGGACAATAGGTCCCCCTCATAAAAAGCTACAGTAAAAACCCACAGTGTTGCCAACACTAGGCCCCCAACAGTGTTGCCAGACATAAAAAATACGTGGGCCCCTCAGGTCCTTTGATAAAAGTTTACAGTGAAAAACCCAGTAGGTTTAACAACACTGTCAAAAAATCTACGGCAGTATTGCCAGATGTAAACAGAGGGCAATAGACCCCCCTCATAAAAGGCTACAGTAAAAACCCACAGTGTTGCCAACACTAGCCCTCCCCCCCAACAGTATTGCCAAACATAAAAAATACATGGGCCTCTCAGGTCCTTTGATGAAAATTTACAGTGAAAAACCCAGTAGGTTAACAACACTGTCAAAAAATCTACGGCAGTATTGCCAGATGTAAACAGAGGGCAATAGACCCCCCTCATAAAAGGCTACAGTGTTGCCAACTCTGTGCCCTCAAAATATACATCATAAAAGGCTACGACGAGCCTTTAATAAAAATTTACAGTGAAAAAAACCCAGTAGGTTAACAACACTGTCAAAAAATCTACGGTAGTGTTGCCAGATGTAAACAGAGGGCAATAGACCCCCCTCATAAAAGGCTACAGTGCCCCCCACAGTGTTGCCAACTCTGCCCTCAAAATATACATCATAAAAGGCTACGACGAGCCTCAAATGATGATTCGAGCCTCAAATGATGGCTTAGAACCGGGCCACCTGTACTACTGTTAGGTTTGTCTTGTCTTTGAACACGCTCCCTGGCAGACTTCTGGCGCCTCGCTTATGATCCTATTGGGTGAAAATATTACCCCCACTGGATCTAACGCACAAGTGCTAATGTCTAAATGTACAGAAATATTTGTAAAAAAACAAGGTTTTCAAACTTTGTGCCAAATTGCGCGTGTTTTGGAGGGTGAAGTAAAGGAAGAGGAAGTTTTTGAAAACTTCAGCTTTAGTGGCATTTCGTGCTTCAAATATGCAAGATTTGTTTCTTGTCACGTGGAGTGATTTTTCTCACAATATAAGATGTTTGTTAGAGATAATCGTCACAGATTTACAATGGGGAATTTGGAAAAAAAAAAAAACTATGGTGATCCACTGTACCTCTTCCAAACAATAGCTCTCTAAGAGGTAAGTAAGTATTTAGAAACTGATTTCAGGTGTTTAAAATGATTGTAACATTTTGTTTTTGTTACCAAATATTTTTAATTTTTGTCACATATTTTCTGTTTTTATCACATATTTTCAACATTTATGACACATAAGAAATAAATATTTCTGAGTTTTTTAACACATAAAGTTCCGTTCCCTAGTTATAAACCTTCACAGCTTGTGTTGTTAGTGTTTCCACCCTCACATAAAAGTATTAACGAAGCACGTTTAAGCTGCGTGTTACATATACAGGGTATCATTTTAATGGCGCCCACGGACCACGGAAACGTATAGAAAACATCAAAACAAACAACATTTCTCAGTAACATTTTTCTCGTTGGTGCCTCATTTCGACGCTACAGTCGTTGAGAAAAGTCTGTTTTGCCGCCTGGATGCTGGCAACCACACACAACATTTCATTGCATTTGTGTCATCATATCCCGTCGGGAAGCGATGCGTTTCAGGGTTGCCAGGAACACTCATATTCTGTTAAAAACGTCATAGCTACAATCAGCCACATTATGTACCGTAAATTAAACAATAAAACACGTCCTTTAAATTAATAGGAAGTAAACAAACGAAGTAAACAAAATGGTAGAAATAAAATAGTATTCAAGTGGAAGTGGTCATATCGAATTTTGTCTCAGCTTACATGTCAAATATTTGCAAATCTAGTTACCAAGTTGGCATCTACAATTTAGTCTATCCACTTCGTCCTTCTGATACTAGTTGTCTGTGACACACTGAACAGATGACAAAATAGAAATGAAAGAACTCAAAATTACAAAGGTAAGCAACACATAATATAATGTATATTTAGGGCATTATGAGGCAAGTGACAAAAATTGTTGAAAAAACAGGAATATAAGTAGTAGTAATACAAGCTCTCCGACGACTGTGTTTATCTATGCGCTGGACACACATGTAATAGTTTGCAACTGTGAACAGGGCAGTATATTCGCTACTGATTCATAATTAGATTGTTACTGAGGTTGTACGTGTTTTAGCCGTAATGTAACAACGTGAACCTCTGATACTTCCGTTATCAGCACAAAAGTACCACAAGGCATCTGAACACAAACCTGTAGATATCAACCTTGCAACGAGATTTGCAAATATTTGACATGTAGCTGGGCGTAAACAGCCACATGTAAGCTGCAAGTCCAATAAAATTTATTGTTGTTGATATTTGACATGTAGGCTGAGACAAAATCCGATATTGACACTTCATTTTGAATACGTTTTTACCATTTCTCATACCGTTGGTTCACTTCCCCGTTCCCCTGAGATGACTGCTGATCTTCTGGCTGGTAGGCTATGATGTTCGGTCTACTGGACGCGTTTCTCGATTCGTTTTACACCTAATCATGTGGTTGGTAGTTTGTCAATTTCCACAAAATTTGTGTGTTCCATGCAACCCTGCCGTGCGCTGTTTCGCCGCAGGAAATGGCGTCACATATAAGATCAAATGTTGTGTTGGGTTGCCAGCATCCAGGCGGCAAAAGGGTCTTTTTTGAACGGCTGTAGCGTCGAATCGACACACCAACGAGAAAAATGTGACTGAGAAAAGTTGTTTGTTTTGATGTCCTCTATACTAATCTGTGTTCCGTGGGTGCCATTAAAATGACACCCTGTATATAACACATTACGACAATGCCCTTATATTTTTTGTTGCACATATGCAACAGAAAATGAGTACTTTAAGAAAAATCTTTGAGTTACAGTGCTAAATGTGACAATGGCATTGCGTGGGAGAGGGATGGAAATTCGACTTTCTGGTCAGGAACACTTGGAGTCTAGTACATGAAATTTCCGTTATTTTGGACGGTATTTAAAGACCCTATGATACTCATAACATAAATGTGTATTGCTGTTCGTTATTCTACAGCATGGATAACTTGCCTCACAGAGTATTGTTGAATTATTATTTTTCTGTGAAAGCATTGATTGGAAGTAACTACACTTTAAATCCTCATCTTGAGCCACTAACTAATGTATTGCGTGTGCATTTTGGGAGAGGGGGAAGGGGCAAGCGTCAATTGAGTGAAGTTGCTTTGCACATTCCACAGCGACAATTTCTCTTTGAGCTGACATATCAATATCGCTCCATGGTGCTGGTAGAAGAATACTGAATTCTCACAAATCAGCCAGGTAGGTTTGATGCGTAGAGATTAGTATGTGTGTACATGTTCATGTACATAGTACATGTTCTGCATATACCTTATTTTCAACTATCTAGGAGATTGTGCAAGAATTAGAAAAGTTCAAAGAAAGTTTTGCCAAATATTGGAGCACCGAACATTGTTCCGTATCTAACCTTTTACCTGGTAGGAAAATATGCTTATGTATTAAACGACAATTACAATTATTTGCTGAAAGTTGGCTTCTACGAACAGAAATTCGGTAAACTAAATATCTCAAGTGAAAGGCTGTAAAAATAAAGATAAGCTAATAATCAAATGGCATGGTCTACCATGGTCTTTTTAAATACTGTGCGAACAAAATGCTATTGCTCTCATGCTTTTTACAAAATACATAATATATTGTATTAGCTATTAACCAAATTACTGCATTGTTTTTCTTTTCTGGAAAATATTTGAAATCTGGTCTTGTACACATAGACGGTTGAAAGTACTGAGGTGCTGTTCGACATATTTGTCCTAGATATGTCGTTAGGCATTTCCAATTTTCCTTTACTCCATTACAAGTTACTCTTCTATGTTCAGTGGTGTCTATCTCTTCACATATGTGGCATTTATTAGTTGTTAGTCTCTTGATATTATGTAAGCGTTCATTAGTTGGTATAATATCATGTATTACATTGTACCAAACACTATACACTGATGTATCCAGAACCAGAACTCTCTTAATTAAATTTTTCCAAATATTTTGCCATCTGTTATTGGGAAAATGTTTTTCAATGCGGGGAGTCTGTATCTGCAACTGTTTGTGAAACAGTGTATATAAGTATTGACAGAGTTTTACATCTTCACCTTTTGGCGGAAGTACCACATAACTGAATTCTTGCATCAAACTTAGTAGATATATCGGTCCTTTTTTCAATCTACGTAGATCTGGCGAATTTTGGGGTGGAAATTCCTCCGTCCATAACTGTATCCATAATGATGTAATTGAATCTGCAATGCCATAGAGCGTATAGGATCGTGCCAGGAATAGGTCTTTGCATTTGATCTCAATATTTGTGAGCTACAATCCTCCTTTTAGTTTCATTTGCCATAGATTGGATAGTCGTATTCGAAAAAAAATGTCCATACCACATAAACCAACCAATTGCTTAATTCATTATTCTGAGGTATTTTTGATTGATTGGTATCACTTGGGCAGCATAGTTTAATTTACTAAACATATATGTTTGCAAAAACCACACTCGTTGTATCATGTTCAACTGTCTGCTTCGCATTTTATAACATTGTATGCAAATGTCTCTCGCTATCTTTTGCCAATTGGATTCTAACATTTGTTCCTCCTCGTCCCTGTGAAAAATTATTCCTAATATTTTAATTTCCTGTACATATGGGATCCCTATATCTGGATATTTTTGATCCCATGTGCCAAAAGGTAGCGCCTTTGATTTTTCCATATTCATTTTGGCCCCACTAGCACGGCAGTATATATGTATCGCTGCCGTCATTTTTTGCATTTGCTCGTTTGTGGTGATACAAGCAGATAGATCATCTGCGAAAGCAAACCCTTGGTTTTCCTTAAAAGCGTGTATCTCGTCGGGAGTAGTTTTCCTGGTATATTGCAGCAAAGGATCCAGGGTTAAAGCAAATAAGAGTATACTTAGTGGACATCCTTGCCGAATTGATCTTGTTATATTTATTGGGGACGACAGGAATCCATTGACCAAAATCCGAGATGTTGCCTGTTGATAGAAACCTTTCAAAATATTAATAAATTTATCACTGAATCTATATGCTTTTAGCACCTCAAACAGGTAGTCATGCGACACTAAAGCAAACGCTTCTTTGAAATCAAAAGCAAGCACACATGCATCAAGTTACTGCACCATATAATAGGATAGCAGATCGCGAATCCCTCCAACTGCACTAAATATGTTATACTTTTGCCAATGCATGTTTGTTTCTCGCTGAGTATCCGTGGTAAAATTATCTTTAACCTATGTGCTAAGATCTTTGCCATTAATTTATAGTCACAATTTAGTAATGTTATTGGTCTGTAGTCGTCTACTTGTTTTGCGTGTGTTTTTTTCGGTATCAATATGATGATGCTTTCATTTTGTAAAACTTTTCCATTTTTAAAGGCATCTTGTATGATTTTGATTAGTTCATATTTTATAATCTCAAAAAACTGCAAATAAAACTTGTAACCAATATCATCTTTTCCTGGTGCTCCTTTAAGGTTGCATGTTCGTAACGCTTCATATACTTCTTCTATTGTTACTTCAGTATCTAAAAGTTGTCTATCCACTTCTTGCAAACCATTAGTGAGAGAATTCAGTAGTGTCTCTCTTGCTTCTGATTCCCCATCCACGGTCTGATAAAGCTCACCATATAGTCATAAAATGTTTGCATGATTCCGGGCTGACTCATATTTAAACCCACGATTGGTAAAGAAAGTCTTCATGAATTAAGTAATGATAATGGTATAAGAATGATTACTTTTGCAACCTCAAAGAATTTAATTGTGAAAAGTACCACTTTTAAACATAAAGATATCCATATATATACCTGGTCTTCTCCAGATGGTAAAACTCATAATCAGATAGATCATATTCTCATTGATAAGAGAAGGCATACTAGTATAATTGACGTCCGTACACATAGAGGTACTGACTGTGCCAGTGACCATTATTTAGTAATTGCTAAATTAAGAGAAAGACTCTCAGTGATAAATCATAAGCAACAAAATATAAAAGTTATAAAATTTGATACAGGAAAGTTTGCTGATGAAAGAATTAAGAAAGATTACCAAATTAAACTGTCAAATAGATTTGATGTTTTGCAGGATTTAAATGATGATGAAAATATAAATGAAACAGACGTAAATAAGAATTGGGAGCACATACGTAATGCAATAGAATCAGCAGCTAAAGAAAGTATAGGATACCATAAACCGAGAAAAAGTAAGCCATGGTTTGATAATGAATGTCATAATCTAATAGAAATAAGAAATCAGGCTAGACTTAGGTGGTTAAATAACTCGGATGATACAAATCTAAACAATTATAATAGAATAAAGCGAGAAGTTAACCGCACTTTTAGAAGTAAAAAAAGAGATTACCTGAAAAGCAGAATTAACGAAATTGAAACAAACAGCAAAAATAAAAATATCAGAGATTTATATAAAGGTGTAAATGAATTTAGAAAGGGGTGGCAACCTAAAGTAAACTTGATAAAAGATAAAGACGGTGATTTTCTAGCTGACCCAAGCGATATTCTAAATAGATGGAAGAACTACTTTAATGACCTTTTAAATGTCCATGTAGGAGATAAATCAGAAGTAAATGAAGTCCACACAGCAGAACCTTTAGTTCCAGAACCTAACTTGACTGAAGTTAAAGATGCTATTAAAAGGCTAAAGAATAACAGAGCACCTGGCATTGATTTAATACCAGCCGAGTTCATTAAATATGGTGGAAATTCATTAATATGTCAAATTCATAAATTAATTTGTTTAATATGGAATAAAGAAGAAATCCCTCAACAGTGGAAAGAAACCATAATTGTTCCTGTGTTTAAAAAAGGTGATAAATTGAACTGCAGTAATTACCTTGGAATTTCTCTACTCTCAACAACATACAAAATATTATCTAACATTCTTTTAACAAGACTAACCCCATATGCTAATGAAATTATAGGTGATTATCAATGTGGATTTAAACGTAACCGATCAACTACAGATCAAATTTTTCACATCAGACAGACACTTGAAAAAAAGTGGGAATATAATCAAAATGTCCATCAGCTATTCATTGATTTCAAAAAAGCATATGATTCGGTAAAAAGAGATAAATTATATAATATATTAGTAGAGTTTGGAATACCTAAGAAGCTTGTTAGTATGATAAAAGTATGCACCAGTGAAACAGAAAGTAAAATTCGTGTGGGTATTAATGTGTATGACAAATTTACAATTCATGATGGGTTAAAACAAGGAGATGCATTATCTCCATTGCTCTTTAATTTTACCTTAGAATATGCTGTAAGGAAGGTAAAAGAAACTAAAGAAGGACTAAAATTAAATGGTGTGACTCAGTTGTTAGCATATGCAGATGATGTAGACTTACTGGGGGATGATGTGAATACAATAAAGAATAATGCTAAAATATTTTTCAAAACTGCTAAAGAGATAGGTTTGGAAATTAACAAAGAGAAAATTAAATATATGCTTACAGGCCGAAACCAAGTGTTAGGTAATAATCAAAATCTAATTATTGATAACAACTCGTTTGAACCAGTTTCCAAATTCAAATACTTAGGAGTAATATTAACAAATGAAAATTATATTAAAGAGGAAATAAAAAGTAGGCTTAATTCAGGAAATGCATGTTACTTCTCTCTTCATAAACTTTTGTCTTCTCGATTAATATCTAAGAAACTAAAAGTTAAAATATACAAAACAGTAATTTTGCCTGTAGTATTATATGGGTGTGAAACTTGGTCCCTTACATTGAAAGAGGAACATAAATTGAGAGTATTTGAAAATAAGATCCTTAGGAAAATATTTGGACCTAAAAGGGATGAGGAGACTGGTGAGTGGAGAAGGTTACATAATTTAGAACTACATAATTTGTACTCATGTCCAGATATTATTAGAATAATTAAATCAAGAAGACTTAGTTGGGCAGGCCATGTGGCACGAATGGGAGAGGAAAGAGGAGTTTACAGGATTCTTTTTGGGAAACCAGATGGTAAGAGACCTGTAGGAAGACCAAGACGAAGATGGAGGGACAACGTTGAGATGGACCTAAAGGAAATCGGTAGGGATGGAAAAGAGTATATAGATCTTGCTCAAGATAGGGACAGATGGAAGGCCTGTGTTGCTGCAGCCATGAACCTTCGGGTTTAAGAAGGCTAGAGAGTTAGTTAGTTAGTTAGCTCACATGCGATTCTCCATCTGAATCCACAAGATTGTTTATCATGAGTGTTTTTTGTTGTTTTTGCATCTGTACATAGTGATACATCGAAGTTCTTTCATCTTGAATTAAATTCTTGGAATTGGTTCTTATTGTTATGCCTTCCATTTGTTGCCTCTGGAGTGTTAAGATTTTGGCTTTATACTGCTGTATGGCTTGGTAATTTTTGGTGACATCTCTCCCTTGACATGCCTCGTGTAAACACTTGTAATAAAAGTTGATCAATCCGTTTCTGTCTTTTGCATTTTCTTTTCCATACCAGCAGAAAAAGTTTTTAATTTTGGTTTTACATATCGAACCCACCAGTCATTATAATTACTGTAATTCTTTGTTGTTTACACCATTCGGCCCATTTTTGTGCAAATATTTCATTGATATGTGGAAGCTCTAATTACTGTATATTTAGCTTCCAATATGAAGGACCCCTGACTAGTTTTGGTTCTTCCAGGTTTATTGCCATTTTTACTGCCATATGATTAGTAAAGGGCGCTGGCAATGCTTCTATGGATGTTATATTTTTTATTTGATCTGTATTTGTATATAAACTATCGATTCTCGATCCATATTTGTTATTAAAATATGTAAATATTATATTCTGTCTCTTCTGTAACCAAATATCTTTCAAATGCAATTCTTCAATTAATGTTGCAAGTGCTGGACTCTTTTGATAAGTTCCTAAACAATCGCAGGGATTCAAGACCTGATTAAAATCACCCCCAAGTATTATTTTAGATTCATTTAACGGTAGCAAATATAAAATGTCCTGATTATAAAATTGTTCACGTGACTGTCTATTTTGATTGCCTGATGGGGCATAAATATTCACTTTGAAAGCTAATGCCTCTCCCATCTACTAACTTTTTTACATTAATAATGGTTAGCTCGTTTCTAACAAGTGTTGCTGTTCCACGATCATTTATACCAGCATTAGCTATGGCTTCGTAACCATATATTGATGGGAAGTCACACATACAAACTTCCTGCAGAAGCAATACGTCTATGGAGTGTACCCGTACAAATTCTTCTAACATTTTACATTTTACAGGCGAAAAGATTCCATTAATATTAATAGTACATATTCTAGTGATATATACCATTAATAAATGAATAATGTAGCACACAGATAATAGTACTTTCCGATCGTCCCTCATAACGTTGAAAAAAATTATACAAATAACAAATGAAATATCAAATTAAATTTCCTTTCGAAGTATTGTTCGTTCGTTTTTGTTTTTTTTGCACCCATCTGCTGAGATTTTTTCCACTTTGACACTGAAGTGGCAATTTCGTCACTTTCTTCTTCTGTATCCACTTCACTTTCCAGCTCACAGTCTTTCGATGGTCCCTTGTCCTCCTCTTTTGGGACGTTGTCCTTTGCCGCTGGGATGGGAGGAAGATCAACTGAGTTCCCTTCGTCCTGCATCTGGGCATCCTGAATTTCTTCACTTCCTTTTTCCTCTTGTTTGTCTAGGTGGGAAGTTCCCGGTTGTTTTGTGTCCATCGATAAGATTTTCTGGTTGTGTTCTTCCTTTTGTGCTCTCCGTATTTACCGGCGGGAACATTTCCACCCGGCGGGTGTTACTTGGCACATTCTTTATCCCCTTATCTTGCTTTTGTTCATTTATCACCTTTTGTAGACCTTCCGACTGGTTTTGATTATTATCTGGTTGGAACTGATTTTTCATGTTCGAGGAACTCCCCTTTTTCACTATTATATCACTATAATTTCTCTCTCTGTTTTTATTCACACGAAGCGTTGTTATCTGACGACTATCACATTGCCAGCTATCG
Organism: Lepisma saccharinum; assembly: GCF_977018435.1. Lineage (NCBI taxonomy): Eukaryota > Metazoa > Arthropoda > Insecta > Zygentoma > Lepismatidae > Lepisma > Lepisma saccharinum. Next base: position 59,647,195 of record NC_139243.1, on the reverse strand, counting down.
TGTCCTTCTTTTCCACACACCCTGCACGTTCTCGGCTGACCGTCGTATATCACATTACACTGATGATATTTTACTGTAATGAACGACGGAATCGTTTTTTTTAAGTTCCATTTTCACTATTCTCACCCCGTTGTAAACTTGATATTTAAAGTTTTCAGACCACGTTTCTTTGTCTATACATTCCACCTTCCCAAATTCCGTCATTTTTTCTTTCACACATTCATCATCTAATTCTAGTGGTAAGTTAAATACTCTTACCGCTTTTCTTTTCCTCCCTGCATCACTCAAAAGCACTTTTACAGATTCACCATTATAATAGCAAAAGTTTGTTTCCGGACTACATTTCTCTAATATTCGAATCATTATTGCTTCTCTGATACATTTACACATCGAAAATGCGTAGGTATTTGTATTCCCAAGATCTCATTTACGTGGAGTTGAAATTGTCCATGTATAAAGTCATGAATTTTTCGCGCCGACGGCCTCGGCGTATCTGGATGGTATTTTGTCTAATGATATTCATCTTTTTACTATTCTAAAGTACTTTTCCAATTCTAATTACTCGCCAGCCAACTGCACCAAACGCCACAAGCAAACACTCACGCGGCACTCCCGCTCGTTGTTTCCTGAAGGCAACTTTTCACTGACCTTCACGGAGCAACTAGTTTTCGCGTCCGCTCTCTCTGAAGGCTTCCACGGAACTCTCTACGACTGAGCCACCGTGGCCACCACCAGTTTATGTAGTTCAAAAATTGTGTATGTTGTTAAAAGCTTTTTTAAAACTTTGCACCAATATAATTTAAATCATGTGTGAATTATTTATGTGTGTACTATTACCCTATCAATAGTCGTTGGTAACTTTGTTATTTTCAGAATTTGGAATATTTCCAATTTCCAACTACTTTGAAATGAGAGAGTGTGGAAAGTAATGAATACATTTGAGGATAAAGAAGAAGTTAAAGGAGAATTTCATATCGTGTGCAGTCAGATTTAGGCCTACATCATGAGCACTTGAGGAATATGTCTGCAGAAGGTACATATATTTACGTATTTTTGTTATGTTTTCTTTCCAACAATAGATATCTACAGACACTTCTGTGGTATTAATCACCTAACAGGGTTGAATAGAAAGTAGAGGTAGTAGGTATTATTTAAACTGAAATACAGGGTGTTCGTAAAGTCCCGGTACCATTACAAAAAAAAAACAGCTCGGAAACTATATGTAATAGAACAATGCTGTTGATTGCAAAAACAAAATGGGGCACCCCCTGATTGGTCCAAGGATGTTCGAGGTCTTCCGGATAGATAGGTGGATAGGCCGTGAGGGACCTATTCCCTGGCCACCGCGCTCTCACACCCTTGGATTTCTTCTTCTGGGGGTATGTCAAAGATTGTGTTTACCGCACTCTAATTCCAGTTGTTGCTACTCTTCGAAGAAGAATAACGGAGAGTATCCTAACTGTTACTGGTGATATGCTGGTGCGTGTATGTGCAGAAGTGGAGTACCGCCTTGATGTTCTGAGATAAACACGAGGGAAAGCATGTTGAGGTGTATGGCATATAAACGTGGAGAGTTGTAGCTCATTTTGCAATCAAGAGCATTGTTCTATTGCATGTATTTTCCGAGCTATGTTTTTTGCAATGGTACCGGGACTTTACGAACACCCTGCACTTTCTTGGTCATTCAGAAAAAATAAAAACATTTTTTCATACATTTCGTGAACATTTCTTTTTACTTCAAACTATGAGGAAATAATGGAAGCAGCAACACAAGAGGCCTGGGAAAAATAGTGAAAGATGCTCAAGGTTCATAAATGTTTACAGTATATATTTGTATTTTATACGTACACAAAATGTATAAGCATTTAAAGTAAAAAAATAAAATATTCCAAGAATCACAAAAATTTTCCGGTTATGTAAATCATCGTCGGTGGCTAATTCGCGTAAAAATTTTCAGCAAGGAAGTTTGTATTAAAACAATGATATTAATTTAGAAAACACATACAGCGTCTTTAACGTGATATGTCAGCTATATTTTGTTTCATGTGAACGAATTTTGCTGCGCATAGATTTTGCACTCATCTGAGCGCTGCTTGTGACGTGGGCCCGGGGTAACAAAATAGTTCTTGTAAATTTCCGCATTTGTACTTGGTCCACAGTAAGAATCATCAGAATCTCAATATAATCTTTCTCTTAAAGACAGTGGGACACCAGGATTAATCATCTGGGCGTGTTGAAGGAATGTGGAGTCAAATTAAGGGGGTGCGATGTTGAAAATAAAGGAAACATGAAAGAAACACAGGTGTGTGTTAATACCAATCAACTATTATTAGGATTCCATAAAATTATTCCAATGAATGTTAAGACTACTATAGCCATATGCTTAATGTTGTGTATTTGTGTTATTTAGCACCGCTTTTCTACCACTGTTGTCCAATCGCGACGATGAGGATGAATGATTGGACGACAGTTATGACAGTTCGCTCACAAAGAATAGGCCTCCAAGGCGATGACTCAGTGCCGGATCTGCAAATCTTGGGGCCCCCTGCAAAACATTACCAAAGGGTACCTACCTTTACACCCCCAACAAACACACACACACAATTCCACATATATAATGTACGTGTGTATGTGTGATTCTTCATCTCATGTTGACAAAGTCACATAAGGAAGGCCCTAGAGGGTGATTCAAAAGTCCCTTAACACCCCGCTATAAAAAGTAAAGGAGTTAAGCTGGGTACAATTGGTCATGATAAAAACAGGATAAGCTTACGGAAAACCACATTGGTGTGTTCCCTGCAGACGTTCGCCATATTGAATTTAAGGAAACCTTCAGCACTGCATTTCTCGTGAATTTCCAGCCTGATTTGATTGTAGTCTGACTGCCACGCTGGAAACCCGGGGTGGGTGATCTAAGGTAAGAATTTTTCCGGCTTTGTCCCCATATAAAGCGGCTCTAGGACCCACCCAGCCTCAAATCGAATTGTCCCGGGGGCGATGGGGGTAATGGCGAATGCAGCGTGGTGCTGAGCACATCACCTACAGGATCGAAAATATGTGGGACACACATACCCTAAATGTGCCTTCATGGCACGGTGCTATATGCAAAGGGAACTTTTAACTTTACCTCTACCTGAATATATTGTATTAGTTTCTGTACCCCTAAGTAACTACGTGTATTGTTTACATACGCTTGTATAGTGGGATCCACTAGTATTGCTCGTCAAATTGTCCATGACTATTTTCATGAATTTTTCTCCTACATCCTATGTGTTTCTAAGCGATGGATTTTTACGTATGCTGATGCAGAAGTTGTCAACAGCTTGTTTTCAGATTTATTTTAATTACTGAAGCTCTTATTGGGTCAAATTAAATGGATTTGTAATTTTAAACAAACAATGCTTGTTCAAGGAAGGCCAGTGGTATACTATATTATGTTTAGACTTCAAGAAAGTGGTTATAAATGTAAACCGAAAACAACAAATGGGCTGAATAAACAAGAAAGGAAACTATTCTTAACAACAATACTGGCAAAAGCGACATAGCAACCGCTTCTACATCAACATGAACTACTGCTGACGTACGTTGTACGGATTTTTCAGCAATCCCGCAAGCTTTCGCGGTCAGTTTTTGTTCTTGTACAAAGTTGATGTTCTTCCTCGCTTCTTCGTTACAGGAAAGATTTCTGTAAAACTTGTAAAAGTTTCCAATGATTAGCTATTTTTTATGTCCGTTCGGCAGGCACATACACCAGTACGTGTGCTACATTAGCAGTACCTGCTAATGTAGCACACGTAGCGTAGACGCTGCTCCCAGTGTCATCCATAATGAATACAAAACCAAATAATCCTTACACAATACCAGAGAGAACGAAATCAACCCCAAACGTACAAAGTGCCAAGTGTCGACTGAACAGCTTAGAAGTGTGGCATCTCTGGAGGGTCAGGGGATTGGAGGAGGAAAGGGAAAGCCACGAAAACGTGTGACCTTGACTGGACTATTTTCGTGGAGAGAGAGCATATACGGAGTTGTGAAGTGGTATGAAATTGGACCGTTCTAAAGCGATGTTTCCCAAGACTGATCAGCATCAATGGATTAAGATTGGCATAGTCATAGGTGCCGGCGGGGGGGGGGGGGAGGCAAGGCACCATCTGCTCCCCAAACTTCACGTGCAGCGCATTCGGTTTAGCCTGAGTTCTTGCATGGGCAAAGTTACAACTCGACTAGACATGAAACCCTGTCCTTCATGATCATGAAAGTTGTTAATTGTCCTACGAATGACTCACGTCAAATCGTCCACAAAACGTTTCAATTTTTTTGTTCTTTCAGTGTTTTGTTAAACGTTACTAATCCCTTCCCAGTGACTTTGTTGCGATCATTTTCATTTAAGAGGCGTTTCAAATTACTTACTGACACACCAGTAGCCGCGCCGATCCCCGTGGCGGAGAGGTTAGCACATCGTGCTACGACACCAAGGATCCCGGGTTCGAATCCTGGCCTGAGCATGTATGTTTGTGAGTGTCCATTCATCAATTTCGTCATATCATCACTCATCCCCAAATTCACTCATTCGCAAATTAGCCAAAAGTGGCACAAAAAGTGAAGTAAAATAAAGCAAATCAGTCAAACACAGTAGTCGTGGAAACACGCCGTTTCACTTAACGTTCAACACAAAACCACTGTCAGCTTCTCTCTTCACAAACTTATGCGCGTTGAGATGATTTCTCTACTCTGACTGTATCATGTTCCTTCCTCCAGTCTTCCTTCCAGTTTTCACCTCAGCTTATGTTGAATAAAAGCAGCCTAAAAAATACAGGTCAGCAATCATCTTATTCGTGGTAGCACGATCTGTCCCTTTTTCCCCAGAGAGGGAGAATGAATGCTTCTTTCGGCAAGTGATTTCACCAACATAAAGAATCCTCTTGTCTTCTGTCATTCTTTTCCTTGAACTATCACCTTCTCGAACAGTCGCTTAAAAAAAATCCAGACACCAGTAAGTCCCGAACAGTCCTACCAAGAAGCTCTAAAGTTAGATTGTGGAAATAGGTAATTATTAAGGTGGTTAGTAACTCTGACCTTAGTGGAACTCTCGCGACAGGCTTCTGCGCATCTGAAAGCCAGAGCTCAAACTAAAGCGAATGGCCTCTAGAAGGACACATTTTATGATTTACTTATATAAAGTATTGTATCTGCCGATCTTGTCCACCAAAAAATTTACCTTGCCCCCAAAATTTATCTTAACCCTTTGAGGCCCAAATATAGAAATTATGGAAATAAAAATTTGTTATATTGATTTAAGTACACACACATTGACACACTAGAAAATATTATGATGTTATAAATAACAAAAATGTGAATTGTATGGTGTTCCATGGGTTGGTATTACTAAGAAACCACTGAGCCTCAACACAGTTTTAAGTCTGATGGTAGAAATTGAAAATTTTTTTTTTTGCTTTTGACATACAAAGTCCTACCTTACATGTTGTACACTCCCATTTTGTTCCGCGACCACTGCAGTGTTAAATTCTATTTATTGCAGATTCAATCATATCGTAATATATTTAACCTATATATTTCGAATAAATTATAATTAGTTATTGATAAATACTATTAAAAACATTGAAGTGGGAAACATATATGACGTTTTCATTAAAGTTAAGGGCGGTTTGGATAATTTTTATAGAACTTCGTTCTAATATAAAATAATTGATATGTGGATTATTATGTGTGTACTGTTATGCTCTCAGTAGTCATTGTCAATTTTGTTAATTTTATAATTTAGAAAATGTACATTTGAAAGGATTTTGAAATGAGGAGTTGTAGAGAGTAATGAAGTTGGTAAAGGTCGGATTCTCTCTGAACCGTAAACTCTTTGAAAAGCAGTGTAAAAGTTCGTTCCCTGGCTTTGCAAATTTAAGATACACACTATCGCTCCTAGTACGCGAAACAATAGTGTTCTTAGCTGTAATTGAAATTACTTCCCACATTTAATTTATACTTTTTTAAAAATTATTCTACAATATGTAACAATATTTTTTCATAAAAAATTATTATAGAAACAGAGGATAATACTATTCAGTTAAAAGAATCGAATATTTTAATATTAAAGCATCAATTTGATTCGCAAAGCTTTTTGCTATAAAAACTTTAAATCTTTTTGATCCGATAAAGATAAATCATGAATATGACATTTAAATGTTTTATCTATATAATTTATTAGTGATGCTAACAATTTGACATACAACGTGCATCTCATGATCCTCCTTCTTCTAATATTTATTGTTGTGTCTTCCTTCTGCTCTGATCCATCTCATAAATACGCATACAATTCTGCAGTCCATACAATAGTAAAAATATGATGAGTTTGAATTGTTTTGCAGGGGATGAAAGGAAATTGCGGGAAGGGTGACCTTCCCTGAGTAATCTGAAACTCACAATAAATTACTAATTAACCAGGAAATGTTATTCAATGAGAACTAAATATTGAGTAGTATAAAGGTCACAATTGAGCTGCTAGGAATGTTACAAAGAGATGATCACCAAAATGTCCAAGTGCTCGTAACTCCAATACATGAGTGTGGTCCCTAACAAAAAGTACATTTACAAGTTGGTACCTGAACTGAAAATTGTTCTGTAACATGACGTTTAAGTGCGTACGCAATATTGGTGAGTGTTTAGGTGTATTATAGTTTAGTAACAAGCAATAGGTATTCCTTTCAACATTCTAATGTGCTTAAAATTTGCAGGATTTAGAGTACTTAATATTTTTCCACGTATGTAAAGGATTCTAGAACCGAAACTATTTTCTGAGGAAAGAAATATAGCGAAACTACATGGTGGGGGCTAAAGCATTTCAGAGTTTCCCAGAATCGTGAGGACAACTGAGGAGTTACTTGATACTAATTGAAGCGAACTACTTTCTCGAAAGTCCAAAAACAAAGGTGACGGCATTAAATGCTCTTACCAAGCGTACCAAACGTGTATGAGATCTTCAAGGGCTCCTGAAACACAGAGATTATCTAGAAGATTAATATAAAAGTTTGTAATTCCCACTATGCTAACGTTTGTGATTTATAATTCACAAATCATTTTCTTATTGCAGAGGCAAGACTCAAAAGAAGAAATGGGAGAAGTTTTTCATTGCACAGAAGAAACGTTGAGGTTGAATTTTGTTAGAAAATATACAGTTTCAGATATTTGTTAATCATAATTCAAGATGGAAGAAGGTACCACTGCAGAGGAGATGTTGCTGAAAGACAGAGAGAAAGGTTTCATGAAGGATCCCGGACTCTGCAGGGCTCAGAGAGGTGGTAAATATCAAACAAGGATAGCAGCTTTGTTTGTGATTTTGGCTCTGAAGAAAGGAAACATACGCTACAATCTATCGATGGAAGATAAATCAGCTGGAAAATTCGATGACCTGGTCCTCAAAGTTCTTCACCAGGGACAATACATCTGCTGGTTTCTTCAAGCTAAGCTCAAGGAAAAGTGTGCAAGGATTACTTGGGATGATCTTCTGTTCGAGCAGAAGGGAGACTTCTATCTGAGAAAATACTTCGAGTCGATCCTAGATACTTGGGAGAAGAATGGATCTACAGAAGCATCTATGTCCAGGTATGTTATCTACACACCAGCACTTCTTGACTTCGAAAGCAATCAGACCGATGAGACATTTTCTTATATAACTTACGGAAATAAATCTCTCAGATTCAGAAAAGTAACAGAAGAGCACGATCTCCTGGATACATGTAGATACCTCATGTATGAATTACTTGCAGATGACTTCATAAAGCGTCACTTAAGGAATACACCTGGTGCCACTGACGAGAACATAGAGGATTTCTTGCAACAATTGCGGTTTGCTGTGGGACAACCAACAGTTGATGAGCTCCAGGATATCCTGTTTAATGAATCTAAGGAGGCAAATACACATTCTGATCCCAAGATTTTAAGATACAATATCTACCGGAACCTCCATGACTGGTACATAGAACACACACCAAAATCCAAATATTTCACAGAAATGCAAGTTGCTAAACTTATATTACAGCTCTTCTCAGATACATGTAAAACTTCCTTTCACCCAGATATTACATTTTCATCTTGTGATCTGATAGGCCAAATATTTCATAATAGAGAAGGTGTTATTCAAATTAATACGTGTAACCCAAAACTTTGTTGCAACAAATTAATGAACCATTCAGACGTTTCAAAAGAAACACTTCTCTTGCATTTCGAGGATTTGGTAAAAGTGAGAAACATTGTCTTGCCTTGTCTTCCTTTAAATGAAAAACTATTAATAATAGTTGTTTGCGACATGCAAGATAAATCAGAAATGTGGAACGAAACTTTGCAGTCTCTAATCAAACGTTTTGTGTCCTCCGGAGATAAGACTGATGCATCAAGCAATGGCACGGAGACTCACGTAAACAGGGAACAAGAGACAAATGCATCAAAATTAATTCTTGTATCAAGTTCTTCCTTGGATTTCATCATGCGTAGAATGTCTGACTTACACAAGAACATATCTTGTGTGAAAGACGACACATATACCTTCGAGAGTCTCACCCTTAAAAGTCAGGAGTTAATCTTGGGGAAGGAAATAACATTTCAAGGGGTTCCTACAGTTTTCAGTGCCTTATGCAGCAAGAATACCATGCCTATGTTTGATTCATTTGACATTGAAACTCTAGTGTCAAAATCGATCATAACTCTAGGTGAACATGCTACTAGTGTTGGCAATAAGCTAGATATAGATATCCTACAGAATCTCTATGTAAGTACCTTGAACTTGAATGGTCCACGTAACATAGTGGATGAAATATTTGTTGTGATATCTTCGCAACAGTCAGAGGAGAACGGTCAAAACTCATCAGTACTTGCATTGTGGAAAGAAAATCAATATATAAATCAAGTGAATTTTGAAGAAGCTGATGAAACGTTTGTGGCATTGCATAAAAACTGCAACGGGAAACAAATTCACAAATTGAAGTTTAATGTTTCCGCAGATCTTACAGAAAATGTTAAATTACAATGGCTTCAGACTCGTGGTAAAACGGATGCTCTGTTCAAATACATAAATGAGAATGAAAGTCTAGATGTCACAAGCATTGAGCAGAAACCTATCGCTATAGTTGCAGCCGAGCCAGGGATGGGAAAGACCACTCTGCTCTCCCACATAGCAGAAGAAGAAATGAATAAAAACAGCGTTCGATGGATTATGAAGGTGTGCCTGATAGACGTTTCCGAAAAACTTGACAAATTTAATCCATGTAACATTTCCGACATAGCCAAGTGCTTGAGTGGGGATATCTTAAAGAGAGAGAGTTCACTCTCAAGAAACTTGTTCCAACACAGTCTTGAAGTGACAGGAAATTTTGTTCTCCTCCTGGACGGCTACGACGAGATTGGATATAGAGAACGGAAGAAGATAGTAACGGTCTTACAGAAATTAAAGGACAACTCTCTTGGGCAGGTAATAGTAACTACGAAGCTCCATTTCAAGGAGGAATTAGAAAGAGCACTATCAGTCATTTCTTACAGCTTGAAACCATCATCAGCAACACAACAGGAAGAGCTCTTACTGAAAACATGGATTAAGAACCTGCGCATTTTATTCGATGAGGAGAAATCAGAACGTGTTCGTGACTACGCACGGAAGCTCGTGAAGGATTTTTCTGAAGGAGTTGATGAAGGAAAAAAGAGTGTGTTAGAAATTCCATTGTTGGTATCGTGGGCTGGAGACGTATATGAAAACAAATGTAGTATATATTGCAACAAGAAAAGTCCTCAGATTGAGTCTGTGAACATTAGAACTGGCAATATATTAATGCTTTATAGAGAATTCGAAGCAAACAAATATGCAGAATTCTATAGGAAAGAACTAAACGAAAGTTTTCACTTCAAGATAAGCATAGAGAAACTTTCGTCTGATTATCACAGAAATGTATGTGTGAAAGCAGCTCTTAAAGAGTTGTTCCCATACCCAAGATTCCCTTGTGATTGTTGTTTGAGTATGAATATGAAGGATGATGAAATAGAACAGGATGATGAGGATGCAATTCTCAAACTTGGGATTTTACAGAAAACTGACGGAAGAGGCCTATCCTTTATTCACAGAACATTTGCAGAGTACTTCTTTGCAATATACCATCTCCTACAAATGGAAAAATGTTGTAAGAAATTTGTGAAGGCATTTAAAAGAGGATTTTACGAAAGTAGATTTTCTATTGTAAGGTTGTTTTTCGACAACGACTTAGCTACAAGCAGAATTCATAAGGCTGCTCTCACAAATAACGTAAAAATAATAAAGAAAGAGTTAAAGAAGGGAACTTCTGTTAACCTACGTGACGCACTGGGAAGAACGCCCTGCCACCTAGCGGATTCTTATGGAAACGTGGAGGCAGCAGATTTGCTCCTGACATGGAGATGTAATACACGCATAAAGGACGGTCTTCACAAATACACACCAGCGGAAGTGGCTGCTAAGGTGGGGAAATGGGAGATATGTTCTCTCTTTTTACTACATCGACAAAACATAAAATTGACTACGAAGGAGAAATGCACATTGTTTAGATATCTGTGTGAGAATGGTAAAGTTCCGCCTCTGAAACAAATGCTCAATGACCATACTTTATATCTGAAAAATGGTTTTCAGTTCAAAAAGATATTTTATGCTAAGAATAAAAAGAGAGGTACTGGGTTGAACATCGCTTTAGAAAATCGCAGAATTAAAGTAGTTAGAATTCTCCTTGACAAATATCGGGACTATTGTATGCACAGTAGAGTTGTAGTATAATGAAATGCATCTATACTATTGCTTGTAAGGACAGAACACATGTGAGAAGTTTTTATTTGAAATTTCGATAGTACTTAATTGAAACAAATTGGATTGTGTCATCTGCATATTCAAAATCAGAAATTGCAGAAAAAGTTGGAGAATACTGTATATATGCCAGGAAGACCAAATTGGTAGAACTCCTCCCCATTGGACTCCTTATCACAGTGACATAAATATGGTGATCTTTCTTATTATAGAAATGAAAGCCAAACAAACAGACGCCTTTTGAAGGAACAAATAATCTTCCATTAGTGAGTTTCAATAAATCAAGTATTGAGAGTCAGCGGTTTGAAATTTTATTTCAGAAAATTATGAAATATCGAAACAACATATAAGCTTACACACAGGAACCAATTCCACATAAATGAACGTTTTTCAATTCTTAGATGTAGATATTAATGAGCATATTGTCAACGAAGACCATGAAATTAATGGAGTTTGCTGTGTGTAATGGATGAGGGAACAGATAGGGGTTGAAATTGATACCCCTTTTCCAGCAATTTTGGAGTCACGTAACGTTTAAAATTTCATGAATTTTATCAACGTTAAATTTGTTGAAAGAGGAAAAGAGTCAACTAGTTTGTTACTTACAAAAATTACAGGAGAGAAAATGTAGAGAAAATGCTCTAAACTTAGATGATTCCTACAATCAGTTTAAAACGTTTAAAATTCTGAGAATTTTGAGAATGAAGGAGGACATCTCATCCACTTCACAGAAAACAATGAAAATTCAGATAATCTTTTGCCGATTGAATCGTCAGTCAAGCAAGGGAGAATACAGATAATGAGTTTCTTCTTCAGCAAGTAGAACATACAGCAGGTAATGGGCCAGAATGTAAAGCAAATACATGAAACATAATACAACTATCCTCCAAACATTTTAGATTATTTGGTGCATTACTTTCATCAGAGTTGGAAGCAGGTTTATTCGATATTCTTGATTTCAGAACTTCTTGCATGGCCTTGAAAAAAGTTCTGCAATTAAATTGCTCTTCGAGTCTACTTTGAAATAACACGCCGAAGTGATGAAGGTAGCGAGTATTACATTACACGAATAAATAATGAAGGTAAGACTTGTGTTCACTGTGCAGCTGAGAGAGGGAGGAAGGAAATCGTTGAGTATCTTCTTGAAGCGGTGGAAGAGTAATGTGGAGACAGCAGTCACTGCTTCTATCCGGACAAGGAAGGATGGACGCTGTTGCATTCAGCTGCTGAGAGTGGAAGTCCGTGTTTAGTGGAGTTTCTGCTGTACAAGATTTTGGAATATAAGTTCAACGCCTTTGCTTACATTCTCTAAGAAAACAACTAGTGGATAGAGTGTTATGCACTGCGCTTCATTTCATGGCCACGCAGAAATTGTAAAGCTGTTGCTTACTATTATAGAAATGATAAGTTTTTCTTACATTCTCTTCAACCAAGAACACAGGGACCGTCTGTTGTGTGAAGAAGCGTGTCATAATTACATCGATCTTCTGAATCTTGTGATGTACTTAATTATTGCTTTCTACTGCCCAATCAAAATTACTTTAGGTCATTTACGATACCCTGCAGGAATTTAAGAAGTTCTTCATGTCCACTTTCTACAGCATAATAGAATGGAGTGCTTCAGAGATAATCACTACCATTAATCCACTTTCAAGCTCAAAACTTCATACTCGTTTTTAACTTTCGTACAGAGGAATTCAATCACTTTCTTCTCATCAGACTCTGCAGCGATGTGAAGAGCATTTCTTTGATTTTCGTCAAGGTATAGGTATGCTGCACGATCTGCAATGCTTAATCCTTTCATTGTGCTGAGGAGAAATCCAGCATCTAAATATTCCCTGTCATAATTATAGATGAAAATGTGTCTCTACAATTTTATCGGCAGGTATGTAGGTCTAAAAGTTTAGTTCTATATTCTTGTTTTGTGTAAGAGAAGGTTAGCTATTTCAGACATATCATTTGTCAATGCATCGGCGTGAGTTTCCCAAGGTAATCATTCAGATAGTTCAAAATACTGATACATACTCGTGCCTTGTTTTCGAGTCCTTGTCTTGTCTTGAGCGTAATTCTTAATTCTTCTTATGAAATCTTCCTTTCAAGCAAAAATGACTCAAGTACTTCACAAATGTCCTATTTCCTGCAAGCTCTTCAGTTTCTACATGTGAGTACAAGATAGGAGAGTATGAGAAAGAGTGCCTGTTATCCTTACATTAAATACCCACATCATGCTTACGTTTTACCCCCTAATAATGCAATTGCCACACGCATTTATAAAACTAATATTTGAATTAGATTGTGAAGCAAGTAGTTTTCAGTTTTCGAATGTCATTATGTAACTATTAGGAAAATAACAACTCAACTCATTATCAAGTAACACAACTTTTTAAATACTTATTTTTAGTTGTAATACAGGTGGAAATGGGGTATCCGTGGGAAACAGAGGAAAAATTGAAACTGTAACCATTAGATCGTGATTATAATTGAAAGACATGTCTTCAAAATCAGAGTTGATGAAAAATCAAAATCGCGGACCAAGTCAAATATTTGGCCGCTGCCACGACGCATAAAGTTAAATTGTAATTATTTTGTATACCATGGATGATAGAATATTATTCGTCTGAACTGTAACGAATGTAATATTATTATTATTTCCTACAAGGAAACTCACTGTGTTGGTGTTTTCAAATAAATTACTTTCATATATGTGGACTTAAAAGGTATGAGGATACAAGGGACTGGAGAGAGTTCCTTAATTTAGAACTGCACAGTTTGTATTCCTGTCCAGATTTTATTAGAATAATTGAATCTATAAGACATAAACCTTCGGGTTTAAGAAGACTAGAGAGTTAGTTAGAGTTAGCAGTACTCATCAGAAATTCAACGATATTGTATTGAAGATTTCTTTCATTCAGCTGTCATAAGTTAACTAACATTATTTTTATATGTCATAAATGCGATGTTCATAAACAGGATGTTGTAATCAAGGAGTTCCAGGTTCGATATCCGGTGGAGACATTGCGTAGTGGTTCGGATTCCAGTTTACACTGTGGGCCCAGTCTCAATTAGCCTTATCTATGCATAAAGTTGGCTTAAAGAAAAAAAAACAAATATGTATACAAACAGGCTGTTTTTGTTGTTTGTGCTCTTTACTGCGGACCTAAATGTTATGCCGGTTTTTGCAGTGAAAAAACCACAACATTAATGCTATATTTAGCGTTGGAAACTACCCATCTCAGAATTTACTTCACAAGTCTCTGCACGTTGCATCTTGCTTACTGCGGTTCGAAAGTCTTCCAGAAATGCTGGACATAAATTTTAAAAATATCAACGGCAATTTCCCATAATGTCCCAGCATTCTCGTCCAAGACCGCTTACTTTCCGAAAACGTATCTGCAAAGAAGGGGGTTTGAACCCATGGCCTTCAATTACACAAATGAACACGATCCCCCTACCACACTGCTCACGTTGCTATAAGCACTCCCTTGAGAGATGAAATCATGCTTATTTCTGAAGTGTAGTGTGAAGTGGAAAGTCTTAGGTGGGGGGTGTTTGCTTGAGCCTTTTGGATAGCTGGGGAATGCCTGTGGGGTAAAACATTATAGTAATTGAATAAGTTGGAAGTAAGGCGTCGGCTGATGTAAATTTTCATTGCTGAGGGATAATATATTGCCACATTCCCACTTTATAATATCAATTTCCTCTCTCTTTCTACAATTTCTGGAAAAAAGGGTGGAGTTCCTTCGCGACAAGGGTATGGTCAAATGTCTCCTTTTTCGCTATCCAGATCCTACTTTCAACAAACAAGGAAAAACTACGTACTAAACTATTGCTTTTTCAAAATACGTCATGTTCCCACCATTTGCAAAATGTTACAAAACACCAATAGAAATTTTCATCGTTCTTCCCTTTCAGCGTTTCTCGATTTTTGCTGAATAATTTCCACTTAAACATTGCCACGAGGAATTTTACAGAAATGGCATCATGTGTACATTGTCTTCTTCAAACTGATAGCTAATTTTAACGTGAGATACTTCGAGAAGAGGTAGCGTGCTTGATTCTGAAGATGTTGTCGTAGGTTAGATCCTCCATCGAGACAGAAGTTTTCAGGTTTTTCGGAAGTTTTTGGGCTCAAAAGGTTATACACCGTGCTTGGAAGTTAACGTTGGTCTCTGTATTTAAGGAGGTGAAAGGAAAGACTAAACCTTGACGGACACGAGACACGGAGAAACACGGTAACAGAAAGGAAAAGAACTTCTGTTTTCTGCTTCTATTGAAATCAAATGGTGTAATGCCCACTTCAAGTGGAACCGAAGCGGGAATTTCCGTGCCAGAAGTCTGCAAGTTATCTTAAATGTTATCACCCACTGAGACACCGGAAACAGGTCTGTTGGGTTCTACTGCCGCGTTTATCCGCGTCTCAGTGGGAGTCCAGAATAAGCTCTTTCGATGGTACGACACGATTATGTGCCACGTGTATTGTGCAGAATAAAGTTATGTAGAGCTAAGTCTGAAGTTGGTTGTTTTGAATATTGCGAAGTGGAGAAGCTGTGTTAACTCAAATTATTTCTGTTGAAGTAAGACAAATATTTTGGATACAAAGTTGTGATGAATTCACGATCATTCTCAGGTTTTGCATTTTTTAGATTTCACTAAGTTTAAAAATAATTATTAGTAGCTTTTTCCTCGTGTCAATCTTCATTGACTTACGTTAAATGCAAGTATATGCAAAGAAAATATCGCATAAACTCTTGAGAAAATTGCCTCATTTTGCTTAAACTTGATGGCGATTTCCTTCAGGTGGAGCATTTCAAACCTATCTTATTTCAAGGCGAGCACGCAATCGTAAAATTGAATAAGATTCTTATTCCAATTTACTATTTCCGTTTGAGTGTGTATGTGTATTATATTAGCGGCTTATAGTCTCTACGTTCATGGAGTGTGCGAAATTAAAAAAATAATTCACCGCAGCGTTTTTTGGTATAGTTGAAATTCAACTTGAAGTGACTACACTCAGCTAGCCCTGACGTGTAATGTTGCTAACTTTACGAATTCAGGACTTAGGATTCACTCCGGGTGCTCAATAAGACGTTGCGATGAGTATGTGTTTGTAACCACTAATATAGTGTTGCTACACTTTTTTCCTGTTTGACATAATTAATCAAACCTTTTAATTTTTAAAATGCCTCGTAGGACATGATCACAAAAACTTACTAGTGCTGATAAAAATACGTATGTCTCTTATTGTAAACAAAATCTACATTTTCTAGTTCAAGCTTGGAGAGAAAATGGTTCTGTTACATACATTTGACATGTGTAATATATTGAACTCTTATATCTCTATGTTCTTAATTGGTTATGAGTATTATATTGAAGTTAAGGTAAACAAAGTTTTCTTTCTAGAATGGTACACTAATGTGCCTACAATTACAAAGTTAGGAGTACCTGATATTTCTTCACGAATGTAAATGGTGCCAGGAACGAAACAATTAATTACTCCAATATAGAAAAAGGGAATGACAATTTCACTATAGCTAAACGACAGAGTGGAAATTTAAAAATCCCGTTAGCTTCGTGAGGGCAATTGAGAAGCTAAGAAAAACTGAAGAGCTACAAGCAATGAAAAGTCAATAGGCAGCCTCTTCAAGAGGTTTTACCCCATTGAGTACTTTCTGAAGATTTATATAAAAGTTTGTAATTTCTACACCACTAATCTTTGTGATTATTGATAAAAGATTTTTTCATTGCAGAGGCAAGTTCCAAAAAATAATGGAAGAAGTAAATCGTAGGCATAGAAGGAATACTGAGGTTGAGGTTACAATGGACTTTTCGTCATCAAGACTGAACTCAAGGATTAATAAAGCCGTAGACATTCCTTAATTATAATTCAAGATGGAGGAAGAATGTACTGCAGATGACAAGTTGGTGAAAGATGGAGAGAAAGGTTTCGTGAAAAATCCTAGATTCAAGGGAGGAGAGTATGAAATGATGATAGCAGAATCGTTTGTAATTTTGGCCCTGAAGAAAGAAAACATCCGCTACAATCTATCGATGGAAGATAAATCTGCGGAGAAATTCGATGACCTTGTCTTGAAAGTTTTTCACAAGAGCCAATACATACGCTGGTTTCTTCAAGCTATACACAAGGAAAAGGGTGAAATGATTACTTGGAACGATCTTCTGTTTAAACAGAAGGTAGACTTCTACTTGGGGAAGTACTTCGAGTCATTCCTGGACATTACGAAAAGTACAAGTCCTCCAGAATCATGTGTGTCGAGGTATATCATATACACTCCAGCGCTTCTTGAATTCGACAACAATCTGACAGATGAGGATATGTCCTGTATAACTTCCGGAAATAATTCCTTGAGATTCAGAAAAGTGTCAGAAGAACACGATATGTTGGATACGTGTAGCTACTTCATGTATGAATTACTTGAAGAAGATTTCATAAAATATCACTTGAGAAAAACATCTGGTGCCAATGACGAGGATATAAAGAACTTTTTGCAATGTTTGCGGTTTGCTGTGGGACAACCAACAGTTGATGAGCTCCATGATATCCTGTTTAAGGAAGCTAAGGAAGCAGCTGAACATATCGATCCTTATAAATTAAGGAATAGTATCTCTATGGAAATACGTAAATCGTTCATGCAACCCACATCAGATTCTAAACATTTCACTGAAATTTAAATTGCTAAAATTCTATTACGAGTACTCTCAGATATGTTTAAAAATTCGTGTCGGTTAGATGTTACATTTTCCTCCTATGATCTTATGCATAAGATATGGCACACTGATGAAACAGTTATTCAAATTAGCACGTGTAGCCCAAAACTGTGTTGCAACAAATTAATAAACCATCCAGGTGATTGTAAAGAAATATTTATTTTGAATTTCACAGATTTTGTAAAAGTGAGGAACATTGTCTTGGCTTGTCTTCCTCTAGATGATAAGGTATTAATTATAGTTTTTTATGATGTGGAAGAGAATTCAGAAATTTGGGACGAAACTTTGCAATCTCTTGTTAAATGTTTTACGCCCTGCACAGATCAGATGGAAGCATCAAATGAAGACAAGCAGTTGCACGTAAGGAAACAAGTGACAACTGAATCGAAATTAGTTCTATTATCAAAATCTGTACTGGATATAAACATGGCAAGAATGCCTGAATTACAGAAGGACATTGTTTGTGTTGAGGACGACCCATATACCTTCAAGAGTCTGTCTCGAAAATGTCAGTATTTTATCATTGATAAAGTAGTAAGATTTCAAGGAGTTCCTGTAGCCTTCAATACACTATGTAGCGAGGATTCTATGCCTCCTTTTGATTCGCATGATATTGAAACTATAGTGTCAGAAGCAAACATGACTCTTGTCGAACATGCTACTTGTCTTGTGAATGAACTGAAGATATACATCCCAAGGGACATCTACGTTAAAACCCTAAGTTTATGTAGTCTACATAACGGAGTGGATGTAATATTTGTTATAATATTATTACAAGAGAGACATACGTTCAGCATGTTTCGTATAGGTACTTCTCTTCACTCAACACTAAGTGCATTGTCGGAAAGGAATAAAAATATATATCCAGTGAATATTGAGGAAGCTGATGTAAAATTTGCAGAATTGTGTCAATTGTTTCCCGGCAAAACAATCCACAAATTGAAGTTAGATGTTTCAGCAGATGTCGCAGAAAATGTTATGTTACAGTGGCTCCAGACTCATGGTACAACGGATGCTCTGTTCAAATACATAAATGAGAATGATAGTCTAGATGTCGAAGAAATTGAGCAGAAGCCAGTTGCTATAGTAGCAGCCGAGCTAGGAATGGGGAAGACCACTCTGCTCTCTCACATAGCAGAAGAATAGAAGAAAAACCACAGCGACCGATGGGTTATCAACGTGCGCCTCAAAGAAGTTGCCAGCAAACTCCTGGACCTAAATCCAAGTGACGACATTTCAAACATCGCCAAGTGCTTAAGTGAGTCTTTCTTGGAAGGAGAGAGTTCGCTTTCAAAACACTTGTTCCAACACAGCCTTGAAGTGACAGGGAAGTTTATTCTCTTGTTTGACGGATACGACGAGATTCGTTCTAAAAAAGAACGGGAGGAAGTGCGATTGGTCTTACAAAAATTAAGGGAGAACTCTCTTTGCCAGGTGATAATAACAACGACACTCTACTTCAAGGAGGAATTGGAGTTAGCAGTATCAGCCATTGCTTACCGCTTGAAACCATTATTAGTTACAGAGCAGGAAAAGCTTCTAGCAGAAACTTGGATTAAGAAACTAGGTGTTTCTACCAGTGACGAAAAGAGAGAGCGTGTTCAGGTCTGTGCAAGAAAGGTCGTGACTGAATTTTCTCAAAACTTTGGTAAAGAGATAGAGAGCTTGATAGGGATTCCCATTTTGGTAACGTTGCTTGGGGAAGTGTATGAGAAACAATGCAATATATTTTGCAATATGGAAGATCCTCGTGTCTTGCCTATGATCATTACAACTAACAACATGTTAATGCTTTATAGAAGTTTTGAAGAAAAGAAATATGAAGACTTCTGTAGGAACGAGCTAAAGAAAGGGGCTTCAATTAACAGCCGCATAATGAAAACAATCTCTGATGTTCACAGAAATCTATGTGTAGAATTAGCTCTTAAAGAGCTGTTCCCATACCCTGGGGCCCCGTGTGATTGTTGTCTAAGGAGTAAACCGAAAGCAGTTCAAATACAACAGGAAGATGAAATCATTCTCACGATTGGGATTTTGCAGAATATTGGAGGAAGAGGACTGTCCTTTATACAAAGAACATTTGCAGAGTACTTCTTTACAATATACCATCTCCTACAAATGGAAAAATGTTGTAAGAAATTCGCGATAGCATTCAAGAGTGGATTTTACGAAAGTAGATTTTCTATGGTAAGGCTGCTTCTGGACAACGCCTTAGCTACAAGTAGAATTCATAACGCTGCAATCGCAAATGATGTGGAAACAATTGAGAAAGAGCTAAAAAGAGGAACTTCAGTTAACCTACGCGATGGACTGGGAAGAACGCCCTGCCATCTAGCGGCTTCCTATGGACACGGGGGTGGCATCAGAATTGCTTCTGACAAGGGGATGTAATACTTGCATAAAGGACAGTCTTCACAAATACACACCAGCGGAAGTGGCTGCTAAGGTGGGGAAATGGGATATATGTTCTCTCTTTCTATCAAAGCGACGATATATCAAATTAAGTATAAAGGAGAAATGCTCACTCTTCAGATATCTGTGTGAGAATGGAAAGGCAGAGCCTCTGAAAGTTATGCTCAGTAACCTTAGTTTATGTCTGAAGAGTATTTTTCAGTTTAAGAAAATGATTCATTCTAAGGATGAAAAAAGGGGCACTGGGTTCAACATCGCCTTAGAAAATGGCAATGTTGAAGTAGTTAGAATCCTTCTTGACCTTTGTTTGAACATTACAGGTGATGATATAACCCAATTTCTTTTTGTTTTTTCTTCTAATACTGATGTCTTGGAAAGACAGAAAGCATGCTTCAATCTATTAAATAAGAAGGCGATAGTTAGTCATTGCTATCGAATTTTCACAGAAGAGAGTGTGAATGACACAATATCGGCAAATCTTTTACAGTGTCTGATTGAATGCGACTTTTTGCTAAAGAAAGTGGTGTGGCTAACTCTACTATATGGCAAAGACTCTGACTTGGAGAGAGTATTTATAAAGGTAGGTGAAGTGTATGACGATATTGTCACCTTTATTTTACAACCTTTTGAATCACATGATACCATGTTGAATTTTGCTTCGGTTTATGGTACCATGGAATCCGTTAAATTTCTACTAAAGAAATTAGAATCTGAAATGGAAAATATATTTCATTATATTTTATCTCCAGATGTAAAACAGCGTTCACTTTTACATTGTGCTGTTAAGAGGAATCAGATTAAATTGTGTGATTTTTACATTCAAAAAGTTAGAGAAAGTGGAAGAAATGTAGGAGAATATATATCCCAGAAAGACCATCTTGGTAGAACTCCTCTCCATTGGGCTGCATATCACGGACATACGGATATGGTGGAATTTCTTATTTGGAAAATGAAATATGAACAAACACCTGTTTTAGAAAGAATAAATAATCTTGTGTTAGTAAGTTACCATGAATCATGGAATGAACTGAAGTTTTTTGAAATTTTATTTCAGGAAATTATGAAACATGGAAACAACCTATTAGCGTACATTTTGCAAACCGATTCCGCACAAATGAACATTCTTCATTTCTTAGATGCAGTTAATTATGTGCGTAGTTGGAGCCAGATATCCACCGTTAGAAAATTATCCTGCTTGAGATTGATAAGGAAACACATGAAGGATGAAAGTGTTAACCTATTTAAGGCAGTTTCGGGGTCACACAACGTTAAAAAACTTCATGACTTTCATAATGTCTAAATGTAATGAAAGCAGAAAAACAAACTACGAGAATCTCCTAGTTGCAGCTGTTCTCAAACACAATTTCGAAATATTTAAAGTGCTCACAGAAGAAATAGAGAGAGAAGGAGGAAGTCATATTCACTTTGTAGAATGCATGTTCAATTCGTATGAATCTTCACTGATTGAGTTGTCTTTCAAGTGTGGAAGCATACAGATACTTGAGTATATTCTTCAGAAAATCGAAGATAGAGGAGGGAATATACCGGAATCAAACACAATGTACATTGGAAGTAATATATATATTCTCCAAACATTTGTAGAATGTTTGTTGAATGGGAAAATGTCATCGTCGCAGTTGGAAGCAGATGTCACGATGTTTCCGAAAGACAATTTTGAACTTAAGTATTCTGTGCATGGCCTTGCAAAGTTTTGCGATATAACTGTTGTGAGGACCTACTTTGAAATAATACGCCGAAATGGCGAAAGCCTTGAGTATTACATCACACGAAGAAATAAGGAGTGTAAGACTTGTGTACACTGTGCAGCTGAGAGAGGGAGGAAGGAAGTCGTTGAGTATCTTCTTGAAGAAGTGGAGGAGGAATGTGGAGACTGCAGTCACTGCTTCTATCCGGACGAGGAAGGTTGGACGTTGTTGCATTCAGCTGCTGTTGGTGGAAATACGTGTTTAGTAGAGTTTATCCTGCATAAGATCAGGGAGTATAAATTCAACACTTTTGCTTACATTCTCCAAGAAACAACTAATGGAGAGAGTGCTATTCATTGCGCTTCATCTAATGGCCATGCCGAAGTTGTAAAGATGTTATTTACTGTCATAGAAATGAAAAGTCATGTGCTTCTATCAAATATTCTCTCCAAGCAAGAATACAGGAACATATTGTTAAGTAATGCAGCGTCTCATGGTAACGTCGAGCTTCTGGATATTGTAGTGCAGAAATGTACAGGAAAGCTACGTAAAAGAAGTGTAGTTAAACGTGCGAAACAGATAAAGAAGAAAACGAGACTTAAGAAGTCAAGTTGTAACTTCTGCTTTGTCTTTGGGAACTACAAGAGGTCACCAGTATATAATGCCATTAATCACGACAACTTGCAAGTAGTGCAATTCTTGTTTGAGAACCTTGCAACGAAAAGGGGAAAAGACTACATTATTCAGGGATCTTCTAAGTTGCATCTCAGGTAAACATAGAGGATCACCTTTCCAATATGCATACATTCATGGAGCATGGAAATGTCTCTCATACTTGATCCACCTAGTCACAAAGAAGCGGAAATCCTTAAAGTACTTCATGTACAACAACGACCAACATGGTAAAACACTCTTGCATTATTCCATCTCAAGTGGCAACACAAGAGTCTCAACATTGTTGATGCAAACGATGTGTGAAGAAGAGGGAGAAGACATATTCCACTGGAGTTTGTGGAGTTCCATGAGCTTGGAAGAATTTCTCCAAACCTTCTTGAAGAAAAGAAATATTGAATTGTTTCTGTTTGTCATTCGTCTAATTCAGAAAGAGAAAGGCAGCATTCTCTCTTTACGTTCTGAACAAATTGACATTGAGAAGTCAGTTATTTGCTATTTGGCCAAATATGTGGACAGAGAGGTTTTGGATTTATTTTTCAAAGAGATTGAGAAACAAGGTGGAAACATCTTCCACTATCTATCGACACCTGACGGAGAAGGGAAAGTACTTTTAGAGGGAGCTGTATTTCATAAAAACTACTCAGTAGCAGAGTATTTGATAGGTGTGATAAAAGAGAAAGGAGGAGATACCAATGACTATTTTCGTAAGAAGGATTTCATAAGAAGAGTAACTCTCGAGGCCACAGAAGAGCTGGAAAATGAAGAGGAATATTACTTTCAGGAAAATAACTCCCACCCGAGAGATATACTTGAAAATAAGAAAGAAGTTTTAAGTGCATTAGAATATCTGCATTATTATCTTAGAAAGTGTCACGCCGATGCATTGAGCAATGATATGACTGAAGTAGCTAACCTACTCTCACACGTGGCAGAATGTTTATACCAAAACTTTCTCATCTATGTACCTCCAGGTATAAATGAATTGACAAAAATTCGCCTAGCAATTAGTACAGGGAATATTGAGATGCTGGATTCCATCTTCAGCACAATAGAAGTACAGAGAAATGGGATTGCATTGTGTTTAGATAGCCCTGACTATGCCTACGCATGTAGAAACGCCTTTCACATCGCTGCGTTGTCCGGTGACAAGAAAGTGATGGAGTTTCTCTTTAGGAAGGTTACAGACGAGAGCGGTGAAAGTTGCAGCCTTGTAAGTCCAATTAGCAGAAAAGATGCTTACGGAAGAACTCCACTCTACTATGCTCTAGAACATGGAAACGTAGAACTCGTAAAACTTGTGCTGAAAATCTTGAAGGTGTGAACACTTTCGAACGAGCAGTGGACGCATAGTGATTTGGATTCAGCAGTAAAAGCTGAAAGAACCAAGCTGTTCACACTTGTCCTATTTTGTACAAACGCGACAATTGGGTGCATGTGTGGAAGGAAAACAGTGCTCGATCTAAAAATTCTAGGCCATCCCGCTAAATATCACTAAAGGCCTCTTCTATCTAACAGGTACTTGTGAAAGGAAATATAAAAACGTTTGCTGCTATTCAATTTGGGAAAAAATATTTGATTTTTGTTTGCGTAGCTTTTCTGTCCTGTGGCTAATCGCGACAATGACGATGATAATAGGATAAAATTGAGAAAGGAACACTCAAATAGGACACCCATGCCCAGGACCGGATTAGAACTCGGTACCCCCGTCGTTCCACGCCGTGCTAACCAATACGCCACGTAGGTGGACATATCTCTGGAGAGATAGGTAGAATTGTATAGTACTTTTCATACAGAAGTAAAGATGAAACCTTTTCATAAATCACTTTTGAGAGTTGTTTAAAGAAACAACTATTCAGCTGAGAATGATGGACCAATACCTGTTCTATACCATTTCTGTAATTGCTCTCCTTTTGCTATCAGTTTTTCATGACTTGGATTGGGTATGCAGTAGTGTTTTGTAAGCAAATCAGGTTTGTGGACCCCAAAGTAAGTAGTAATTTCGTTCTGTCCATAGGATTTTCGTCCCTTGCTCTGGCTTGTTGGACTTATATGTAGTAAGACCCATGTCACCTCTTAACTATACGTACAGTAAAATCTCTACTCATAGTTTCACAGCACAGATCTAAGGAAGAAACTTGCGATTAGAAACACATTAATGTTCAGATATTGGTATGGAGCATAAAACTCAAGTTATTAGCCAACTTACAATGAACAGCAAATCCTAAAAGTTTTACTGAAGAATGTCTTGATTTCCCCATTAATTATACGGATCCATCCCATAAGGTATTGTATACGAACGTCGGATACGTTTCCCGAGGCACCTAGTAACAATTCTTCAGCGACTGGTGTAGCAATGATATTCCAAACACCAACACCTCCAGTTGGAACCACACTATAAGGTCCATGTATCCAAAAAAGTAATTTATTCCGAAACACGTACAGAAGATGTCTCCCGCAAAACACAAAAAATAATAATAATACTTTCGTTACAGTTCACAAGAAAGTTCTTGTATCAACCATTGTTTAGGTAATAATAGTCATATTTGATTTTGACCGCCATTTTGACTTTGAAACGACTAGCGACTTAACTTAACTTCCTCCTCCTGTATTCGCTAAAAATAGTATCATATTAATAAATTCCAAGTTAGAGGTTCACAGGACTTATTAATCTACACCACAATTTACATCCACCAAATGTTAATTTATTTTCATATTGCGTATTAATAAAATAGGAAATGTGTGTCACGATTACAGAGGGTGTCCTTCTTATGTATCCTATTGCTCCAGGTATTTGCATTTTGTGC
Organism: Lepisma saccharinum; assembly: GCF_977018435.1. Taxonomy (NCBI): domain Eukaryota; kingdom Metazoa; phylum Arthropoda; class Insecta; order Zygentoma; family Lepismatidae; genus Lepisma; species Lepisma saccharinum. The sequence continues at coordinate 59,622,047 of NC_139243.1, read as the reverse complement.
TAATATTATATCATAATAGAATCTGAGTCTGTAGAAGAGATAATATATTGTAAATAATAAATAATTGACGTGAGGAGAAACTTCACATTGGAAATATATAAAACGTTATAGTATACAGTAGCGCAGGGCAGCTGTTACTTTCAAATGAGGGGCTAGGAATTTTCCTGCAGAAATTTTCATTTCATATTTATGGAAGGGTGAGAGAGAATACTGTATTAACTCACGACTGGACTCTTCCTATCTATTTTTATGAGGTTTGCAAACATTTGTGATAATTCACTAACAGCACACCATTTGAATTTTGAAGTTTGTTATATTTACAAAATACTAGTATGACCTTAGAGCAAACTGAGGTTAGAGAGCTTGTCCTTTGGTTCATTTGACTGTTCAGTTTCTTCATCTTTCAAATGAGCTAAGAATATGTCATTTAATATTACACGTTTCGGAAATTAAGACTCCTACAAACCCCCCTACACAAGTCACTACATGAAATATTTGTCATTACTTTTTCTCAAATGTGAATAATATTTTCTAATATTGTGTGATTTTAGAGAAATTTGCTCGAAATGTGTTTTGTATTGTTAAAATATGGTTCCATAAACTCAAACTACATGAAATTGTCAGATAAATTTTCAGGGTGGTATACTGTAGACTGATGACTTTAGAGGATCCTTTGAGTCCTAAAACTTTGAGGGTGTGCCATGCACTGCTGTACTCCCCGTTCCTCCGCTACTACGTTCATATATATGGATGTGTATGTAAATATGTATATAAGTATTATGTAAGCATGTATGTAATTGTATTCTTGTTATTAAGCGTTACTTTCCATTTACTCTTGGCTAATAGCAACGATGAGGATGAGGATAGATACTATTGAAAAGGAACATTTACAAAAAGCTTTCATGTCAGGTTGGGACTCGAACCTGGTAACTATGGTTTTGATATCGATTGCCGATTTCTTAACGACTTGAGGAGATGGCCTGTGGTACAATATAAGTGTGTGTTTGTATGTGTGTACATATTGTATATTTTGTGTGTGTGTGGATGGAATGAAGCTAAAGGTCCCAGTTTTGAAACCATCAATGGAGGTGAGTTGTGTTTGCGACATCATCCATTTCGTCGGTTCATTATTCACTCTCGTCATTTTGATTAACACAAAATACTAGAAAGACGACTTAAAACAATCGAATTAGAAATAATGTATGCAATAATAACTTAGAAGTCACTTTCCAATTTGTCATGCAATGGTTCTGTAATTCCTTGAAATGGGAAAATTAGATAAATTTACTGTACATTATTTGCACTTACAATATATATATATATATATAAATGCTTGATTGTATAATTATGAAATGTGGATACTGTACATAAGTAAAGATTTATTATTGCTATATTTATACAAAGTGTGTTATTTCATCTGGTTGAGGAGGTATAATTTTTGAACAAACAATTTATAACACAAACAATGAATTGCAACACGCTTATGTGTTTGAGTAGATATGGTACATAAGGTTATATGATTCCATTCCTTACATAATTGTATAATTTAAACATATGAAACTACTTGCGTTTTTATATGTATGTATAAAATATGTCCATTTTGTAAATGAAATCTGTTTTAGTGTAATATGTCACTCCTTTAACAGGAAATAAATGTACAAGTTTCAATTTCCTACACGGATGAGGGTGAAAAAGTTAAGCCTATGTATGTACTGATAATTCAGAATTTTTCGTACAGATTCCTTAAATTGGAAAGTTTAAAACATTGTTACTGTACAATATTTTCATGTATAATGCTAATGTTAATGCTGTATTGTATAATTACTCATATGAAATGTGAATAGTGTATATAATCAAGACATAATATCGCTTGATTATATTTATATATATCTAGCTTATGACAGGTGTTGTTGAATGTGGTTGAAGAAGTACAGTATAATTTTTGAAAAATGGATATAATGAATTGTAATGCGTTTCATTTTTGAGTGTGCTGTATATCACACGAGGGTTTATAATATTATGTTTATGTAATTGTATAATTTCTAAATTTGAAAACTTGAATTTTACTGTCTGTATACTATAAAACATGTCAATTTTGTAAATAAAATGTATTTTATTGTAAAGTATTATTTATTTAAGAAGTAGTAGATACATGAGCTTGAACTTTGCGCTGGAAGATGGATGAGAATGTTAATCCAACCAAGTCAGTTGTGGACTTTGTTACAAGGTGAAAGTGCAATTGCTTCTCGAAAGAAGTTGAATTTTTCAGAACTCATTCGGTTGTTAACCAATTGGAGCCCCTTCGGAGGATGTATTTGAACCTAGTCAAATCACAAAATACATGTTACGGTGGACAGTTTACGTATGGCCTTCGCTAATATTTATTATGGCAATAGAAAATAATGAAGTCATATATATTTTTTCTACAACAGATTCTTGTATGAGTCATACAAAGTTTTAAAATTAATATCAATTTTACGTCTTTCGTAAGGAACTAACTTATTACCAAAAGAGAAAATCAAGCACTATTGGTTAGAAATTCTTCTCAATAAGTTTAAAATTTGAATTTTTTGATAACAAGGTGAAAATCGCCAGAGAAAGTTTATTAAACAATTTTTCTGTGTGATTACCAAATAGTTCCTCGTGTGTATCAAGTGAAGTTATTTCCTCACTTCAGTTAATGTCCATTCTGGTTCCTAGAATGGTACGATTTCCTAGCATAAATATTATGTCCGTTGCTTAGGTGAGCCACTTAATATCAGACAGTATGAAGAGATTAGTTCTTATAACACTGCCAACTAAACACAAGAATATTCAAAATTAACGTTTTTCGACCTCCGTGGTGGAGTGGTTAACACAACGGGCTACGATGTCAGGGGTCTCGGGTTCAAATCCCTACCTGGACATGGGTGCTCTTTGCGAGTGTCCTTTCATCATTTCATCACTCATCCTCATCTTCACCTCCTTCGCCTACCCGCAGGTCCTCCACTTGAATGCCTAACTGGACGTAAATGAACCAAATCAATCAATCAATGGAAATTAACGTTGTGCATGTCGACAAAATGGAAACACGCAAACAATATGTAATCTTGGACTCCGTTTTCCGTTAACATGTTCTTGTTGATCCGCGTTCTTCTCAATTTTCATGACTCAGCCTGTCGTTAGGTAGTAACCTACAGGCTGGTCCATTCACTTGGTCTGGCGTGTTAGAAAGATGACGTCATCAGTGGTAGGTTATGACACATTTTACAATATTGACATGGACGTCCGCAGAATCTTTTTCATGGAGAGGCAAGCAAAGTATTTTTCCAGGGAGGAGCAAACAAGGCACATTTCCCCCATAATAGTGTTGTTCTCTTAAAAAAACATTGCTTCAATTTGAATTTATAATCTTCATGCAATAATTAACACATATTATTGTGAATGTAATGAAATTACATGTGTGAAAAATATAATTTTTGTTTTCCCCTCCTTCCGGACGTTCATGAATATTGATCTTCACCAAGTTAACGGTTTAACTTCTAATTAAAGTTGCCTGTCACATAATTAATATTATTCGAAGTAACAAACTCTTAAATATCTTACAAGATCAAGGATATAAAACCTTAAACAAGCAGGGTTGTTAAACATTTCACTGTTACAAATGCCTAGTGGGAAATATGTATAATATCTTTGGAAAAAATGAAAAATGCACTGGAATAAAAAATGTAAAATACGGAAAACTACATAAGTTCAACAAAATTCAAGAAAGAAACACACAAAAACTGTGACGAAGTAGAATGTGCACTTACTACCCAACGCCGTACATTGAATACAATCGCCTCTCAGGAACTGAAAAGAGAAAGACCAGTGTTACCATTTGTGATGTTTGATTTGACCGAAACATTTAAAATACAAGGACCATTTTTCTTGTAGTGGGAACACTGTTGGTATACGCTTGTCAGTTGTCGCTGGGACAAAAGACGATCGGGTCTTGTTTTTAATCTTGTACTACGGATCGTGTGTAGGTGTTTGGTGCTAAATTTGTGTGGTAGTTAGAATATGTTAAAGTGAAGTGTGTGTATAACACCGCCCTGAACAATGTTCACGCGTGAAGAACAGCGAATATTCATAAAATTTCAGGTTACACGTGGAAGGAACGCACAAGGGCTTACGCGAGCCATGTGGGGACCACGCTTTACCGTATCGTACCGTTGTCCGATGGGCCAAGGCATTTGAAAGTGGTCGTGAATCAGCCGCGAAAGAACATGGTGGCGGCATCCTCACAACAGGTCCACGACACCTTGATGCACTTCGCAGATTGCTGGATAATCATCGGCATATGACCATAGTGTTCTGTGAATGTGATAAGGGGCTGGTATAATGTGACGGGTGCCTCGCGTAAGCCCTTGTGCATTCCTTCCACGAGCAACCTGAAATTTGATGAATATTCGCTGTTCTTCACGCGTGAACATTGTTCACTTTAACGTCTTCTAACAACCACACAACAGTACCATTCAACACCAAACTCCTACACACGATCCGTAGTCAAGACTGAACAAGACCCGATCGTCTATTGTTCCAGCGACAACTGACAAGCGTATACCAACAGTGTTGCCACTACAAGAAAAATGACCCACGTAAAATATAATATGACATACTGTTTTGCTCAGGGTGGCCGCGGTGGCTCAGTCGGTAACGCGTCTGACTACCATGCTCAAGGTCCCGGGTTCGATCCCCGGCCGGTTCAAATCCGGGAACTTTTCTAACGGTGAAAGCGACCCCGGCGTCCACCCAGCGTCGAATAACATGGGTACCTGGGGGAAACCCTGGGGGGTAAAGGCGGTCAGGGGCGTGATGCTGATCACATCACCCCCACTCGCGACCGGATCAAGAAAGTGTGGGGCGTTACCCCCACACCCCCTATACGCCTTCATGGCGTGGTGCTATGCACAGGGGAACACTTTACCTTTTACTTTTTACTGTTTTGCTCAGTGCTTCATTTATGTGTGCAGTTTTTTTTATTACAATCTATCTACCCAGTACAGTCTAGAAGTTGTGTATTCTAGAAGGTGTCCGAGAAGTCTCCGTACGCCTAGAATATACTTCATAGTACACCCAACGGCAAGAGTAATAGTGTACGAATTGTTCATTCTCTTTATCATTCAGTTTGTTCTCCACAATGTGATTATCATCATGAATTGAAATAACGTCAATACGTACAGGAGAACATCTGCTTTACATCAACAGAATTTCACTTATTAGAACAAAACAGGACGCAGGATAAAAAAGGAATTAAAATAACAAAGGAGAATTTGCTTACTATTATCTTTGCCGTTGGTTGTAGCCTGTACATACGACCCGTTGATATATGTATGACATATTTCTTAGTTATAATATATGTATCTATGTATTTACATACTAACACACTTGCGAACTTTACATTAGGTTACAGTACGTCGTTTCCCCGAGTGTTGACGTTCGTGCACCCAAAAAAACGTCACAATCTGTTTCTCAGCGTTCTGACTACGTTCGCTCACGTCATCCATGGCTCAACAACGAATTCGTGCGAGCGTTCCATGTGACCTTCAGAGCAGGGATGCCAACCACGAAAAAGAAATCATTTCCAAGTAACCTAATACCGGCTAATTTTCAAACCGTGGCAACAGGATGCATGCAAGTAGAGGTACGGGGAATTATTGGGCATACTGTAGATTCGACAACAAGTGCCCGGGCTTGGCCATGCGAATATACTGAAAACTGGTCTACATTTACAGTCAGCAAGATGTCCCTTTCCCTTTTCTCAACAACAAATATACATTAACTGCTACTGACTGTTCGAAATCTTCACTCCTTATCAAATGTTACTGCATGGCCACCTATAAATCTATCTATATGCTTTGTTCTACAACAAAGTTAGCTAATATTGCCTTCCATTTGAAATTTGTTGGAGCTTCGTATGAGACTTGTAGCCGCGGTGGCCTAGTGGGTACAGAGAGAGGCTGCCACGCAGGAGACTAAGGTTCTTTTATCGGGATTGGTGATTCCTATCTTAAAGAGGATAAGAGGTTTACGCAGCAACAAATAAGTGGATAACTGGGGGCTACTCTGGGGTTGAAGGGTTGGTTAAAGGAGGCCGGAGCGTGATGCAGATCGCATCACATCCAAAAACTATTGGCGGTGTCCATGAACGTGTGGGTGGGACTCTATCCTCACACCCTCTTTCGGTCCCCATTCATGAAAGCGGGAAATTCATTTTACTTTATGCGTGAAATTCATCTTCCCTATTTTCTTGTCCAAGAAGTTAATTTCAGACTGACGAAACAATGTCGAGATGTCACAAACTTCTTATTCAATTTATTAATATAATAGGCTTACTCTCCGATATCACACTATTCACACTATAATCTAGTGTGACACTTGATTCTAGTGTGAATATTCGTCTGAAGAAGACCCTGTTAGAGGGTGGAAACTTTACCTTTTTTAGTGTATATACTTTTTATACAATAAATTCTGCCTTTGTCAGTATTTTAATGTTTTATTAACATGGAAGCAAGGCTTAACAGTGTTAATTATATTATATTTATAATTATATAATAACAAATTAATTTATTAAATACTTAATAAATACATTTTAGTTTGTTTTTTTGTTTGTTTTTTTCAAATGAACTGAGCTTTGATATTGCTGATGAGTTTCAGCTGTTGTTGGTCTTGCAAAGTTACCCGGATTTTATAAGCTGCTTCACCTGAAATTTCTGATATCTTTGTCGCAAGAGCTCCAACTATTCGACATTATCTACAGTGAGATAACATATACAAATAAAGGGTTTGGTGCAACAGCATGACAATTCACATAAGTTAAATTAGTCAGTAGAACGAATTTTTAGTTTGGAATAATTCCGTTTGATTTTAGTCAGGCTTCCTAATCTTCTACGTGGATGTATAATATTGTAGATGGCTTTACCCTCCCTCCGACCAGGTCAGATATTCCGCATACGCCGACATAGCTTCAATCATGTTCGACACCCAATAAATAATACCTTTTCCTTACCCTAATTGCCTTTGTTTACGCCAGCACGAGCCCAACCGAACAAGCAACAACAGCTTATCGCCAATGCAGTGAACGTCTGTGACACGAGTTCCCGAGAGTCACGCATCCATGTATGGACCATCTACCCACGTTCCAGTTTAGGTTCTGGAGACCCAGTGGCCAATTATCCCCCAGGATCAGACCTTCAAAGTGTATTCCAAATTATGGTGCTACGTATCCCCGCAAGGAACCGAAACCTTAATCCTCTACTCACCAGTCAGACCTGAACTCTCCATTCTGCAGCGGAAGATGCCATATTATCAGCAGTGGGCCGTGGAAAGACTTATTTCACCTTGGACAGAAGATGTTCAGCAGTGACAAGCCCACGCACCTAGGGCTTGAACCATTGACCACCTCCCAGTGCCAATAATATCAGTGCCCTACATCGAATGGCCAGCCATCCCTTACCCAGAGACAGGACACGGCAAGGGATCCCTTGATCGCCAGTGATCAGCAGACCCACTCGACCGGACTATCTTCGGATAGACTTTCGCTCCACCAGAGGTATTCAGAGGGAGCTTTTCCGACCCAACAACCGGTCACGTAGTGTGGCATTCTTCGGTGTCAGTTAACAGTGTTGCGAGCTTTGATCGTGACAAACGAAGATGATCTATCTCCATGTGTGTTCATGACGTCACAAGGTCGTGCGTCTGAGTTCGGAGACCTGCCGACACAGCATTCTCCACACAATGATATAACTTCTCTTCATTTGGCTCTCCTTCTGTTTTCAAACAGACAACCTTCGTCAGGGACTTCAGCAAGGTTATGTTTCGCACCGTAGGGATTTCAAAACAAAACAAGGAAAACCACTTAGTGGTTCCTACATGTTACAGTACCCTAATGTTATGTTCAATTTATCTATGGGTATTACTCCAAAGGACAATTTCAACGGAGAATACAAAATTGAAGATATTCTACACTATAATGAAAAAAAAAAAAAAAAAAAAAAGACTGATTCTCATTTATCAAAGTTTATGTTCTGCAATTCGTTATGTATGGGTGTAGGTGTATATTATTTTATTATCTTTTTTCATTTACTATTCTGTATATGCAATTGAACCTTGCTATGGTTTCCCCCCATATCAAGGTTCCTCAGGGCGGGGGAGTGTAGATGGCTGGGGATGCGGGTGCGGAACGTTTGTTTCCTGGTGTACTTCTCGTCCGGTTTCCTCCGTCTCCTGGAATGTTCCGACTTGCAGAGGAGAATTCCACAGGAAACGGAGGTTGCAAAGTACAGCGGAACTGGCTGCTATTTAAGCGAAGGGTGCCCTGTCACCAGGTCTTTCTTGGGTTGTTATCAGTTGGTAGTAGCAGCCAGTGCCGCCGCCAGGAAGCAGAGGTAAGTGCTGGCGCTTCCCTCAGCCACCTACCCTTCACCTCCTACTCTCATTTGATTAGCCGAGTAAACTGTAAAACTCCATCTGACCTTCTCATTTCTCCCCTTAGTAAGTGCTCAATCGTCATGTAAAGAAGACGATTTAAGATATCTTCTTCGGACCAAACTAAAGAATATTTAAAGTGTTACTTTACTTACATTTAATTCCCTTCTAAAATAATACACAGGATTTTGTGGCTTGTCGTGTCCTTGACCTCAAACACATATGAAAGTCTCGTGGAAACAATATGATAGCCTCATCAACTTGAGTAGTTTACTTCCCCTAGATTCTAATTATTGTTTGCTATCTTAATATGATTACAATTAATCGATATTACTTCCTTAAAACAATTGTAATAATGGCTTAATGTCCTCTACAGTAAAAAAACTATTTCTAAGGAAAATTAAATGAACTAGAAATTAAATTACAAGTTTGCATAGAGCCGGCCCCTATGGCGGAGTGGTTAGCACATCGCGCTACGAAGCTAGGGGTCCCGGGTTCGAATCCCGGCCTGGGCATGGATGTTTGTGAGTGTCTATTCATCAACTTCATCACATCATTACTCATCCCCATCTTCGCAAATTAACCAAAAGTGGCACAAAAATCAAAGAAAAATAATCAAATCAATTAATCAATGAATCAAGATTGCATAGACAGCTATACCGTAGAAAGATAAGAAAAGAAAACGGTATATGTGGGGGGTTTACACACACACACACACACTAAAACAACTAACTGTTAATGATGTCCGAACTTAGCTATATACTTGTGAGAAAACCGGCTTTGTTGATACTGAGTTGATTTTCGTAAACAAAGTGCTCCCCCACCACTTTTCAAACCTTGGGAATATTCACATTGTTTTCTGTTGCAATTCATGTTTTTCTTATGCATTTTTAGAGAATTTCACTTGAATTCCACCAAGAGTGGAACAGCTGGCTATCCGAGAAGAGAATGGCGATTCGACGTCTGTTGTCCAGAATGCGTGGAGTCTAAATCCCAAAAGGAAAGTGCATCTTCAATCTGCAACCTCCTTCCTGACGGAGGGTGATAAACTTTACTGTGCAAATGAACTGGTACTGAGGTTTGATAATATATATGTGAAATTACAAATGTGCCAGATATACTTGGCGGCTCGTAACAAGCAGCATATTAGTATACACATGCCACATATCCAACTGGGTTTTATACATCGTACTTAAATTAACATAATTATGAATTATAATTAATATTAATTAGGAAGGCCTAGACCTGAATATACATTTGGGAAAGTGACAGACAGAAGTTGTATTTAAGACTCGGCTGAACCTTTGACCGACACCAGGGAAGCTTTTTCCGATTTTTTCTCTCATTTATTCCAAAATGTGAGAAATTACATCAGGTTAGAATTTCTCCAAGAGAATTGACATGAATGTTCATGTGGTTTGCTTTAAGTGTTGTCTAGATATTATCAATAGTTTCATGGCTACGTATGTCTATTAAACTACGTTTAATATCCAGAGAACAACAAAAGCAAACCAGATAAAGATTCACATGAATGCTCTATATGGAATTGTAAGCTGATGTAATTGTTCACATTTTGGAACACCACTGCGTCCTTTCAAAAGAAAAGGAAAATTCGGAAAGAGTCGAGCCTTAAAAGGGTGCCAATTACGTCCCTTTTTGATTGGGACAGTCTCGTTTCCGAAACGTGTCCGGCTCATTCCGTCTATATTCCAAAAATCATACAAATGTACCGTTTTATAAAAGTCTACAAGTTACCTTGAAAACGAAATCAAAATTTGAGAGATTTCATTCTAAGTAAAATATCGATAGAATGTTTAAACTAGCATCATGGCAATGCTGTTTCAAGTAGCTACTTTATCACAATCAAAATGCTACAAGTCGTTGAGAAGATTCGAGCAGACAGCCGTTTACTGTTTTAATTTAGCTCACGTAGCGTCTTTTATTGTTTCATGTGGGTTTCTCTATTTCCAGAGCAGTGAATAAGTATCACCAAGAATCGTACATGTAGTTTCAATGGGCGTCTGAAACAAGAATTTAAATTCCTGAGTCTTGACACAAACTCCAAAGACAAATCCTAATAAACTTGTGAAAGCTAATGCACGAGGGCGTGCTGAAAATTAATGCCTCCTATTTTTTTGTGACGGTGTAAAGACATTTTGGATTTTGAGCAACCATGCATTGTACTCTTCAGACTTTCCCGCTTCTCCATTCCAAGTTTCAAACTTCTATCACCAGGGGTTGCTGAACTAGAGCGAGGAAAATGGCAGCATGTAACCATACTATGTCGGTGCACCGGAGACTGCTTGTGGTGACCGAGTTTCTAACTGCAGAAGATGTGTCCCCCAATTGACATTCATCAGAGAATGAAGGCTCTTTATGGCAATGAATGTGTAACGTCAGTACTGTATAATGTTGGGATGTTCATGCTCACAATGAAAACCCCTGCCGAGGAACTCTCAACGTGTGTGACAAAGAACTTCTTGAGAGTTAAGCGACATAGTATGGTTACATGCTGCCATTTTCCTCGCTCTAGTTCAGCAACCCCTGGTGATAGAAGTTTGAAACTTGGAATGGAGAAGGGCGAAAGTCTGAAGACTACAAAGCATGGTTGATGAAAATTCAAAATGTCTTTACACCGTCACAAAAAAAAAATAAAAAAATAGGAGACATTACTTTTCAGCACGCCCTCGTATTTTCTAGTTCAACAGACGAAACAAAGCTGTTCGATCAGTGGCAATTTGTAAGAGAAATCGCGACACAACTCCAAAAACACCGGAAAGAAAATAAAGTTTATTTGTGGGATAAATGGATGCAGATTTTAAGTGAACCACTTGAGCTATTACGTCCTTCTGAAAGCGGTTAAAAGTATGTTACATCCACCGCAGTCCAGCGTAGGCCTAACATCAAATGTTAACCATACTGAACTTATATTATTTTTATGATAACGAGAGATCACATTTCATTTGTTTGTTTATAATGTTTCAGTTTTATGTGAGTTATTCTTGAACTAGTAATAATAATAATTATAATAATTTTATGATTACAAATTATCAGGAGGGGCTTTAAGAAACGCAATGCTAACCTTTTGTTTACCAGCTATCTATAAATAAATATCTCTAGGTATACTCCTTGTTTACCAGCTATCTATATATAGATACCTCGACAAGGTCGTAGTTTTTGCGTCATAATGTCGATATTTCTATTTGGAGTTACGATTTGTTTTTTATATATTATTGTTAACACATATATTGCACCGTAAGGACTCTTGCAAGTCTTATTCTTCCATAAAAAGGCAGGAAAATGGCGGCTTTCTTTGTGGCGGCTTCCTCTGAAGGAAAAAACATTGTGCCCAACAAAGACCGGAATTTTTGTTCCACTACAATAGTGCCAATAGTGCAGTTGAACCTCAATTTGAAAATAGTTTGCTGTGATCATTTCCACGTGTATGTTGACAATGTCCTGTACTTTGTTGTCCAGGGGCGGATAGTGGGAAGGGGCATTTTTCTTCAGAAATGTTGGATATTTCCGGTACCTCCCCCCCCCCGCATCCATATTATAAACTCAATGTGCATAAATTTTATATAGTCCGATTCTATGGTTTATTCCGCGTATAACGGTACTTCATTCGTCCGCCTAGGGCAATTAGCCTCCGAACTACAGTCATCTAAATGAAACTCTGCATTTTGCTAAAAATTGGCCCGGTTTCAGCGTGCTTACCTGGCAAAATGGCCTCGGAAACACAATTATGCATGTTCTGGTCATAGGAAAGGAATAATTTGCGTATTAGATTATTGTATCTGGTGGGACCTTTTATTACTGAGCTTTCTTACAATTTATTTTAAAGTAGTTGATTTTAGACTAGAGATGGTATAAAATGGTCCTTCGTATGGTCTTATGTTTTCATGATAATAAAATGAATTGAAATATGCAATTCAGAAAACATAACATTAAGAGTAATAGTGGTCTAAACGTAAGCACAATGAATTTGAAAAAGACATAACAATGTATTATTATGCCAATTAAAATAAACACCAGAAACTTTAGCAGCTGCAAAACGGCCACATCCTGATTGAAACAATGACGCAGAGAGAAAAATGATAATTTTCTCGACATCGCAAGTTTATCTGAAAATTGATAAATAATGATAAGCAATTGTTGGAGACACAGCCAGAAAAATAAGAAAAAAGAAATTCAGAGTAGTAAATCCTGTTATACAAATTTGAAACAAACTATTTAGCAACAGTTCTTACAGCAGATATTTGCATTAAATAAGAAACTGGAAATTGATGATAATTTAAGACATCTATTGGCAAAATTTGTAAACTCATGAAAAAAGAAAATATTTTGTTAAAATTCTAGTTGAATTGTGATGCCTGATCACAAACGATAGAGTGTTCAATTGCTTAGTTATAAAACTGATATTACGTGTAAGAAGAACATAGATATCAAATTCTCTGTAAAATGCCATACACATTCTTTAGATTCCAATTTCACCATTAGATGGTAGCTTAATTTTTCATTATTATTTTATAGATTTGTAACAGAGGATTTTATCACGACAAAAAACAGGTTAGAGAATGTAAAAGAACAGAATAAAAGGTAATAAATTTCGAACACACATAACCATATATGTTACTATTTTGGTATAATTTTACGTAAAAAGCAAACCCCCGAGAGCAGAAATGTGATCTCATATAAGTAAGATACACGTTAATCCTTTGACAAACAATTTCCTAATCTAAAGGTTTAATAGTTAGAGATCGGTTAGTTCATCGAACTATCCAGTCTACCTATTGCCTATTTTTGAGGGAGCAGGAAAAGGTTTATTGTATCCTTGCCTTGACCCATCTCGCCCAATAGGTCGTTAGGTTCCTGGGCTTGCCTCGAGTTGATAGCTCCCTGGAGATGAGGCCTGCTCGAAAAAGGTTTATAGTATCAAACGGTTTCTTAATCTAAGCGTGGACATTGCATTGAACATTTTAATATTACTGGTTTAACATTTAATATCTACATTTTCATCACAATTAATTTTGGTGTTGATTTAATAACTTACGTTACTCACAATGTGTAATTATCCAAAACAAATATTTACTAAAACCTAATTCTTCCTCGGATTAGTAAATAGGAGGGAGGATCATTTCTTAAAGAAGTGATTCTCAACAGTATGTGCACTGTTTGTCATTTGTAGCAACAATTAATCGTGGATTCAGACAATGTCATCCCCCTCTACACGTGACATGTCGTACTTTCACAGATTGACGTGTGGCTGCAGCACTGACAGTACACATATTGAGAAGTGCGTTATGAAACAACATTCACAAGAAAGAAATGAATTGCGTTCATGAAAATACAAGTCGCACGTGAAAGAAATGCTGCTAAGTGTCACAGAGGACTTGTGCAAGCTTGTGGTGATGAGGCACTTCAATATCCAACAGTGGTCAAGTGGTTCGCCATACTGATTTGCCAAAACCACGAAAGTTCCAACAAACACCCAGCAACATAAAATGATGTTGTTTGTTACCTACGAGTACCAAGTCGTTCTCCTTTGTTATACAGTACCGAATGTAGTTACCGTGAACACTGAGTATTAAATCAACTTCCTGGAGATTTACTTTCGTCCAGCTATCCGTCGGAAACGGCGAACTCTTCTGGCGAGACATCTGATTGTGCTGCACAAAACTCAAGTCACTACATTGCAAAGTGGAACAACTGCTTGAGCGGTGGGGTTGGGGAGTGCTAATAAAACACCCCATAGTCTGGATATGACTTCTTGTTTCGGAAGCTACAAGATACTCTACGACGACATCACTTCAATACCATCGATGGCATCTTAAAAGCCCAAGGACGTCCTTCAGTGATATGCGGAAAACACGATTCGGCTGACAGAGTGAGAAAATTGCCAGATGTTTCTAACTCGACAGGAAATTATTGGGTCATTCCATGCCAAATCATCACAGCTCCCATTGCAGATATCCATGAAATTTGGTAGGATGGTAGAGGGCATGAAGTAATTTACACATGTAAAATTTTAGCCCTCATTCATACAGTGTGTTAGCAGGGTTGCAACTTTATAAAAATCGTCAAATTTATGCTTGCAAGGTTCAACAAGGAAATCATCATAACTTTTCTTATAATTATGGCATACCTTTCTTCTTTAGCTGGTTTTAAAGCTAAGGGTGCATAGTTTTGGCAAAAAAATAGTATTGTATAAACATATTGAAATATTTGTGATCTTTGATCTTGAATACCTAAAAAAAGTGCAACTTCAATTTTTGGTGGAAATTAGGTATGCTATACTGTTAAATGTAATATCTGTTTCATGTAAGGTTCACTTTGAGAACAGGAATAAAATAAATCTGATAGTAGTAAATGCTACATTCAGTGAAACACCTTACAGTCTAGTTAAAATAATGTCGTCTGGGGAACTAATTGCAACAGAAATTAAATCAACTGCCTCTACTGTAAACAAAATTGTGTCGAATCCAATTCTAAAGAGTTTATTTCTCTCTGACCTGTAGGTTAGCCGTCATTTAGAGATTCTTTTTTAGGTATTCAAGATCAAAGATCACATCATGTGATCTTAAATTAAATTTTCAATATTTTAATACAAGGCTCTTTTTATAAAAACTATGCTTTCTTAGTCTACAAAGAAGCCCAAGATGGAAGTTATGCCATAATTAGAAAATAAATTATGATTTGTTGTGTTGACTTTGCAAGCATAAATTTTAAATTTTTTATAATGTAGGCAACCCTGCTGTATCAACACAATGTATCAATGAAAGCTAGAATTTAACACATGGAAATTAATTCATGTCCTCTATCATCCTACCAAATTTCATGAAAATCTTAGATGGTCGGGTTGAAAATTTTGAAATGACCTGTTATGAACATGAAATCTATCCTCGTATATTACTTAATCTATACGATAGACTCCTTTATGTAAGAAACATACGTAAGACAGTCTGGAACCCCACAATCAAATACATAAACCTTTGTAGTTCAGATAAGAAGAAACTAAGAAACAATTTACATATCAATATTGATTGATAACAAAAAAGGATAAAAAAATATTACAATTAAAACACACATTCTTAAGGGAATTTTCTCTCCCTGTTCCTTGAAGAGGGGCCTATTCTATTGCTGGGAATCTTCTCTCCCTGTTCATTGAAGCGAGGCATATTCCATTTCATGGAATATTCTTTACCTGTTTCTTAAAGCGAGGCCTATTCCATTGCATGGAATATTCTTTCCTTGTTTCTTGAAGAGGCCTATTCCATTCCTGTAAATGTTCTCTCCCTGTTTCATTAAGCGAATCCTATTCCATCCCTGGGAATTTTCATCATCTGTGACAATGAAACATATATTAATTAAAATTGTGGAATGTTGTTCCTTTTTTTGTTTGTGTGTTCCTAGAGGTCACTTGTTGATATTTCCTCTAACCGTACGGTAGAATCGACTTTTTCCTAAAGAATATGAAAAATCATTCTTATTGGAGCGTGTTATTTTCCTTACGTTATATCTTAGAATATCCTTAAATATGATCAGCTTTTCAATGTATTTTTATTAATGGTAAGGGAATTGAGTAAAATAGGACTGCTTGTTGAAATACCCATAGGCAATATTATCAATTGTAATGAATTTGCGTGTAATTCATGAAGTTGGGACTTACGTCTTTGTGAATTACATATGAATTTAAACCTTCTTCATAAAATATTTGCCAACAGAGAACGACGTTCTCTCTGTAGTATTTTGCATCATAATCTGGTCTGAGTTCGACTTAGCGTTTCTTATCAGATGGTTGAAGGAGGGTGTATTGGAGACAATCGGAGCCTGATCATGAACACACCATTTCCTTTGAAAAAAATATTGACAAAATTGTAATTCCTGAATCCACTCTACGTGTATGCTCTCATTCTCATACGCAGAGGGTGAGATACATTTTAAATGTCTTTCTGGCTAAGTTCTTCTCAGGTTATTATACAATAGTCTGCTTTTGCTAAAAAAATAAAATTAAATCGGAAATAAAGATAAATGAAAAATGTAGTTCTGTTCTTCCTTCTTATTTAATCTTCATGATAGTGATGAACAGTGAATGGTTACTATCTATGACTGTCCAGGCCTCCAGGAACATCTATACTCTGTCCCGGGAATCTCTGGAGCAAGCGAACGAAAGCAAGTCCTCTGCGCCAGTAGTGACTCGAGAGGGCTCGACCAATGAACACGTGGGAGGGAACAGGATTGCGTGGAGAAGAAAACCAGCCTGTGCAGAAGTGTACTTCTTCGCTCCACTCACTCTCTTTCTTCCTTGCTCTATATTTATGCACGGCCTTGCTCCAGAGATTCCCGGGATAGAGTAGAGTTTCACTGGCCACTGCTTCACGGAGGCCGATAGTAGGCATTTGTTTCTGATTAATGTTTTACAATTGTAATTTGACTATTTACGATGGCTTTTTCGCTTCCTTGCTAAACTATGATAATTACTGATGATGAATAAATTAAACATAGGGGAAGAACCACCATTGTATGTATCTGTAGAGATATAGAATAAAATGTGTGCAAAATTCAGAAACCTGAGGATATTGAAACTTTAATACTTATTATGTTGATCTTACTGTTAATACTCTTAATGTCGTTTTGTTACAGAGCAATTGGAAGTTAATTAATATATTATTTTATTGTAAATTAAATATTGAATATGACTCTTGTGTTTTCGTCATAAATATGAGTACAATTTACAACAATTATATTGTCACGTTGTGCTTTGTGATACAGAGACGATTTGACCTACATGTGTGATATGTCAGCATACAACATGTCAATATATCAAATCCCAATCATCATGATTTCCTTATTGAAATATTGCACGTTTAATCAATGTTCGAATTAAACATTTTACTTTGGATTACACAATGAGGTTTTAACAGGAAACTACTCTTTATTCGAGAGAAGGCAAATGCACAATATTATTATTATTAGCAATAACAATAACAAATATCACAGTAATATACAATTTAGACCTGCTTTTACGGTGTAACGGTGATATATTCCATGGGTACTTCAGTCTTCCTGATGGCGCAGTGTGTACTAGCGTTGTCGCCTTGTAATCAAGGGATCCAAGGTTCGATACCCGGTGGAGTCATATAGTGGTTCAGACCCCACTTCAAACTGTAGGTCCAGTCCTAATTAGCCTAACTGTGCATAAAGTGCACTTAAAACACCAAATCAATGATCAAAATAATTATTTAGAGCGTGGCATATAAATATTCTGGAGAATAGAAAAATGTAATTATGCCATTTATTTCTCATGTTCATAAATGTACATTGAATTATAATGTGAAGTCCTATAAAAGATAACCCTCTCCAACTGTCATTTTTATGCAGATCCACAGGGATCATTCCCGCGCGCAAGTTCTACTAGCCAATTAATTATTTCAATCAGGTTAATAATATACCTTTATTTTAGCAACATGTGAATAAATGTTAGATTTGTGCTCGGACTGGGTCGTTTGTTAATACTGTGAGTAGTGGTATTTATGATAGGGACAGCGCGAGAAAGGAAGAACACCTCCTCAAGCAGATTTGCTATACTTAAAACAAGCTCAACATGCCCATATGAGCTTTTTGCTCTAGTGTGGAACTCTTTCTAACCCAAGATTTTTGTAAAAATGCCCTCGGGAATTTTTCAGAAAGGAAGAGCTCTTCTCATGCAGATTTGCTATACTTAAAACTTGCTCAACATGTCCATATGAGTTTTTTGTTCAAGTGTAGCACCTGCCTAACCTAAGAGTTTTGTAATCGGAAAGTATCAACCCTTCTCAAGCAGATTTGCTCATATTTACAAAAATTGCATCAGCCAGATTTTTGTCTATAAACTTGTATCCATACCCACCTATACATATTTACTTCAGGTTTAAGTTTAATTGGATACCAGGTTCCCCTCTAGTCTAGCCATAACCTTGTTATGTATTGATTTTTGCTTCCTGAGTTGTGCGTAAACAATTACCCGACCGAACAAAACATGCTTCCATGTTTTTATAATCTTTTGATCAGTCCCATGTTTCGGCCAACAATAAATCATTCTTGCCCGGGGAATTAATGCCAGCAGATAAAATCTACACTGTGTCTTTTCAGAGAAAAATAACATATTATCCATCATCAAAGAGAAATTAGTAATGGCTTCTTTCTGTATGCCTGGGAGATTTTATCTGTTGGCATAACCTGCACTATGCTTTTTCAGAGGGAAATTACATGTCATTTATCATGGGACTCAAAGAGAAATTTCTTATCTACACTGTGCACCCTTTCAGGGAAAATTACTTGCTATCCATCATATTGAGGAAATTCCTAGTAATAATTATATTGGCTTCTTGGATATTGTCATGCAAACTGAATTGCATTTAGGTTTGGTCTTGTCGCAATAATATAAGCCCCGAGTCTGTGTGTAACTTACAGAAATATTCATTGCATATTTCTATATTCCTGCCACGAGCAGATGTGCTGTGTTTTTTAGCTTTCCTGCAATATGCAGAAGTGCTGTTTTATATGAGCTTTCCTGCCACGAGCAGATGTGCTGTGTTTTTTAGCTTTCCTGCAATATGCAGAAGTGCTGTTTTATATGAGCTTTCCTGCCACGAGCAGATGTGCTGTGTTTTTTAGCTTTCCTGCAATATGCAGAAGTGCTGTTTTATATGAGCTTTCCTGCCACGAGCAGATGTGCTGTTAAATTTGGGTAAGTAATATATATAAAAGCTTTCCTGCCACGAGCAGATGTGCTGTGTTTTTTAGCTTTCCTGCAATATGCAGAAGTGCTGTTTTATATGAGCTTTCCTGCCACGAGCAGATGTGCTGTTAAATTTGGGTAAGTAATATATATAAAAGCTTTCCTGCTACTAGCAGAAGTGCTGTTTGATATGAGCTTTCCTGCAATATGCAGAAGTGCTGTGTACATAGTTCCATGGCTTATATGTTTTAAAATTAAGAGGCCCCTAGGCCTCCCTGACAGCAAAGTGTTGGTATTATTGTTTTATAATCAAAGGGCCTCTGTGTTTGAAACGGATCTCTAGAACTGCTCTGTGACCCGCTCATTTCTTACATCATAAACATATGATTTTTCACCTATGAGAATGACACTACATATGGTGTCGTCGGGTAATGCCTCGTGGAATTCACAGATAATTTTAATGTTTGTCCTGTCATTTACCACAACCTGTTTTCTTTTTGAAGTGTTAATTACAAACATGGGTCTCCGTGCTTTGAATTCATCTGGTGTGTAATACATGTCAGTATTGCCTGTAGTGACCCTCTTGAAAGCCGAAAAAGCCTCATATAATTTGAGAAAATCATCCTTGGACATGTCTAAATTGTAATTTTCTCTAGGAAAGACCTCATTTCTGCCATTTTTAAGATATATGTTCTTGATGTTGCAGTTATCAAATTTACTTGAATTTTTTTCCTGATTGTTGTGTCTCCCAGTCTGAAACAGTACCACCACAAAATCAGGCATGTCATATTGTATACTGGAGAATGAATTTGTAGCATCAAATTCATAATAAGAACCAGTGGCAACCTTCTGTACGCATTGATATGTATAAAATTGCAGAGGAATCTGTGGATTTTTTATTATATCAGCTTTGTATTTAAGAGCATAACTGGCCTCATATTCAACAACTGGGATTCTTAGCTCCATAGTCTGAATAATGCATCTGCCTGCATCAGGTAGGGTATTAGGCAGAGCTTCTCCTGTAGAGTTTAATGTGCTGTACCTCATCAAAGCATTATTATCATTTGCAGCTCTTCTAAATGTGATTCTTAACCCGCCCTTCCACATAATATCTTTGTAATCCGAGAAGAATCCTGGCAACAGGCGCATGGGAAACAGCACTGTGTGGTTCTTAGATAATATCTTATCACCAGCCTCAAATCCACCTATTTTGTAGTATGATGCCTCGGTTTTGGATAATTTTAGTGTGGCCAAAGCTGTGGAGGTAATGCCGGGATAATCCACTCTGTTTATAACAACACCATGCTTTCTGATCTCAATTTCAGAGAACAGATGCGGCACAAAATTGTCCACCAATCTTATATTTGAATTTGCCGGATAATCTGTTCCATCGAGCTTTACAACATCAAATTTGATGTATAGATCTGCTCTGTGGGGGTGTATAAAGCCATCCCCTACATCAAGATCAACCTCAATCTCTGTGTTGGGTTGATTTAAATTTGCAAATGTCCTCCTGTTTGGAGGGAATGATTGTAGCTCATAACTCTCAATATTTTCCATTGTATGTATTTTTATTTAAATATTAATCTCTATGATTGCAGTTGTTGTGGCTCCAGCAAAATCAACTAATTCTTCTTTTTCATTAGTGACCATCAATTCAATGTAATCTATTCTATTATGACACACAGGAAAATATAATGTTGGGGATGGATTGTAGATGATGGGCTCCATAAATTCGGAATTAGGTTTGAATGTTGCAATGATGCCAGTTTGTTTGTGAGTGCCTATGCCATTTGATTTGGTGATCATACCCTCAGCCACATTACAGTGAATATTTAGAGTTTCTATGGCTAGGAATTTAGGTATATTCATAGCAGTGTGTTTGATGGCCGGTTCAAGTTTTGTGTTGTTCTCGAATCCCAATAACTCTCCTATAGTACCCAGATCTACTTTTTCTGTAGCAGACACAATTTCTACTCTGTGAGTGACAGAATTTTGACTTAAAACTACACCTCTGGGTAATTGAGCATTTAGAGTGGACAGATTATATTGCCCTGGAGTGATGACAATTTTTTGATCCCCTACTGCAATTTTGTTGTTGTGGTGTGTAATATTAGGGATCAAGTACATGCCGTAAAATGCTCTGAGAGCTATTGTTTTGGGATACACTATATCATCATGCAATTTGAGTTTCAATATTGAATTTTGGCTGGTGAGATGGAATACCCCCATGATGTTTTAAATAGCACAAGGCTTTTTGAAAATTTTCAATTGATGGTTTATTTATTTGAGACATATATCTGAGAACTGATAAACACAAATGTCCGCAATTAACATCTTTGAAGTTTTGAACACGGGCATTATTGTAATAAAGATTAGCTGATTTTAGATATTTTACTAAATTTTCAGGTGGAACACCTCCAAATGAATCAAACACAAATGCCTCATTGTTTAAATATTTAAGATAACAAATCCAGTGAGTGCCCTGATTTTTATACTCATCCAAATTAACAATGCCACACTCTTTGTTGAGTGGTTGTTCTGGTAAAGAATCAGACATGTACACACCCCTAAAATTTTTGATGCCCAGTGGCTTGATTAAAGCTTCAATATCTTGGTTTGTAAGCGGCTCTTGTTTTTTTTAAACTTACTCATGGCTCTCTTAACACCTTTGCCTTTTTTCTCCATGGCCAGGTTATGGCGCCTCTGCTCATCTAATTCTGCCCTATTTTTCTTGGCATCTATTACTGTTTTTGCTATGGCGGCTGATCCCCCAGCCAAGCTCCCAACAGCCCCGAGAGCAGCTAAGATGGCAGGGATAGTAAATATGAATCCCCCCACATGTGATTTTTTTCTGGATTGCTGTAATTTTTTTAATTGGGGGGTACTAAGCAACAATTTCATACCATGTCCCTTGGCAATACAAGAGCTTTTTTTCTTGCGCTGCTTTTTGGTCAAGAGACTATCAATAGTTTTAAGAGATTTGAGACCTGCATAAGGTATTTGATACATAACACCCTTGGCCTTCATTGTAGGTTTATTATATACATATTCACAGCCCCCACCCCAGTTTTTGTTTGGTGCTCATAGCTATGGTGGTTCCCAATGCTGATATTTTTTCACTCAAAGAAGCATCTTTGCTTACAAATCTACCAAATGCAGCCTCTTCTAATTTCTTGTCTGCAACATGTCTCTTGTCAAGATCAGAATGTGTGTTGTATGCTATGTCATGGTCTCTACAAGCAGCATCTAGGGGATTAACACCGGGATCACCTCTGTTTAATCTATGATCCAATTTTGTACCGGGACCACAATACTGATAGCCTGGAATGTGTAGTTCAAATGGCAGCTTGTTTATAATGTCATTAACCAGGCCCCGGCCCTCAGAAACATTCCAAAATTTAGGTGGTAGAGTATTAATAATTTTTATGAGATATCCAATCCCCTTAGTGTCATTCACTATAAAATTAGACAATTTGGTGCTTATCATGTCCATAATTCCAACTTTTTCATTGTAAAAATTGTGGTTCCCAGCATTTTCCTCCCCAGCTATCACCAATAACCTATCTACAAGTTTCCTGACATCATCAACCCACACAAATTCTTTAGGCAGGGTGTTGTATTGTTTGATTCCACTACCAGTCTTGACCTGTGACCATATGGGCTTGATTAAATTATTGTATTTTGCTCCACTGCTAGACTTGACTCTTTTTTGTGTGGGATCATTGTTCTGGTATAGAGCATCTGATTTTATTAATATTTCTTTGTAATACTCATAATCTTGATCTGTATAGCTGCCAGGCCTTTTCCTAGTCATCAGTTCCCACAACCCAGGTGTTCCGGGGTACTTAACAAAAGCACCTTTTTCTCCGAGACGAGATTCTGAATATACAATCAGATCATCTCCCATAAATGTTACTCTGAAATTGCCAATTCTATGAATGATGCTCCCATCAAGCTCTGTGTCAGCATATAAGCCAAAGACCTCATCTTTGTTGTCTTTAGGTGTGGTTAAATATTTTTGAGCAAGAAGACCCAATTCAATAGGATCCTGAGTAGCTTCAATTCTTCTAGGAGCAACAGGACTAGGTGTATGAATACTGGAAAGTGGGGTGAATGGATAATCTAATATGTTCCTTGCAGCTACAGGTACAAGCTCTGTGATCAAATTTTGATTTTGCTCTGTAACAGTTTTGATATTCTTACCTAAATTATTAATAGCATCAATTACAGGCTGTTCTGTTGGTTTGTGTTTTTCATAAATTCCCCGGTTCTCTGATTTCCATCCCTTAAATCTTTTTACAAGATAATCTCTTAACTTAAGATCATCAATAATTGGCCTTTTCATGGTTGTTTATATACGTCTCTACGTCTAGAAAATCGTTGATTTTATTTCTGTATTTTCCAGTATTAGGTGTTCTTGTCATATCAATTGTGACAAACCCATAACTGTCCTGGCTCCAGCACCTGCTGCAAAACTTGGAAAAATCATTGTAGCTTAAGTCCCCACCTACATATTCATCATGTATGTGTTTGAGGTTGGTATGATCTTGATGAAACACACATATAAAATTGCTGTTGTCTCGGATCAGCTGCTTCGGTATTTTTGAAAAAGTCTGTGCCAGGTAGAAACAATCAATGTTTTTGTGCCGCCCCTGTGTAAAGAAATTTCTAACCATGTTTTGATTATCCAGTATAATGTCATCAAACACAACAACAGAATTATCGAGACATTCATGGAGTGGCTTAACATCTGGTTCAAAAGTTTCAATATCCAATCCATCATATAGCTTCAGCAGCTGCTGATATTTTAATTGTTCCAAGCTCTTAGAGAAGACATACAAGTGCCTGTTTTTCCAGTCTAACCAGTTGGGTGCCAATAAAAAATTATCAACCATTAGTGTAGTTTTACCACAAGCAGATGGCCCAACAATAAGACATCTAATATTATCAGGCAGCAAGTTGCCATTTCTCTTATTCTGCTGTTCAGGTTCTGGCAGCCTTTTTATAACATCCCAGGTGCTCATATTATTATTTTGTCTGCATCGATCCAGCTGTTTTCCGGATGACCCAGCCATTTGACAAATAACTTGTTGCCTTTCCTGCGGATGATTTTTTCTATGAGATATGTGTCAGGCTGTTTAGTTTTGCTGAGCTCTTGTTCATAGAACCTGCCTTTGAGAATTTCTCCTCGATGATCTTTTATTATATATGTGTTAAGGGTCCCGGGTTTAACTTGAACCACTGTAAACAATTCAGTGCTCCAGTTTCTCGTAAAGCCTCTCTTGAATAAGTCCTTATATTTACTGATTCTTACTTGATCACCCACCCTGTATTTGGCCCTTCTTCTTGTTGGCTGATATCTAGGATAATAAACAGTACTGATCAATTTTTGCTCATCAGATGAAGTTACTTCAGAGGGTTTCAAGTTGATTGTGGAATGGACCGAGTTGTTATATTTATGTAGAAGTTCTGGAAGAATATTAAGCCATTTATAATTACCTTGAAGTGTAAATTGTTTATACATAAGATTTTTTAAGGTTCTGTTAAATCTCTCTACAATTGAGGCTTTGAGATCACTGTAACTCGAGTAATGTTTTATTGCCTGGCTTTTAATAAATTGTTGGAACACAGAATTATAAAATTCTTTGCCATTATCTGTTTGCAAATAGCGCGGTGATCTTCCACTCTGATTGATGATTGTCCTGAAGGCTTCTGTAACACATGTTCCAGTTTTGGATTTGAGTGGCAGAGCCCAGGCAAATTTTGAAAATGTGTCTATCACAGAGAGTAGATACTTGTAGCCCTTGTTGATTTTGTCTAAGTTCTTCAGCTGTCCACTTGCCAATTCAATCAAGTCGCTCTGCCATAAATCATCTATGCCTTTTGTGACTACTGGCAGTCTCTTATAATTATGTCTGGCTTGTCTGTGTAATTCATCAACAATAATTTGTCTAGACATAATATGTAAACAAGAATATTGCAACTATAGGGTGTTCAGCAGCTGATACTACAGGATTTTCTAAATATAATTTGTCTCCTATTTGTATATGAAATTCCAAAGTGCCATCATCTTCAGCATAGGCTGTTTCTAATGTATTGGGGTCTGTAAAATCCTCCAACTCTACACTGGTGATTTTTACTTTGTTCTCAGCATTTGTTATTGATAAAGTAGGGTAGTGGTGTGCCTGTGGTTGAAGCCAATATTTGATCTTGATTGGTCTCAATGTGCCCCCAACAAAAAACTGGTAATAAAATTGTGCAGGGGACAGCATATATATTTTGCCACCTGGTGTAAATGGTGAATCATATTCTTTGTTGGGGATGCTGTACAATTCAAGAATTACTGTATGTTTTGGATTCTCGATTATGCCTGTTATTTCTTTTTCTGCTGTAAGCAATCTGCTTGTTACAGATTCAAGGTGCTCATTGATGGTCCTAACAACATCATCGTGGCCTGGCTTGATCTTTATGTCCACGACAAGTTTCTTGTATTGTTGCACAATTTCTTGAAGCTGGGTGGCAAAAACAGACAGAGCATTTGCTTGATTGGATTCCATGGTTCCTAGCTGTTGCTTGATATTAGCTACAATTTGTTGCAAATTTTCAACAATTGCCAATTTTGAATTTTGAGCAGTAAGATCATGGACCTGTCTTCTGATATCCTCAAACAGGGCATGCAGTTCATTAATATGTTGATTGGTTGGAAGAGTGGCCACTGTCTGAGTGAGATGTTTGATCTCTGCCTGGATATTCTTGACATCTTCTGATTTCAATATCCTATTCACTGCTCTCTTAATATTTTTAAGTTCCTGTGATGTAGGAAGATTTGAAACAGTATTCTGCAAAAATTCAAGTGCCAATTTCACATTGTTTAATTCAGAAGCATCAGCCACATTTTGCATAGCATTTTGGAGCAGGGCTATATCTGCCTGAGAGGGTGTTGATTGTTGTAAAATTTCAAGCTTTGTTTGGATATCATCTATCAAGTGATGAAAATAAGATAGCTCAGATTCAGTGTTGAGGTTTTCAAGCTTTGTGATTTGGTGCTGGACACTGACAAGTGTGTCTACAATACCGGGCAATCTGGATTCTAGTACATTTGCCAAATCACTTTGCACTGCTGCTATTGTACCTTCAAGATGGGTTATGGAACTTTGAATTTTTCCAAAATCTTCATATGTCTCAAGTTGCAGCTTGATATTTGCAACACTCCGAGTTATTGCATTCAAAGCATCAGAAGATGGCAAGTTGTTCATAAAATTTTCAATTGTCTCAATTTTTTCTTTAACCTCGGCATTGGCATTGTTCAAGGGGTCCAGATTAGGTATTTGGAGTGATTGAATCTGTTCTTTTAGAGTGGAAATCACTAGATCAAAATCTTCTTGTGACTTTATGCTTTTGACAATTGTTTGGAGCTGTGCCTGGACATTATTTATTTGCTCTTCCAATTGCTGTTTCAATTGCTCAGAGTTGGTGGCCTGGGTCTTAAATTTGGCTTGAAGAGCTGCTACAGCTTCTTCTAAACTTTGAAAATTATCCAATGTGGCCAGGTCAGTATATTTCTGAAGCAATAATTTGAGTTCAGAATCAATTTTAAGAAGAGGGTCCATGCATTGTGATTGCAGATTTGTAATTTCTAATTGAAGACTGGCATTGAGTGTGGTTTGTAAAGCTTGTAAATCACTTCTTAATTTCTTGACTCTGACATCAAGCATCAAAATCTCATCACTGTGATCTTCATGCCTTGTATGGCCAAATATATCATTAGGCATTTTTGTTTTAGTGGTTATTTATTATAGAGTATCTGATTCTTAATTCTATAAAAAAGGGTATAAGCTTGTCATATGACCCAGGGACCTCAATATATAAGCAGTCACCAGCAGAAACAGTATATACAGTGCCAGAAATCATGTTTGAGTGCTTAATTCTATAAATATTTCTCCCTACTGAAATCTTGACATCGCCCTCAGGGGTTGTAATAAATTGCAATTGCCCACCTACAGGTAATTGGTAATGATTTAAATTATTGTTAAATATGTACAATGTTTTGCCTGTTTCATCATCAACTTCTGTAAGTATGCTGTTCAGGTGAATAATTAACAAGCCACTCAGTTTAGATATCATATCAGAAGAGGGTTGTGGTGTTGGCAGCTCCATAATAGCCTGTTTTTTGAACCCAAATAAGTTCATAGGCATGTTTATTTATTTCAAATCATGCTCTGTGTTTGGGCATTGTTTGCCACTTTTCAAATCACAATGCCCCCAAGGTAAAGTATGTATGCCACATGATAAAATGCATCTCTTGTCATCATGTGGGTCCAGAGCCACTTTTCTTACAATATTTGAAGTCAACAAGTGATCCACACTCTGAATTCTGCATTCTGATGTTTTGATTGAACTCTGGGATTTGATGCAATTTTCATAATCTTCAAATTTAAGCTCTTTGTCAACAGTCACTCTGCCAATGCCCTTGGCTTTTTTGACAACAGCACTACATGTTTTAAAAGTGTACATCTTGGCACTTAACCCAGCAAATTTCACAATAACATCACCAAGCGTCTCATCTTTTAACTTGCCAGGCACCTTTTTGTTGTGGGGTTGAATTCTTGTATGTTCACTGGTATCAAAATATTTAAACAATTCAGGCTGTGACATATCTTGATAAACATCTTCTGTTTGAATATCAAGAATAAAACTATCCGTGTCCATGTACATCAGTTTTACACGATCACCATAAAAAGGTTTCAACACATCATAATACAATGTTAACATATGTAATTTGGACCTTTCCAATATCACAGCCCCTACATAAATAGGTTTATCAAATTTGATCTTTGTTTTCTTCATGTTGAAAAGTGCCATGTGCTCATCATAAATTCTTCTGTAATTGAAGTTGGGTTTTGCAACCAATTTTTTGCTCAGGCTGGGGTCAGTAATTATTTTAACATTGGTATGTTTTCTGACATTTTCAATAGTTTTGCCATACACAGAATTCACCATCAATTTAAACAAGGTCTTATCAAATTGGCTCTTTGCAGATGTTCGAAGCTCCGTGTTTGTATCAATGTATGGTTTCAACCATTCTGAGTGCCTGAACCTTAAGACTTTTCTAACTTTGGTCACTTGAACACCATGACTCATCAGGAACTGGAGGTTTTTGTAATATGTGACATATCCCTGTTTTGGCTCCAGAGTCATCATGAGCTTCTTCTGTTTAGAGCCAGGTGAGCACTGAACCTCGGGAATTGGGGGCAGATCAGAAAATTTATTGTGCAAATCTTCAGGAATTGTCAGATCAACCTCTAAGAAGAGGCCATAATCACTGTCATCAAAATCCTTAAGATTCTCAATATTGAAATTTTCAACCCATTCAAGCTCTGCATATGGCAGTTTTTGCATCATGGCATGACCATAGAGGCTGTTTGCATCTACGTACAGTATATAATTTGATGGCCGTGCTGGATCATAATCAGGCAGCATAATATGCTTGTTACTTGCTCTGGCATATCTCTGAGAACATTGCACCATCCCCCCTCTTATACCTTTCTCCATAAACAGATACGTATCTTGATCGTGGATCAGATCCAATTGCATGTTGGTGTTCAAAAACATTGCGGCCCATGCTAGGCCCGGGGCACTGAAAAAATACACTGGGTCCAGTTTATAATTTTGTATGGAAGATTTTCTGAATGCCTGTATTATATCAGCTAAGAGGGTGACATCAAGTTTTAAATATGCCTTGTGATAATCACGAAATGTCTTGCATTTTAAATTGTTCCACTTCAACTGAGCATGGTGATAGTCTTCATCAGTGATTCCACATCCTCTGATTTTGCTGTAAAACTCTTCTTGTGGTGGCAGGGAACACTCATCAAATTTAGAAAAATCTGTAACATAGTCATATGGATATACACCCTTCCGCCTAATTAATTTCAGGTCCTGATTTGGAAACGAGGCACGTGTGATTTTCAATTGATCATCAGATAATTGAGTGGCCAGTGTAGGCAGGCTAGCAGATAAAAATCTGTAAGAATCAAGAAATCTTATGTGAATAGGAACACCATCAACTTTAATTATCTTGCTAATAGATATATATTTTTCATCATTTTCAGCTAAAATATTTAAATTCTGCTTGTCAAACCCCTCGTACCTGATCAGATGATGGAAATCATAATTGGATGCTCCATGGCAAAATATGGGGATAAATCTTGGTCTCTTGATCTGAATATTGCAGCTTTTACACAGGGCCATTAAGAATTTACCATCTGTATGAGAATGGTGTTTCACCTTGATATTTGTATCTGAAAATTCAGAATCACATACCGGGCATTTTTCTGCATTGTTGAAATCCTCAATCTGTTCCTCTGTTAAAGGCAACATGGGTTTTGATTTTAATAAGATGTTAGATGCTATGTCACGGCACTCATTTTCTATTCTATGTGCAAATTCTTTGACGGCATTTGGTCCCATGTATAAGCACAGCTCACTAGCTACACCACCCTGTACAACCATATAATAAAAACTGGAAGGTTCATGTAGTTGGTATGGTGTAATTGAAGAATCTTCAGGATCTGGATTGCAGAATGCAAGACGTTTGAGGTTCGATTCAAAATCATAGACAATAAATACTGGGTGTTCCAACAAGGCTTCAAACTTTTTGAATTTGCAATTTTCACTTGGATTGGGCATCACCATATGAACAGGTTTATGATTGCCACAGTATTTCAGATGCTCAATTAACTTGTTTTTGGCAATTTCTGTATTACATTCAGGAACCCTATTTACCATTTTTTGACCATCAAATACAGTTAAGCATCTTCTGCACAACTTGAATATTCTATTGGATTTGTCTAGTTGTGTTCTGACTATAGCTTCAAGATTATGTATCAGAGTATAATGATATGTGCTATCCCCTTCAATTAAGAGCAGATCAATCGGAATAGCAGATTCATCATCAAGTGTACTGATTCTGAGAGGTGCTATCGGGCAATTGCCAGTGGAACAAATAAATACATTAATAGATAATTGTTTGCCATTGATGTGCCTGGCCTTTTTTTCAAATTTATCAATATTCTGAACAGACATTGGATATTCCAAACCCTCCATTGCATCGTCAAAATCGTGCTCATGTTGCTTGTAATAAGTTATTCTCTGAGGATCGCTTGAAACTGGATACAAAGCAGCTAATATACACCACAAAAAGCATTTCTGGTCATTATTTTTTATATTGACCACGGCTCTTTTGTTTTTGATATTAGCAGGTAATGGCACATATGTAGATCCTTGTAATGGGCAGAATTCAGAAATATTGACATATAACTTGTGTGATGAACCGCATAGGCTCCATCCGGACTCTTTTGCCGCAAATTCAGAGTGTTTAATATTCAATTGATCTATCAAATTGCTTATTATTTTGTCTGAATTTGTATTTGAATAAACCGGTACAGTTTCTGTTATGTGGGGCTGTGTAAATTTTGTGCCATTTGGCTTCTTATATTGTGTATACAATTTGAGGGACAGTTTATAAGAGCCATTTTGTGCATTGAGAATTGCCTGGAGATCAGAATTTATACTGTTCAAGAAATTCTCAATGCCACATCTTGGCTCTGACACAAAACAGTGATCCCTAAGTTGGCCATTAAAACTGCTACGGATAGGTTCATGTCGTGGCTGCTTTGCTGCTCTGGCATTAACAGGTGCTTCGTGCTTTCTTTTCAGACCAGATGTAGATGGTTGTGGAGGCAATGTTGATGACTGTACAGAGCAAGTATCTTTATGTATATATGTGAAATATTCCATGTTATATTTTCTATGGCATTTGGGGCAAATTTTTGTGGGAGTTCTGTATTTGTCTGGATTACAAATCTTTTGGTGTCTGGCCCAATTAGAGCTGGATATATTTTTATTGCACTGATTACAATATTTTTGATTCGGCATTTTTGCTGTTGTTTATTATATACAATTTCCTGGGTTTCAATTCAAAACTTTATACTGAATAAAAAATATCAGTTGGGTTCAGCTGTGTGCTTTGTGTGTGTGTGTATGTGTGTATGTGTGTATACACTTAATATTTTTGGCTTTGGTATTTATATAAAATTTCCTGGGTTTTAAATCTAATTTTTGTGCTTATCTTATGACAGGTTATAAAGCCAATAGCCCACAAGTGGAAATATTCATTCACACTGACCCAGCGCAAATGCCTGCACGAACATGCATATCTTGAATGGCAATAATCTTGTTATGTATAACAGGCTGGGACAAATATAAGCTTGACTCTAAATATGAGTGGATTACAACAAATATCAGATTTTATATTGTTCAATATGAATTTAAACCAGTAAGTATAAGAAGCACTGTATCAACACGTCTGTTCTCCTCAGTCAGTCTCACAATACTGGCTGATGCAATATTCGGGAATTTCTGTAAATACTGGCGCTGAGGAGAAATCAATACTACCGTCTCGGGAATTCCACACACTGACCCAGAGAGGGAAACATGCAAACACGGAGCAATTCTAGAGGGCATATTGCATTGTTTTAATATTAGATAAGCAAATTGAATCTGGTTTCCAATTAAACTTAAACCAGAAGTAAATATGTATGTATGGGTATGGGTTTTTGGCTTAATTTCTGGTGTGGCCAAAAATTGACAAGTTTATAGACAAAAATCTGGCTGATGCAATTTTTGTAAATATGAGCAAATCTGCTTGAGAAGGGTTGATACTTTCCAATTACAAAACTCTTGGGTTAGGCAGGTGCTACACTTGAACAAAAAACTCATATGAACATGTTGAACAAGTTTTAAGTATAGCAAATCTGCATGAGAAGAGCTCTTCCTTTCTGAAAAATTCCCGAGGGCATTTTTACAAAAATCTTGGGTTAGAAAGAGTTCCACACTAGAGCAAAAAGCTCATATGGGCATGTTGAGCTTGTTTTAAGTATAGCAAATCTGCTTGAGGAGGTGCTCTTCCTTTCTCGCGCTGTCCCTATCATAAATACCACTACTACTGTGCATCATGTCACCTTGATCTGTTGTTCATGCAAGCGCGGTGAACGTTTTGCTTTAAACTAAAAGGGCTCGTGTGGCTTGCCGCTTCTTTTCAACAGTAGCAAAATATAGTGCATGAAATATTACAGAATTATTTAATCAATATACAGATATTTCCACATGGAAATACATTTTCGAGAATCATACGTCCTTAGAACGTTTAGAACAGGTATTTTAAAAAGAAATAAGAACCTCAAGTTATCACACAAGAATATTTCCTTGAGTTTCGCTCGCAAAATGGGACTGGAAAAGAACGAAATTGCTCACTCCTCTAGCGCCCAAACGGCGCCTCCCAGAAGAAAAATTCACACGACCTCTTTTGTAGAGAATTTTATGTGGAATAATTTTTGTCATATGTTTGGCTAAAAAATGCTTTCCAAGCGAGATATTTTTGAAAAAAAAAAAAAAACAACTGATTTTGAAGCCATTTCATCAAAGATGGTGGCAAAATTTGGGGTGGTAGAGGGATGCAAAATTAGTATGTTGTTTAAACATTTTTTTTTCAGTTTTCACTATTTTTCTTTCCTTTATTGGACCCCAAAATCATCCCTTGTTAATTTGTATATCCGACATTGACATTTTCAAAGGCACATGCCGTTCTTGAAATTCATAGTTTACGTTGTAAATATATAGACTCACGCACACGTATTATGTATTGTTACAAGGAAATACATGTAAAAGGAAAACAATCACTACACATTTTGGCTTTTTTTTCCCTGAAACAGCCCAACCTCACAAAACTCAAAATTATATTACTTAGTGTAAACATTTATTCTCATAGAACAAAACAGAATGTACGAAGCATAAGTAAATAACTCTTAAGCGGCCATGTAATTATTAAGGATATGTAGAAATTTGCACGTATTTGATTACAAGTTTTATGTCCGCTTTGTGCCTGTTTCTTAATCCAGAGAACAAAACATATTTTCATTGAACATTCACTCTTTGTAGGCAACTTCTACACACTATCTCCAGCCGACGATCATATTAAAAGTAAAGGTAAAGTTTCCCGGGCATGTAGCACAGTGCCACGAAGGAATATTTAGAAGATGTGGGAGTAGGACCCCACAAATTCTCGATCTCGGCCATTTTTGGAGGTTGTGTGTTCAGCACCACGCCCCAACTGTCTTTACCCTTCAGGGCTGCCCCAAGGTATCCACTGATTTGAGGCTGGGTGGGCCTCAGAGCCGTTTTATGAGAGGACGAAAATCGAACCTG
The DNA here is from genome assembly GCF_977018435.1 of Lepisma saccharinum. Classification (NCBI taxonomy): domain Eukaryota; kingdom Metazoa; phylum Arthropoda; class Insecta; order Zygentoma; family Lepismatidae; genus Lepisma; species Lepisma saccharinum. Next base: position 59,588,611 of record NC_139243.1, on the reverse strand, counting down.
GGTCTCCCGCATGGCAGTCAAACACCCTACCGACCACCTAGACTACTGAGATAAAAAAGTACCAAATGTTATAAGATCTGGCAAGAGTAAAACATAGAACCAGTGGTAAAATTCGTGATAAATAAAATATAACCAAAAATAATAATCATTAATAAAAACAGGCAAGCATCATAATTAAATTTTGTGACATAAAACTGTAGGCACATTCAAGTTACCGTCTATAGCCACTACATCACTTTGCTTCATGATAGGACAGATATAACCAGTACGAATTCACAAAGCAAAGTGTAGCTACCATTGCGCTTTGTTTTATCTGTTGCTATGCACATCTAGTAACACATATGCACTATTAACAGTGTAGAATAGTGTATATCTGCTCACCTTTCCTGCTGTTTACAAACAGTCTGTCTCCTTGCCCCTGTTCACTTGAATTTTTGAAAGTATTCACAAGATTGCGAACTCAATACATTTCGTGCTTAAATGGAACTTGTCATTGTTTCATATTCTCTCTGGATTGTTGCCATGGAGAGCTAGCGATTGTTAACTTATTGTTACGTAGAAGGAAAAGCAAGATGGGGCAAGGGGTGCATCTACCATTTTTCATCGTTCTGGACTAGAAGCTTATGGAGATTAACCAAGATAAAAATATCCTCAGCAAGCTAGCGAAATCAAGCGCACAAACAAGTTTATTTTTCCCCTCGCTTCTCGCGTCATTTGACATTGCTGCACACTTTGTCAATGTAGTAGAAACAATGGAAGCAGCTGACTGCATCGCCAACTCTTCCTTAGATGTCTTACGATTGAAAATTTGACTGCAACGAAACAAGGACGCTGATCAAGCTGTAATACCTATCTCTATAATTTTGTTTGATTGCCCTATTTTTTGTGTCACGCAACAGAAGTTTTGGTGCTTAAGGAAAAGTTCAGTAAAACCTCGTTAATCCGGACCCCGATAAGCTGGGCTTTGCTTAATCCGGACAGGCAAAAGGCAAAAGAAGAAAAAGCAGAATGCAAGGTCTTAAATGTGGCTATCACGTATGTACGTACTGCATTGTATGTACAGTACATTTTACTGTACACGGTGTCCGGAATGGGATTGATAGTTTTTAAAAGTTTGTGGTTTTAACATGGATAGAAGTAGATAAAAAGAAAAGCAAGCATTTTGAAGATAAACTCACCAAGCTTTATTGGTAGCAGTTACAACCCAGCACAGCTCAGTATAGCTCCACGTGAACTCCTTTTGTGAAACGGAGGATGTCCAACCTGAATTCAATTTCTCTCCACGTATTCTGTAGCATCAGAGGCGTGACAGAAGAATCGCATTCCTAATTCGGCCCTGCAGTTCTTGTAGGTTTCATACCTTTGGGCCAGAATACACAATGTCTTTCACATAACCCCAGAGAAAAAAGTCCAGAGGGGTAACATCAGGGAAGCGTGGTGGCCAGGAAATTGGCCCATCACGCCCTATCCAACGATCAGGAAATTCCATATCAAGATACTCCCTTACTTGTAGGCTCCAATGTGGTGGGGCACCATCTAGTTGGAATATCACTGTAGGTTGCAATTGAGGTAATTGGGGAACTGCAAAGTTTTCGAGCATATCTAGGAATACATTTCCTGTTATTGTTTGCTCCACGAGAAAGGATAGGTCGTCATGCTCCAATTTCCTTGCCAATACGCTCGCCTGATGTTACCCCTCTGGACTTTTTTCTCTGGGGTTATGTGAAAGACATTGTGTATTCTGGCCCAAAGGTACGAAACCTACAAGAACTGCAGGGCCGAATTAGGAATGCGATTCTTCTGTCACGCCTCTGATGCTACAGAATACGTGGAGAGAAATTGAATTCAGGTTGGACATCCTCCGTTTCACAAAAGGAGTTCACGTGGAGCTATACTGAGCTGTGCTGAGTTGTAACTGCTACCAATAAAGCTTGGTGAGTTTATCTTCAAAATGCTTGCTTTTCTTCTTATCTAATTCTATCCATATTAAAACCACAAAATTTTAAAAACTGTCAGTCCAATTCCGGACACCCTGTACTGTATAGTGTATTTAGGCCTATGCCCTTTAAATACACCCTAATAAACATGTGTTGTTGCTATAAACGGAATTTTAATGCACTTCTACTATTATTTCAGTTAATCCTGACTTTGGTTAAACCGGTCAACTTATCCCCCATTAGTCCGGATTAACGAGGTTTTACTGTAATCGAATTAGGTATAGTGCTACTTCACATATCCATTCATAGTCCTTTTGCTCAGGTTGTGAAATGCTTATATATACATACATATATATATATACATACTTGCATCTTAGCCTTACGCCTAACTTATCTTTTGTTTCATATTCATATGCACTGAGTTTCACTTATCTTGCATTCATTGCTCATATTTACTATACTTTAATTTGGTCCAGTAATTTCTTTAATTAGCGAATTCTAATCTGACTTTCGCTTACCTGCTTTACCTTCAATTTTTGGAGCTACTGTGCTGCCATCTCTTGTTATTCCAGTAAACTTGCTACCTTTGTGTCACGCGATACATTTTATTGCAAATCAACTTAAAATTGCTCGCCAGATGGCAGTCAGATGCTGCTGAGTGAAATGTTAGTTATGTGTGTGACGTAAGAGAACTTTAGTCTGTACGTACGTACGTGTTCATGAGCGAGAGCGTCCATAGGCACTTCGGCGTATAGAAACAGGCGCGCATGAAGGGTAGGCTAGAGGGGCTCAACCCTATGGCGCCATTCAAAGAAAAATACAGCAAAGTCACAATATGCGGACGGTGAGAAGGAAAACTTCGCATTGAAGATTTTCAATTGTTGAAGTGACCTATAGATACTTTCCTTGGGGGAGTCACCTCGTGAAAATGTATGTCACCATTCAATTTGGCACATGAGGTCAGGGGTGCCTATCCCCCCAAAAGGTAGAACATTCCCCCCGCCCCCCTTTATGCCGAATCATTTACTCAAATTATTTTTTTTGACACAAAATTTGCAGAACAACATTATACGGACATATTTAAGCAACATATGTTTGCTTCTGGGTACTTTAGTCTCACTTTCATGTTTGCTAACATAAATCGGTACAAAACTGCTCAGGCTCACTACCATTGTCAGTGTACTGAACCTTATTCTTAGCAGATTGTCTGCTTGACTAACCTTGTATTAATGCGAACACCACGTCCTCCATCCCCCTCCAAACCGATTCTAAAGGCATAGGAGGTGGTGTTTGATTTCGAACCCATCGCCGCGATCACCCACAGGTAGGTAGAAAAGCTGTACACAATAACCAAAACTAAAAATCAGTAACAAGTCATTCAAACGAAACGACTCCCTCCCCCTTTGTGTGAAGATATATAGAATTGGTATAAAATGTTGTCCCCCCAAAAAAAATCACATGACGCAGGCGCATCATGAATCCCCCCTCCTTTGTAGGCATCCCTGCATGAGGTTCCTTGTTCAACCACGTCACGAAAATATCTTTATCATAAATCCTTTTCCATACAGGAAGTTGCAGACTTACTCGGTGTTTAGATAGGCTATACATTTTATGTACACTCACCGGCAATAAAAATGAGACAACTAGCTCCCGAACTACACGCTTTCCTGCAAGGCGTTATGTGTGTTGCATAAGTCTAAGGCGGTGGTAGAAAATTTGCTATTAAAACATCGCTTTCGAGTTAGGCAACACACATAGCGCCTTGCAAGGAAAGGAGTATTTCTGGATCTAGGTATCCCATTATTATTGCCGGTGAGTGTACATTATATTTACTTACTGATATTCTCAACTTTTTATTCTTAACCTTTTTTTCTTCTCTTGCTCGTAGACTTATATTATGGAATTTTATGTTTCCAAAAGATGTGTAATTAGTCATGGCCGTAACCAGGAAATGTTTTCGGGGGGGGGGGGGGGTTCATCCATAATTGTTTCCATGGGCGTCGCGAGAAATTTGAATAATAGTAATAATAACAATAATTATACAATAATAATTAAAATTTCATAATAATGAAACAATTTTATTCCATAATAATAATAGGCCTAATAATAATAATAATTATTATTATTATTATTATTATTATTATTATCATTATTATTGTAACCGCCCCTGTTGTTGTTATATCATTGACGGGGCTTACTCAATCTAGCAGATGAGTGAATATCCAGCACAAGTTGTTTTTTTTTTTGTTTTTTTTTTTACGTTTCATACAGTGTGTACTGAAATCCACAATTATTATAGTTTGTTATTAAATTTTAGATACCTTCAAGAAAAAGCTTTAAAAGTCTGATGGAAATTTTAGTCGCAATGTTTTTGTTGTTTGATCTTAAAACTTAATTTTTGGAATTTTGAAAAGTGTGGAACAGTTATTATTTTTAAAAAAACTTAGCCGGGTGCATGGATTGTCTCAATCGCGAATGTAATGCGCTACGAAATTGGAGATCCTAGGTTTGAACTCCTATCAAGGGGATTTTCAACTTTATCGAACAGGGAATTACAAATTTGGAAAGGGAACTTTGGGACAATCATAAGTGAATTTTCAGTCTATATTCCTTGTGAAGCAGGAACAAGACTGGAAAGAGGACAGCAGAAGTGAAAATGGAGGGGTCGCGGGCGGGTTGCGATTCCGGGAATAAATCCTGTTTCACTCAAGTTTCAGAATTCCAAATGTATGAAAATTCTAGCTTGATAGTTTCAACCTTGTCTCCTTGTATTCTGTGATGCTTCGAAAAAAAATTTGGAAAATGAGTTACTAATTTTGGTTTCTGAACTTCCATTAATCCAACATGTCAGAAGTTTCGGGAGGGGGGGTTGAACTCTAGAAACCCCCCTCTAAATACGGCCATGTAATTAGTATGATTTTAAATATATTCTTCTGACACTAAAACTGAACTCAAATACTCTTAAATATGCTGAAGTTTTTTATTTTTAATCAGGAATGGAAACAACGGATCTTGAAATACAGTATACATATTTTTTTTAAACAAAATTTCTTTGTTTCCCTATTTCAAGGTTTGTATGATGTAAATATCACAAACCATGGCATAAGAAGAAAATATTTAAGAACGCACATGAAATGGCGGTCCTTGGTTGTGCGTCCGGGATAGAGGGGGTGGGGGGGGGGGTTGCTAAACCACAATCATGCCTAGAACCCCATCGAGCTGCGGGACTGTCTGCAAATCGTGTTATTTTCTATAATTGTGTTAATTAATTGCATTTGGTGGAAATTGTGTAAGCTTCTCTATCATTCACCCAGCACAACCACAAGGTCAACATACTGCAGTGTTGAGTGGTGTAACCATGGGCAACCCCAGAAAGTTTTGCAGGGGGGTGGTCGGGCAAATGATAATAGTTGAATAGTAGATAAATAATAAGTATTATTCCCACGTTTATGAATGTTAAAATACAATAATAAACATTATAAAGTAACAAATATAAATCTTATTCGAAATAATAATAATTATTATTATTATATAAATGAGGACACTCGATCCACCAAACGAGTGAATACTAGAACAACTATTTTTCATTATTTATTTTGAATTTTATGCAGTTAGTATCTGAATGTATTTTGATATTAACTTTTGCACATCTCGTTCAAGAAAAGGCTTTAAATGTTAGGTGGATTTTTTTATATATAGTGTGTTGTGTGACCTCTAACCTATAACTGTAATCATTAGAACTTTCAAAGCTGTGAAACCATTTGTTCTCTGGATGGGATGGTAGAATATTACCTTGTTCCTGTATTTTTAACTCAATATTTTCAATGCATTTTTACTTTGATTATTCTGTTCGAATACTAACTAAATGAACTTTATTTCTGTTCTTAACAATAAGAGTAACAACCTTTCGGCTTCCTTGTATCTTTAAATGTACGATGTCAATTTCCAGGAGGTCCACTTACCCGTTCGACCCTCCCCCCTCCCGACGCCCATGGGTGTAACGTGCAAGTTCTCGCACGTTCATGATTTTCTTCAAACTTGGATTTGGGTGCGGTTCACAACAGGAAGCATCAAGGCACTGTGGATCTTATCTACGCCTGTCTTCAGTCCACGTGCACTCTCTACGCTTCAGAGAAGTAAGGTCAGCAACAACAGGAAAACTGTGGTTACTGCGTTGGTTACTTGGAACCCGTGTGGTATTTGTAGGTATCCCCTCTAGATACTTGTATCCCCCTCTCTGCTCGATAAATTTTATCCCTGAGGGAATGATATTTGGGGGGGAAACAAGAAATTATTGGTAATTTAATTACTTTTTCCCACTTCACCATTCAATTGTAACATTTTCTGTCAGACAACTGGAAGCTCTAATAGGCGAACACAGATGTGGCCTCAAGCGCTCTATTCCTGGAACTGTCAAACAAGTTTCCAGGGTTGAAGACCATTCTCTTTGTCCGCGGAATTTGGCAAGAAAATGCCAACCAATTAATCAGAAAGTTACATATGAGCAGTGTTTGGAAGTAACTAGTTACAAGTAACGGTTACTTTTTGATAAAATGTAACTGTAACTAGTTACTTTTAAAAGTGAGTAACTGTAATTGTAACAGAGTTATTTTTTTACGATAGAAGTAACATTTTAACAGTTACTTTTACAGTTACTTTGAGACACTTAAATTGCTATGTAAGTGTCATAAATTATTGGCGATTTAGGACTCAAAGTGAGCTGGAATTTAGTTTCTGCTGTGATATAAAAGCCCATCTTTGATACATTAATCCATGCAAACAATAGATGAAGAGGAAAAGAGAAAGTAGTTGTAAATTTGTCTCCTGGCGGTGGTCAGTCGGTAGGCTGCAGCCAGGTGCCAGGAATTTCAAGGTCTATCGTATGTTTCATCTCTCGTTTCGTAGACCTCAATTCCAAAACGATATACACACCTCGGATGAGGAGTGGATTTCCCAGAAGCGGTAAGATGAGCTTCTAGGAGGAGAATTCCTTCCTATTGCTGACAGTTTGCCATTGTCAGTTGTGTGCTGTGAAGTGTCTATTGTTTCTGTAGTTTGTTCCTCAGTGACCTTATAACTTCCCCCTTCTGTAAGCAGCATCCGATAGTTTCTTCCTTTGCTATAATATCGGATTAAGCTGAAAAGGGACATACTGCAATATTTCAGTGTTTTAACGAAATAATTCAACGATACTGGTAGTATGAACGAAACTGAAGAAGACGGGAGCTAGCAAATGTGCATATGAATGGAAAGCAATGTAATTGTTCCCACGTGATTTCATTTATATCAGATCCTGATAATTTAAAAACTGAAGTAAAAATATTTCCGGTTAGAATTAGCTTATTTATGATTATTTAGCATTTTTGGATATTTTGAAAAAAGTCATATATTTTGGTAAGTGCTATTCGTTTTAGATTTAAACGAGAACCCATTTTCTTGAAATAACACATACGACAGATTATTGATACAGCAGTGAATTACAACACTCAAGTGGAAAACGAAAGAATCAGGAACACCCTAACGATCATTCTCGCTTGTTTATGTAATCGTTTTAGAGAGAACTGAAGAGGTATGTTTAAAATGCCATTTTCACATTCATTGATAGCGTACAATTATAGGCTACTACATTAAGTTTCATATATAATTCAGGACTAAAAGTGGTAAACGTAAGTGCCAAAAGCGAAAGTGTTGGGAAATCGCATCGTTCCGCACATCAGCACGTAAGAACGTTCACACTAGTGACCTCTTTACACGCCCTTTGAACTACTTAGAGACCTACCAGCCACATTGCACGTTTACCACATTATAAAGCATGGCATATTTCACCGTTTAACGTGGAAAACGGTGTTTGAATTATTGTGGCACTTACAGCGTTTACCAATGTTAGTCTTCAATTATAACTGCTGGTCTCCGTGTTTGAGTGGTTTGAACAGCGAGTTACGACGCTAGGAGTCTCTGGTTCGAATCCCGGCATGGGTATTCTTTGTATGTGATCCTTCATAAGTTTCATCATTCGTCACTCGTTCTCATCTTTGCGATTAGACAAAAATGGCAGAAAAGCGTAGTAAAATAAACTAAATCAATCACCCATATAATTATAACTAAGTTAATATATTTTATATGTAAATACAGAGGCAATAAAATCCACATCTTTTACTTAAATATGAAAAAATAATATTTTATTGCATTTTTGTTGAGCAAGCAATATATTATTCAGAATTACTGTTGAACTGTGGTATACCAATGAGGATTGTTGGAGATTATATAGCCTTATGTCGAAATTATTCTAATTAAAATACACTTGGAATAGATACATTCTGGTTCTTGGCAATAAATAACATTATTCTCTTGGTCTCACGATTTCAATAATCACTAATTCATCCATTCTTTCAGGCGAGGATATGATTCAACAAATTGTAAAAATGGAACAGAAGAAAATTCCTTTCTATGCGAAAAAATTGTAATTATACACTTCTGTTCAGATCAATTGGTACATGCTTTAACTGTTCGACCCTATAAAGAGTGGCACTTTATGTGAACAGGAGTGTACAACTAACTTTGAACTTAGTTACTAGTTAGGTGGAAAAATAACTGAATTTCAGGTACTAATTTCATAAAGTAAGTAGTTTACAGTTAATGTTACTGGAAAATGTTACTGTTACTTCCAAAGACAGCTGCAGAACAAACCAGTATAATTCGTGAAGAACTGTGAAATAGGACTTTGGACATTGTGCGGCGGCAACTTGTGTAAAATTGTACTTAAGTATTTTGAAACGAACAAACTATCACTCTGCTGCTCGTTTACCTTTATTCCCGGTTTTCAAATAAAGGCCTCCCCGATGGCGTAGTGGTAAAGTCGTCGCCTTGTAGCTACTCAAGAGGTTCGATACATGGTGGAGGAGCATTGCACAGTGGTTCGGATCCCACTTTAAACGGTAGGTCCAGTCCTGATTAGCCTTTCTGTGCGTAAAAATGACTAAAAACATCAATTTAAGTTTTTCAAATAAATAATTTTTTTAAAGTATAGTAATTTGAGCTTTAATTTCCATTGTAACACTTTTAGGCCTTGTTTCCATGTCATTAAAATGTTTACGAAGGAAAGCTTTTACAGTATAAAAAAAACATACATAAAAACGTAACGTTTCCACCCTCTAACAGGGTCTTCTTCAGACGAATATTCACAATTGACAATAAGCAAAGATTATTTGGTCTTATCGTCATCCTGAGAAAATGGAACACTTTTTTGTATCAATTGGAATTCTTCAAGAAAAATACATTAAGAAACTGAAATTTACGGCCTTGTGGAAAAATTAACATTAATACTTTTAAGCATTTTTCAACAACGTTTATAATTTAAAAAATTGAAAATGTGTTTTATCTTTAATTTCATTTTACTAATACAGGGTGCTGAAAATAATATCTTGCTAATGGCATTTCAACAATGAAAGCACGGTGCGTTGTGTTGCGTTCTACCCAAGAATATTTTGAACGGTCGCTCCATACACAAGAAAAGACCTTCGTTGGAACAAGCGAACGAAAGCAAGTCTCTGCCCAAGTAGTGACTCTACCAATGAACAAGTGAGAGGGAACGGGATTGCGTGGAACGCGTGAAAGCGGCTGTACTTACTAGCTTTCGCAGCATCGTGTACTGCTTTGCTCTGCCCACTCGATCCCCCCCTTCTCTGACACTATGTGCAGCCTTGCTGCAGCAGAGATAGTTGGGACAGAGTATAAAGTCTCCAATCAAAGGTAGAAAGTACTGTCATACAAAATGAAGTGTAGGCACGTATCCAGAAATTCCATTCGGGGGGGGGGGGGACGATATATTTTTAAAGGGTATAGATAGAGCTTCACAAGTATATATTTAAGGGCAGTGGTGCCCTTTTGGTGGCAAAACGGGGAGGGGGGGACAAGGAAAGTTCACTCTCTCTTAGTAGACAAGGCCTAGCATTAAGAGGCCATAGTGCGGAGGCAAAAAAATGGGGAGCCACTGTCCCCTAAATAGTAGCCACCGTTTAAGGCTGCCATTTTTATCACAACGTGTTTGTCCGTTTCTCCTCCTGTTACACAATGGATGGACAATCCACTCGACGATGCGAGATTCAAACTGTGGGCTGCGAACTGGACGCACACGGTTCTCGAATAGTTCTCCCTGATTCGAGCCAGAACACCACTAATGTGTCTTGTCTTACCATGTATGCAGCTCTTATAAAAGCTGAAACCCACATAATTGCATATTCAGGCCTAAGCACTCGCAAGTGTTCAAAATTGTCCGTCACAGCTTCCGCAGTCTTGTCATATATCGGCACGAATCAAAGGAAGTCTTGTCGAACACAGCTGGATCGAGAAACAATTAATGCACAGTGAAAACCCTTTCGTTCCCAACACGTCTAATGTTTCGACTTCCAATATGATAAAATGCTCACTCATTTATCTTCAGTGGCGTGATGGGTTTCATAACCCTCCTTTGGCCCAGTATTTCTAAAAAAAAGAACGTCAAAGGCAGATAAAGATGGCAAAATGAAGACTGACTACAGAAAAAAAGTATACGTAACCCCCCCCCCCACTTTCGAAAATCCTAGTTATGCCAGTAGAGCAACGGCACGACATGCCAGAGACCCTGGTTCGGGTCCTGGCAGAGCCTGAAAATTCCGCTAAAATATCTACTTATGCAACATCTTCCTGCTTTCTCTTCTCGACATTCATATAATTTTCGGCTGTCTCATTGTAGTGGTTAAGTGTTTGAGTTTGTGTCGAACCCAGTTGGCTTAAATAAAAGTCATTTTTATCCCACGAAAGTCTCGGATTGCATACACGAAATTTGGCTCGGGCACAAATAAAATTACAGTTGATCTGTGCAACTTATTTATGTCTTAATAAACCGCTCCAATATCCGGTACTCCTGAAATATTCACTTTAGACCTTCGATCTCTTCGGCTCATGCCCCGAACTAGCACTACACTGAGGCTCCTAGAGTTCCACAGACGTCCATATCTTCAACTTTGCACACGAACTAGAAGTATACTTCGCTAGTTTACGGGAAATTGTCTCACTAGTCCTCTTCATTTTCGAATTACTAACAGATTCTGTTGTACTGATCAACCGGGAAATTGAAGCCGGGTATTTACGTCTTCATTATATTCTAGAATGTTCCGCAGGTAAAACGTTTCGTTAATATTACCAGTGGTTCGACTCCACCTCTTATTTAAGAACGTTTCCTTTCCCGCTTTCCAAAGAATAAATAATACAAAGAATCGTCTTACTCGTGGCACGCTTTGTTGTGCAGCTTCCAAATGATGACAAATCTTTACACAATGATCGCTCTCGCTGCGACAACAACAATGAAAGCGCAAGATACATTTACGTGCAATATTGTCAATAAAAGGGTTACGGAACATTCTCCGTCTTGGCTCGATAATTACTCTTCTTAAATTATCGTTACATTATTCAAGAAGCCAAAAAACTAATTTATCCAGTGTAAACTGATAAGATTTCCTGCGGGGGCTTGGCCCCCTGATCTCCACCTTGGATACGTGCCATTATCAATAAAATGGCTATGGAACATTCTCTATTTTGCCCCGATAATTATTTCTCTACTTAAATTATCGTGGCATCGTTCAAGAAACCAAAAAAACTAATTTTATCTAGTGTAAACTGAAAGATTTCCCTTGGAAGGGGCTCGACCGCCCCTCATGATTCCCATCTTGGATACATGCTATTATCAATAACAGGGTTACAGAACATTTTCTGTCTTGCCTAGATAATTATTACTCTCCTTAAATTATCGTCACATTATTCAAGAAGCCAAAAACCTAATTTTATCTAGTGTAAACTGAAACATTTCCGCTTATCCCCACCTTGGACACGTGCTATTATCAATTACAGGGTTGTAAAAAAATTTACCTTGCCTCGATAATTATTTCTCTCCTTCAATTTTCGTCACATTATTTTATTTCACACACACAAAAAAACAAAAAGCCTCATTTTATCTTGTGAAAACTGAAAACTTTCGGGGGATCTAGCCCCCTGAGCCCCCCCTTGGATACGTACCTGAGTCAACGCAGCATTTGCTTCAAACGAATTCACAAAATGTTTTCAATTATTTCAATTACTGTCCTTACTTGGTCCGTTTCGTGTTTGAATTAACTACACTTATTATTATTGTTGTATTTTCTTCTCTGCGTTCAGCCCGACCCTGTGGCCGAGTGGTTAGCTAATCGCGCTGCGACGCCAAGGGTCCCGGGTTCGAATCCCGGTCGGGCTTGGTTGTTTGTGAATGTCCATTCATCAATTTCAGCATTTCATCACTCATCCCCATCTTCGCAAATTAGCCAAGAGGCACAAAACGCGAAGTAAAATAAACTAAATCAATCAATCAATAAATCAATCAATCAAATCTTCTCTGCGTTCTGAATATTAAAATAAATGCTGAACATAAAACAACGGATTTTATATTAATATTTCGACTATTACTACCTTCCACTGATGATATATTACTTATTTCTGTAAGAAGAACATATAACTAAAATTTTGCTGATTTACTACTACTTTTTTAATCCACAAACTCACCTCTAACCAATATGGCGTCATCTCACATCGAGTACCCTAATCGACCAACCTGTATGTATCTACCTTGGTTATATTTACGCGGTGATCTGGCAACATGCCCCTCGATTGCCATGGCAAACTGTGCTGCCATCTGTTATCGAAAAATTACCACAAAATTGCATTTTGTACGTCCTTAAATGCATGAATTGTTTGGAGGAAAAGGAACGTGCAAATTTGAGGGACAATTTATTCAATATTTACGATTTTATTGCTTTATTACGAGGTGGATGAATTGATTATGTAATGTATTTAAATAATATATGTTGTACATATACCGGGTGGTCCAAAAGTCCCGGAACGGTCACATATCGTGAGAAATACACATCGAATTGGAAAACGAAAGAATACGTGTTTAATAAGTGAAAGAAAGCTATTCAATGATATCACACTTGATTCCCCATCCCCGCCCCCTGGGTGATATCAAGTGTGATATCATTGAAAAGCTTTCTTTCACTTATTAAACAGGTATCTTTTCGTTTTCCAATTCGATGTGTATTTCTCACGATATGTTACCGTTCCGGGACTTTTGAACCAGCCGGTATGTACTAAAGAAACTTTGAATACGTACACAATTTAGTGTTGCGTGTTGCATATATATTTTCTGATTTATGCATTTATCATGCATTTTCTACCTTTCGAGAATACAGTTTGGTGCTTGTTTTCCATTATTAATGTGAATCAGAACATTTTTCCTTTACAGGTATGTAAGAAATAGTAAATTATGTCAGAATTTCGTTAAAAAAATGTAACACCTGAAGTTTTATAGTGCCTAAAGAAACTATTATAATATATTTTAGTTTTTTGCGCCTAAATCAAGCCATTTTTTAGGTTCTTATATATTTCTAAAGGTTTCACAGGATTTTTAAGTCACACAGAGGCATTTTCTTTGTTTGGTCACGAAAAAATTCTATGACGAACGTGTTTGAAAGGTACTCTCTGTCGATTCCCCTTCCTCCAAGTCCATGGTGATTTTTCAGAGCTCTAAAGAAAGCAAAATGTCTGGTGCCACTGTTACCTGTACAATCAAAAGTGGTCTGATCTGTGTGGCTTATCCACATTAAAATATTCTGATTGTTTATATGTTTATCATGGGCGAGCAGAATGAAGAGTGGCATATAGCATATGCACTGCATCTCGAAAACTAGAGCCGATAGTGGAAAACTGGTGCCATTTTTGGAATCAGCATGTCGGCCAGTGCTATCATTGTCAATTCACGTTGAGAAAACGGTATGTACAGACAGACAAATCGCGAATAGACTCAAAGTTTAAAGTGGGACACAGACCACTCTGTGTCTTGATTACAAGAAGGCAATATTTCAAGTTTTTGGACATGAATTTGGACCTCCCCTAGGAGCAACGCTGCAGTTTAGCCAGTACGACCCTGAATACAAGTACACATTTTGATATTTCCATTCTAAAAATAATTAAATTTAAATTGAAATAGTAGGAATAGCGTGGTACTTACTTGCCCAGAGTATAATTTCAGTACTTTTTCATTTTTTTTTATTCTTCCAGAACATCAGACATGAGATCCTTTTGTGTGGCAGCCATAGTTTTAATGCTTGTCTCTCTGCGTGCTGTACAAGGCTCCGCAAAAGAAGAGTTGAATTCACAAGAAAGGTGAGTTTGAATGCTACGTTGTGGACCAAGAAATTGAAAAGTGTTCTGCAAAGGGACTTAGTTGTTAAAAAGAAGACTCTATAGCAGCTGTCACGATCGAATCCTTGTGTTATTATTATTAGCTTGCCTATATACGTAAGAAACGCATTAATAGAGACCGGATTTTAAAGGGAAAAAATCCTTTAAACAGGCCGAACAAAATGAGAAAGTTATTGCCAAAAAAGGGAGGGAAAGGACTTTAGTCTTTTGCAGTCCACTAAACATAATATTTTAGATGAAAGCGCAATATATACCATTCATATAAAAAAGGAATTATATTAAATTTCGTATTAATGTATCCCTTTTTATATATGAATTATATATATTGTGCTTTCATTTAAAATACTAATTTTAGTGGAGTTCAAAAATAAACTATACTCATTTTTCATTTCCTTGTTTTGAAGGTAAAGTACAGCAAATGATCTCACCATCCGTTTCGATTAAATCTTCCTTGCAACAGCTTACCACATTTCATAGCTTGCTACCACTTGTACCTTGCTTCGCTATTTCAATGACACTCAATACACTCACTGTCACACAGTTAATTTATTTATTTTCAATAATGAACTCAACAGGCTGGCGCCCAGTTAGAGAGTTGAGAGATACAGGTTTTTATACATGCTTCAGTGACTGTTATTTGATATTGTTTTCATTACACAGTTTTTAAATTGTATATATGGCATAGAGAACAAATCAATATTTTTGTTACGCTTTTCCAAGGCATTGTAGAGAATACTCATTCTCCAGATAGGGGATTTCTTGACAATGTTTGTTCGCGCTCTATTCACAAAAAAGGTTTGATGATTGGGTCGCGTCTTATTGTTAGGAACGCGTAATTTAAATTGTGAGATCCAAAGAGGAGAGCGAAGTTTTCCATTATATATTTTCCAGAGCAGCAGCAGGTCGCGCACTGTCCTTCGATCGTCAAGCCTGTGCATTCGGAGCTCCTCTATTAGATTACTGTACGAATCAAATTTGGGATAAATACCTTCAAGTCTATACTTCATATAACGTAACATCTTTGATTGTACTCGCTCTATTTTTGTAGTCTGTACTATACAGTCAGTGTTCCATACAACAGACCCGAATTCAAGTTTTGAACGCACTAATGAGTAATATAATACCTTAAGTGTTTTGGTGTCTCGAAAGTCTCTGCCCATTCTAATAATGAACCCGATAAGTTTGAGAGCGTTGCCTATTACTTTGTTAATATGGTGAGTGAAAGTCAGCTTAGAGTGAAAATATATTCCTAGGTCCTTTGCTGTTTCAGATTTTTTTAGATTGGTATTATTAAGTTTATATTGAAAATTTAAGATCGTTTTTTGTTTAGAGTAAGTAACAGAATAGCATTTTGCTGCATTAAGAGAAAGACCGTTGCACAAGCACCACGCACTCAACCTATTTATGTCTTGTTGTAGACAGACACAGTCTTCAATATTTTTTATTCTTTGAAAGAATTTCAGGTCGTCTGCAAATAACAGTTTTCTAGAATTAATCAAATGCTCTGGTAAATCGTTGATTAATAGAAGAAAGAGAAGAGGTCCTATGTTCGACCCTTGAGGTACTCCGGAACGTACTAGAAATTCGCTGGATGTGTGGCCTTTATACGAAATATATTGTTTTCTATTCATTAAATATGACGCCATAAGTTTCCTGAGGGGAAGGGAAAAGTTGAAAGTGCCCAATTTACTTAGTAGTACATCATGATTTACAGTGTCAAAGGCTTTGGAAATATCAGTGTATATTACATCCACCTGCCCCCCATCATCTAGCACCGTGCTTATATAATGCAGTTTCTCGCCAAGGTTTGTTTCTATTGAGCAGTTGGGCAGAAAGCCATGCTGGTATTCAGAAAAAGTTTCTCTGACATGGTTATATATGTGGCAATATAAGATTTGCTCAAATATTTTAGCAGGGGCAGATAAAAGAGCTATAGGACGATGGTTTTGTATGTTTCTGTTCTCCGAGGATTTCGGTACTGGACATACAGCAGTAACTTTCCACCGTTCGGGAAACTGCATAGAAGATAATATCGCATTGAAGATAATAAAGAGTGGTTAATAGTTAAAACTATTCTAAGAAAATTCCTAATAAACATCTAAATCGAGCAGATAAGTACACTTTCAACACAAGCGGCGTGCTTTGTTGCTGCGTAAGCCCAGATGACATTGTTTCAACAATCGCTGCAACGTGCTCCCAATACTCATGGCGGGAAGGTAAGGTTAGATGGCGCTCGTTCTTTCTTTCAACTAAACTGCACCAAATAGACAATTGTTGAATGTTTTGTTCAGGAAAGAAACAGTCGTACAAAATATTTGTTATCTTGTCAATAAAGGGACCAAGGGAGGTGTCTTTTAAAAGGGGGGAAAGGAATGTAGGATGAAAAAGGGAAAAATGGAAAGTCAAAGTCATGCAATCTTATTGGTGGAAGATAATAATTATATTCAACACTGTTGCTATTTATTTCATGAACCGGGGTGAAAAAAAAAAAAATACTTCCCTTTAAAATCCGGTCTCTAGTCATTATTTATCTACTGAAATTCCAACTTTTAGAATCATAATTTTTAACGAGTTAAAAGTAAGAATTCTCTGGTTTGGGTTCGTTCAATGGTGACTTTCCGTCTCGTTCGTTGGCTTATCAGCATACGATGATCAAATTTGTTAGGTTGGCACACACCTCCACTGGTCCTCTAGGGCCAGTGACTTGTCACAGCTAGGTCACCCACTTCTCAGTTAGGCTAACAGGATAGCAGATGACCAGGCCCTGACTGGTCTCTGGTGTCGGATATATACCTCTCTTTAGTTGGAAATTGAAGGTTATGGAAATGTCTTCCAATGACGTCCTATTTTTCCCAATTACAATACAACTTAATCACTGACAATCCTGAATCGAGTTGACTGATGCAGATCTGCTAGCAAATCTGTAACGGGTAATCCTTCCAAGATGAATTAAAGGTTTAACGAGAAGGGTTAAACAACAGTATCGCAAGAACCTTGGATCTAAAGCATAGATTTATGAGGACTAGCCCAAGGAATAAACCGATTCGCACAAAGGTAAGGGCAGAGCGCAGTGGCGGCGATTCTAAACCTCATCTACAAAGGGAAATAAACTGTCATTGCCCCCCCCCCCCCCGTTTTGGAACCCAATCGCCGGCACTGGCAGAGAGGTACAGGGTTAACTTATGATACCAGCCTAACTGTAACCGGATAAGGAATGCCGAAGAGCACAGTATTTGGTCCCTTTTTACACGGAAAAGTTGTTGACAAAATACCAAAGGAACTTGGTCGATATTTACACGTTTTTATTTTTTTGCATAATTACATCATCCAAAGGTTGTGCCATTACGGAGACGTTAACCAATACAATGTAATAAAAATACAATTTTTCATTCATAATTTGTGCAAAATAAAAGTAAAGTTTCAATTTTACATCATTTGCAAATATATAATTTGCGGAGATAAATAGACTCCGCGAAAATATCGTACAACCAAAATGCCGGACAAGAATGGGCGGGTATCGGTGGATGATTTCCAACCAATACATCGTCTTCGATATTGCCTCAGTCCTAATACGTAAAAATATGTCTTCGTAGAATGTGTGCTAATGTATACAAAGTACTAGAAATAAAAAAAAACAAGAATTCTGGATAAAATAACCCCGAAAAGTTTTTAAAAACCTGGACGCTCACCAAAATTTTCTTATTACTTGTTACTCTGCAGGAACTTTCACAACAGCAGCAAGAACTACAATGACTACTTCGATTTCATTGTCAGCAAGGTATCAAACCAAATCAAGTTTCACAGATATCAAGGTCTTCTAGGCTACAGCTTCTACCCTTATGGTATCAATGTAAGTTCGAACATAAAGTGTACCATACACGCTTCAATAAATTACGCAATATGAATTAACCTATGGTAGCGACTTATGATCGCATTACCAAGGTTTTACAGTTATTACATTTCATTCTGTGCAATTGCCTGCTCGGTGGCTAAGTGCGTAAAGAGGTCGACTTTCGATATTGCCGGTTTCGAATAGCGGCCTGCACATGAAACTTGCTTGTAACTGTCTCTTCATCAATTTAATCTAATCATCACTCGTCCTCATCGTAGTGATTAGCCAAATGTGGCCGATAGGAGACGTGAAATAACATGAATCTTAATGTAGGTTATAGGGCGATCAAAAACAAGGAACCTTCAGCCAGAAGCCTTCACGCATCTTAACTTCCACATAGGAAATGCGGTTCTGCGTAAATATTCTCTCATGAGGGTGATGTCCCAACTCAGGAACTGTGACAAAAGTTCCCAATTCAGGAACCGATATTTTCAATTGGGTAACTGAAAATCCTGCACGTTCGGTACGTTCCTGATTTATTTTTGACAAGAAAGACAGGAGAATTGTAGGGAGAGGTTGTAGGACTGATGACCCCTGCTTCTACCAAGTTGTCAATTTGCTGGTTTATTTCGGTACGCAGGCGTACAGGGATAGGGTAGGCTGGACGTAAAAATCAGAGTCGTCTTTTAATTTAATACGATGCGTGTAATTTGTGGCGCAACCAATGTCTTGTTCAGACCATAAAAACACATCTATATACCTCTCTAATAATTGTTTCAGTTGCAACTTCTGATCAGGTTCTAGTGCCGGGTTAATATCAAATTTTGTAATGTTGTGCACTGTTTTTGTTACGGTACCGGTTTTTTTGGCCACCATAACGTTAAGTCGTTTCCCATCTGCAGTATAATTCGAGGCTGGGACTGGATTTTGCCGTGCCTCTGTAGTACCTAAGCGTGCACCTTTTCTAATAAAATTTTGTAAGAATTTGGGTTGCTAATCCAAATTAAAGATAACTCAGGATTTACAATGGCTCGGGATACCATTAAGCCCGTGTCCATTTTAAACTGTAAATCTGATTCTAAATAAGTTAGTCTGATTCCTAGAATTTGTCAATTTGACAGGAATACACAAATGAGACCTAAGTTTAATTCTAATTCGTCTAGGAGTTACAAATTCCGGCCCAAATAAATTCCTGATCAGACTAGCAACTTTTATTGATACGTCAAAGGTTTTCCTGTGTTCCGTCCATAACTGGTTCCGCGGAGGAGTTCCAAATCTCCTCAACGTGAGTCAATTCTGTTCAAAATTCAAAGTTCCTTTATGAGCTCTTAAAGAATCATTACCCAGGATTGTCCAGTTTTCAAAATTTGGAATCAATCGAAAAGGGTGGGTAAAATTGCGGCCGTTTATTGCAAATTTTAACAGGACAATCTCTTTAATTTCAATTTGTTCCTTGGCTACTCCCCTTATGGCCGTATGAATTTTAAAACGTTTTGCAGTCGAGGGGATACCTCGATCGCTAGTTACCGATACTTGACTCCCGGTGTCCACAAGAAACCTCTGACGTTGTCCCTCTATCTTCTTATTTGACGCTACAACTCTTTGAGTTTTGGCCTGCTCAACAATTTTCTTCCATTTAATTCTATCTTGGGCATCCTTCTTCCGATTTGAGATCTTCATTATTCTAATATCGTTTCTAACATCATCTTCCCATTAAACTTTAGGTCTATCTACTGGCCTCTTGACAATGGTTTCCATTTATATATCTTTTTGACTGTTCTCTCATTTGACAATCGTTCGATATAACCTAACCAGCTTAATCTTTGGGCTTTTATGAATCCAATTATATTCTTATGCTTAATCAACTGGTCTAACTCTTCATTTGTTTTTATTCTCCAAGAGCCATCGCTCAATTTGGAGGGGCCAAATAATTTTCTTAATATTCTCCTTTCAAATATTAGTAATTTTTGTATTAAGCTATCTTTCAGGACCCATGTTTCACAGGCATATGTTGTCACTGCTCTAATGATTGTCCAATATATTTAAGTTTTCATTTTTTTAAGAGTATATTATTTTGTAATATTTTTTTATTTCCATAAAAAGCTTTGTTTCCTGCTATAATTCTTTATCTTATTTCTTCTTCTATTGAATTATTGGTATTCACAATTGAGCCTAAGTATTTAAAGATTCAACATTATCAATACTCATTGTGTCTATTATTAGTTTAATCTCTTTGTTTGGTTTCCTCCCACATTTCGTATATTTTGTTTTACTTTTATTTACAATTAGTCCATATTTTATTGCCTCATTTTTCAACATTATGAATGTGTATGGCATGGCCTGCTTTGTTCTTGCCATTATTAATATATCATCAGCATAGGCAGATAGCTGTTTTAATCGGGTAGAGATATTACCTCTTACTTCAAGTTTGGATATTATCAAAACCATTACGATGCTGAATAGAAGTGCTGACAAAGGGTCACCTTGTTTCACTCCAGATTTTACCTCAAACTGATCAGTAAGATCACTATTAATTTTCACTTTGGCCTTAGTATCCTGCAGTGTAATTTGGATCAGGTATACTAGTTTTACTGGTGATCTTTTAATAGAATCAAAGGCATTGGTATAATCTATGAACACATTATGTAGCTCGATATTAAATTCATGACATTTTTCATATATCTGTCGAATTATGTAAATATTGTCTATGGTTGATCGGTTAGATCTGAAGCCCATTTGGTATTCACCAATTTTGATGTTCTACAAACTCAGTTAGTCTGTTGTACAATAAGAGCATATATTTTATAGATTACATTTAACAAAGTTATTGGTCTTTAATTCTTACAGTCTTTACGATCACCTTTCTTAAATACAGGCCAAATTATTCCTTCCAACCAGTCATCTGGGATCAGCTCACTGTTCCATACTTTAAGTATAAGGTCAGAAATATTTTTCTTTAAGGTTCGTCCACCCATTTTAGTTAATTCTGCTTTGATATTGTCTGGGCCTGTAGCTTTGATATTCTTAAGCTTATTTAATATGGTATTTATTTCAGTATATGTTGGGGCATCGATCTCTTCATAATTTATCTGATTTACATTTCTTAGGTAGGTATTGTCATGTATTTCTTTATTGTTTAAAATATCGCTGAAATATTGTTTCCACCTTTCCAATATAAGTTTTTTTTCTGAAATAAATATTTCTTGTTTATCTTTACATAGTGGAATCATTGAAATTTTTTCTTTGTAAAAAAATTTCATTTATTTATAGAATTTTCTAGTTTCATTTTTCCTACTTGATTCTTCTATTTCTTTGATTTTATTATATATCCATTCTTTCCTTTTTCTTTTACAGATCCTTGTGGCATTTTTCCTTTTTTTTATGTAGTCTTCTTGATTTGCTCTTGTTCTTCTGTTCAAGCATTTCATTCTTGCTTTATTCTTCTCATGTATAGCTAATCTACATTCTTCGTCCCACCATTCATTGAATCTTCTCTTTGTCTGGGGTTGGAATATTTCATTAGCTGCTTCAAGTATTGATTCCTTAATGTTTTGCCATTCTATGTTAGTATCCTGTGACTCATCCATTCCTTTTAGTTTCCTTTGCAAACTCTGTCTATACAGGTTTTGCATTTTAGAGTCACTTAGGTTGTTCTTGTTCCATTTTTGTAGTTGAATCTGTTGGTGTTTAATTGCTATTAGTTTTTGTTTTATTTCCAGTTGGACCAAGAAGTGGTCCGAATCACAATTAAATCCACGTCTAGTCTTAACGTCCTGGAACGTACTACTCTTAGTTGAATTGAGAATCACATGATCTATCTGGTTCAAAGTCTTTGTATCGGGTGAGATCCAGGTTCGTTTATGGATATTTTTATGTTGAAATTTTGTGCTCATTATCATCATGTTATTACTAGCTGAATATTCACATAATAACTCACCATTCTTATTACATTCACTGTGTAGAGAGTGGCTGCCTGTTATTGACAAGTATGCATTTTCACGTCCTACGTTTGCATTCATATCTCCTATTATTATTGTTATATCATGTCTGGGTGTCTGATCTTGTATCAACTGTAAATTTTCGTAGAATTGACTTTTGTCTTCGTCAGATGAGTCTTCCATAGGGGCGTGAACACATATTAAAGAAATATTATGCTGTTATTATGCTCTATAGATGTATTAATATATATATAAGTTCCTCATAAGGGAATGTAGAGACTAAAATTTGTTTCCCTAGAAAATCTGCACATACGTCTCTTCCATGGGCAGTTACCGCTCGTTTAAAGCCTCCTTGTTCTGAAAACAGGTGGCTGCTGAATGATTGGGATAGTCACAAATAGAGCAGCGTGGTCTTTCTAGTTGCTCATTCCTATTTTCCTGTCCTCGCCCTGCTGAGTATGAGGAACCCCGCGAGTTCTGCTCGCGGAAGTTTCCACTTCCTTGCCATTGTTGGGCGTTGCCATATCGCCTATTGCGATCTGAATTATTAGGACGTGAATTTCTATAATCCCTATTGTACTGCGGTTTTCTATTGTTCCCTCGGTATGAACCTCTAAAATTATTCCCTGACTGGTAATTGCCTCAATAATAAGGTTCTCTAAATTGATTCTGTCTGGATGAGTCAGTGCTAGTGTTTTGCTTTTGATTATCTATATTATCTAATCTAAAAGTGAGACTAGCCAATCTGGCTTCCAGACCGGTATCCTGAGCCTGGGTCTGAACCTGGTTACTTTGGGTGTTGGTTGCCAATTTTAGTTGTTCGACCTCCTTCTGCAAGGCATTAAATCTTGCATCAATTTTCGAAGTCGGTCAAAGCTGTATAGACTCAGCAGTAGCCAGATTGTTATTATGTAATAAAATCTGCTGCTGTTGCGAGAGTGTTGGTACGCTGTTCAAAGGAAGGAATAAACTGTCCCTTTGATCTTCGCACTTTAGCTCTTTCAACTTGCGCTGCCTCATCAAAAAGTGAAGCTTTTCATAGGACTTCAAGTCCTTGAGAAACCCATTCCTTATGATAAATATCTTTCATGTAATCAACTTGTAATCCCAAAATTATTTGTTTAATCAGTTGTTGGACTCCTATTTCAGGATCTGCTTTAAGTAATAATAATTGCTTATCCCTAACATAATTTATAACCGGTTCAGTTTCATTATGTAATCTATATCGGATTTGTTGATCTAAGGATCCTGTAAATTCATCCTTAATTTTTTGCCTTAAGTTCTCATAAGAACTGTCTTGATTTTCTTGTATATCTATCCAAGCTTGAAACCATCGCAAGGCTGGCCCTGCTAAAAGAGCTGGGAACATTTCCTGCTTTTTGGTATTATTCCAGCCATTAGAATGGCAAGGCTGTCTACCTTATATACAAATTTTGAGACGTCTTCCCCGCCTATCCCTTGACATGGATATCTTGAAATGGGATACCCTCTAAAATCGTTGGGGGAACAAACTGAGGCTGAGCCATAGCTGCAAACTGTGTTGAGCCTAAATCTGTAAAATCCTGAAATTGTTGCTCTAATTGTCTTTCCTCTAATTGCTTTTCATGCTCCTGTTTCTCTAATAATTGTCGCTGAAGGCGTCTAGTTAAAATCGGGATACGTTTAAAATTGGAGGTTGAACTTGCAGTTGGACCGCTAACACCTAAATTAATACTCGCAGTCCCTCGAGCTATGTCTAACAAATGATTCAAAGTTTAGTCGAGTTCGTCAGCAAGGTGAAAGCTCGACATCTATCATGGCATATATAAACATTTTCTTCCCCCATTAATGTTAAAGTAAACAAACCTTTAAACCTTATGCATTCTCAAAATAATTGTTGAAATGACCTACTAAAAAAAAACTAGACAAGTTAGCAAAAGTTTGGGGTGGGGTTAATATAAAACTGGTTAATCAATTTTCATCTCATTTCCGTAAAAATGAATGAAAGCCCTAAGCATCTTTACCCACGTATCATTCTACTGAATGATGTGATCGAAACCTACTACACCCAGAATAAATCGATGGGTGATGTAGCTTATTCATCATTCATTCTAATAAATGATGAGAGAACTTGTCATTACGATGACAAGTCAAAGTGCTTGGCTGCGAAAGGCAAATCTGAAATAAAATATCTAAGCAAGTAGAAAAGACAATGGTCACTCATTCGGTTTTATGAACCTTTAAACCTGAATCATGCATGTTGGTTGGATAAATACCTGTCTATCTGAAGACTGATAATGATGAATTTTAAAATGACGTAGATTACAATTTATCTAAACTCTCTTTGGACTTCGTTGCTTGTTGACCAGCGACACTCTGACCTCTCCTCTCAAGTCCTCTCTCTGCACCTCATCTTTCTGCACCTCCTCTCTCTCTCAAATCCAAATCCAAAGTCAGTCCTCACCCAGCCTGTCTACCCTCTAAAAACCCAGGCCATGGAGCTCTTCCTCCATGCCGAATCGAGAGTTTTCTAACTGTTTATTGCAAACAGCTGACTGCCTATTTTCCTGATGAAACTCCTGTATCCTCAACACATCAGGAAATTTGCGTAAAGCTTAAATGTGCAATACTGAAATACCACAGAGGGTAGACGACTGGTGCAAACAAGTGAATGCCCTGGTCAATATGAAGCTTCCAGAGAAAGTTTAAATAAAATACAATCTTATTGATTAATACGATACTTTCCAATTTCCAGCTGTGTGCGTAAACACCACACAGCACGGTGTAATGCAAATTTCCATCTTTCAGCCGTACTGGAAGCAGACTGTTGGTTGATTGGGTGATGTTAGTACTACTTTGAGTGCACCGGCACTGAAGCTACTTGCACAGTCACTTAGTATGGGAATAAAGTTCCTCCAAAACAGATATACTGGAATCGAAAGACAAACACGTGTCAATCATCCATGTAAGCAAAAATCCACAGGTGATGTTCTTATACATACATACATGCATACATACACACACACGCGCGCGCTCGCGCACCCCCATATGTTATGTGTGTGTGTGTGTGTGTGTGTACATGTAATATATATATATATATATATACATGTATTACATATGTGCACCGGTGGTTAAAAAAAAGCTGACACATTTCATTAAAGTAATTGCATCTGAAATGTAGCACATAGATATGGGAGTTTACATTAAATGCTGCTAGTCTTACCCCTCCTGAAGGGGCATATTGCTGTAATGCTCTTCTTCAAT
The DNA here is from genome assembly GCF_977018435.1 of Lepisma saccharinum. Taxonomy (NCBI): domain Eukaryota; kingdom Metazoa; phylum Arthropoda; class Insecta; order Zygentoma; family Lepismatidae; genus Lepisma; species Lepisma saccharinum. Next base: position 59,563,394 of record NC_139243.1, on the reverse strand, counting down.
TCATCCAATGACCGAGGGTGTGTAGCGTCCATCTTTCCCCTAAAATGGCCCCGGAGGAAGAATACGAGGGGTGAAGTTAGATATTCTCGGTGGCCATACCAAAGCACTTTCTATGTATTTTCAAGCAATAGCTCTACTTTCAATTTAGCTTTTCTAAACTTAACTTCATTCACCAACATTTTTAATGATCCTCATTAAATTTAGGAAATTATCCGGTCCTCAAAGACCCTTTGGATCAGCGTCAAGGACTCTTATGTTGAATGGTACGTGGATCTAGCCAGTTTGATAATGCCCTTGACACAGCTATATGCCATTCATTCATTCGCTCAACAAACAACGTGGACATTCGTTGCGTGTTTTACATTTTCACAGCGCCTGAGACTATTTGGCGGCGGACGCTACCAAATCCTGCACAGTTGCCAACTCTCTTGAGAATGTATGAATCTCCCAGACGTTCCGTGTCATGTGAGACTAACACGGATCATTACGATGAATTCATATTGAAATAAAGCGTGGATGATGTGTCCTTCACACACAGAGATACAAAGAAGAAACGTGTTGCATTATCTCAAAGGATATATTTCCTCAATCACATGAAACAACTCATTACCTTAAAAGCTTATTAAAAAATTATGTTTATACGCAATATTCACATGCCATAACTATAAAATACATCAGCATTATACGTTTAAGTAATGCATATTTACTTTTTTATAATTTTCACATTTTAAATTTTTTTGACAAATTACAAATTATTAATACATAGTATTAACATTTCCACCCTCCTTAGAGTGCAAAATTGAGAGCTCCTAAATCTACTTCTTGTCAAATGAGTGCTACTTTGCAGTAATACAGGTTTTATTTACAAAATGGACATGTTTTATGCACACGCATTAAAAAACGCAAATTGTTTCAGGTGTATAAAGTTGATTAATCTAAATAACATGCCCTCTCATGTGATATCTACACATACACACAAATGTAGTTGTTTGTATTATTCCAAAAATTATATTTGCTGACAGGATGACATAATATACTTTCTACAAAGTGCGCAATAATAAATTTACAAAATTTACAATATTCACATTACATAATCACAAAATACAACATTTACATTTCATAATTACAAAATACAATATTTACATTAACATTATAAACGTAACTAATGTACAGTTACAATGTAACTAATTTTCCCATTTCAGGGAATTACATAACCACTTTATGATAAATTTCAAAGTTAGTTCCTTACTATCAATGCATAATGTATGCAAATCATATGGAGGAAGGAGCTCCTGTGCATTGGAAACTTGCAAAAAAAAGGTAAAAAAAGGTAAAGTGCTCCCCTGTGCATAGCACCACGCCATGAAGGCGTATAGGGGGTGTGGGGGTAACGCCCCACACTTTCTTGATCCGGTCATGAGTGGGGGTGATGTGATCAGCATCACGCCCCTGACCGCCTTTACCCCCCAGGGTTTCCCCCAGGTACCCATGTTATTCGACGCTGGGTGGGCGCCGGAACCGCTTCCAACGTTAGAAAAGTTCCCGGATTTGAACCGGCCGGGGATCGAACCCGGGACCTTGAGCATGGTAGTCAGACGCGTTACCGACTGAGCCACCGCGGCCACTATTGGAAACTTGCAAATTGTTTGTAATCTTGTAGTGCTCGTGGCAAAACCTTAAAATTATAAACACATAGATTCTTTGAAATTCTGTTATATTACTTCGCTTTTCCACCTTCTATCTCAATCGCGACGACGAGAAAGAATAATATGCCTACCAAATGGATGACCATCTGATAGTTTTCGAACCTGAGACCTCTGGCTACACATAGTCAAACATAAGCTGCCTATGTAGTCAACTGAGTTGAGTGGCCGACTCTCATAACGCCACCGAAGTTACCTAGTAGAGTCCCTGTCAGGGCATGGACGCTCATTCTTTTCTCAATTTGATCTAATCTCTCTCATCCTCATCGTCGCGATTAAGAGTAACAGGAGAGCAACGCTTAATAACAAGAATACAAATTAATACATACTTATATAATACATACATATTTATATATACATTTAAAATCATATATAGGTATATATACAAACATACATACAGTGGCGTAGGATCAGGGTATACAGCAGTACATAGCACACTCTCAAACTATTACAGTATAAAGAGAGCACAGTTTACCTTAAAGTCATCAATCCACATATTACAACCCTGAACAGTTGTCTGACAAGTCTAAGTAGTTAAGGTTGGTAGTAGAAGATTTTAATAATACAAAACACTTTAAATCTCTCAAATGAAAAACATTCCTACGCCACTCAAAAGATAATTTGATATGTTTCGAATGTGAATATTCTCCTAACATCAAATGTATGTATATTATCTTCATTACAGACTCACATATCATTAACACATAACAGTTTTCACTAAATACATATTCGTGGAACAATAGGAAACACACGAAGGACACAAACTCCAATCATGAAGAGCACGTTCTAGTTTATTTTTATAGAAACAATATTAAAAATAATTTAACCTTTGCTGGATATTTGACGTTAGAGTGACAATGGTGTAGACGTTTATGTCCTGTGATCCTCTAGCATAGAATTTACTAATATAAAACCGTCTTCAACTAATAGACGAAGAGTAACAGGGGTTAAGAGAGATCGCCAATATAATGGAACTTTGTGCATTTAACTCAATGATGATGTAAAAGCAAAATGGCGGACACCAACAAATATGGTTGTTACTTCTAAATTCATGGTTGATACATAAACTGTAAAGAACGGATAAATAACCTACGAGCTGTAACACCAATCACTGAAAAATCATTCCTAGCTTAATTGTAACCCTACTTTAATAATAATAATAAATAATAATATTACGGTGGATTAAAAAATGAAAGTTTTCGAAATTTGACTTGTAACAACAAAATTGTTTCATTTTTTCTTGAGAAAGAAAGTTTGAAATTTCACGTCGATGCGTAGGTTCTAAGGTTCGCCCAAACGGCTTTGAGACATCGGTATGCAACCACGCAATAAATTCCACTTGTAAGCGATTTACCGGCAATTTCTCCAATTGCCTTCATTGATTTGGAGCTAAAACGGTACACACAAGCCTCTTTACCAATCCCCTTGTGTTTTTTGCCTTTATTTGATATATTTCCAGTTGGGAAACTCGATAGATTGATTGATTGATTTGGTGTTGTAAATCCACTTTATGCACACAAGGCTATTCGGGACTGGACCACCCTACTCTTAATTATGAATTATAAGATGCTGGTGCTTCCCAATTAAATATGTAGTCTCATTTTCCCTACTTCATGGATTATTGTGACATTCTTAACAACATGAAAAATTACTGAAATCATATTCTGAACGAAGTACAACGTAAAATATTCGTGCTAAAATATTTTAATCAAAAATAGTTAATGTCCATTATTCGTTTAATTATACAATGAAATCATAAAATGGAAATATTATTGTATGTGAAAACTGTAAATTCACTACAGTGTGAAAATTCAATGAAAAGTAAACAAATAAAAAAATATGATAGAGAATTATATTTAATATAATTAAAAATTGCCACTTTTGAAGGGAGAACGGTGTTTTGACATCGAACGCACTCGGTTTGGTAAATAAATATGATTAACGTTGCACCAGAGAAGTACGTACAGTCACCGGCAATAGAAGAAGTACACCTAGATTCTGAAATACTTGCTCCCCTGCAATGCATTATGGGTGTTACCTATAAGCTTCTCATAATTCGGCATGTTCTGCTTGGTGCTCTTAGGTAAGAATATGAAATAATAAATTTATTGCTTATTAATTCTAACAATGTTTATAGTGTGATTATAAATAGCACCTATCCTTCAGACTATGGAACAGACACTCTGATTCTCTCAGATCACCCACCTAGGGCCAGCCTTGAGTGTAATTCAGAAAATACAGTGAGCAACGTTCGTCATTCATCCGTAAAGAGATAAGAATGAGTTACACCGATAAAAGGAGGAACTCTAATTGAGTGAGGAATACATTCTCTGATCGCTGCAGCCTCATCCGGAGGACTTTTAGAAACCGGTACAGACTATAAAAGATTTGACGTATGCTGCTTAGATTTAGCATGAGATCAATTCAAGGTTTAGCAAATATGAGCAATAACGTACATTTACGTGTCACGATAGCTTCCATATTTGATTGTGGCCGCCATGTTGGTTTTAAAGGTAGTGTAGCTTTGAATACATCATTCCATTATATTGGCAACCTAATGCTCACATTACAAACAATCCTGCCCAGATATTCTTCCTCACTCACTCCTCCCCTCCAAACCTCTTGTTCTGGATGAAAAAAATATGTAGAATTTGCTTCGTGCTTTTGATAATGAACTGGGTTGCAATTTCAAATATATTATATGTTGTCTACCATTGATGATCGCATTGGAAAGCACGACAAAATAATTTCTTCAGAAATAAGTTCACATCTTAAAATCTCATGGGTATATTTGATTTACGAATGTATGCGACTAATATATGGTTATGGGAGGATAAAAGCTTCACTTGAAGAGTTATATTAGTATTTTTGGGGAGGGATAGCAGGATCCTCCACTTTCAATTCTCTCATGTCTTATAGTCAAACATTCTCCACGTGCGCACAGACCTGTCGCTATTGTGTGAAACGAGACATGTGGAAATAACTTGGTTCCCTCAGCTTTTACTGATCAATCCAAATGATCTTCTGTGCAATGATTATTTGAAAGTGTTTCCTCCCTTATAGTCTTAAGCAGAAATTTAACAAGTTCTATGTGTCCACCTCTTACGGCGTAATAGAATGGGGTGTTTCCGTGAAAGTCTCTATCACTCATAATCCTTACAAGACTGCAACTTCCCTCACGCTCTTGTTTCACCTTCCTAAAAAGGAACTCCATCACATTCTTGTCACCATACTTTGCAGCGACGTGAAAGGCGTTAGTTCTATACCTATCATAGTCATGGCACTCTAAACACTCTGAAATGTTCAAGTCTTCTAATGTGCTGAGGATGAAATCCAACATCTCAATATTCCCTGTCTTAATTACCAGGTGAATTTGTGCCTTTACATTTATATAGGGAAGTAAATGCACCAGAAAGTTTTGTTTCACTCTTTCTGCCACTTGCGAGAATAGGTTAGCTACTTCAATCATATCCTTCCTCAATGCATCGGCGCGACAATGTTCAATGTAATAATTCAAATATCTTAAGCCACTAAAATGTTCTTCGTGTTCTCCTTCATCGTTTAAAAGTTCTTCTTCCTCATTTTGAAGTTCTTCTTCCTCATTTTGAAGTTCTTCTTACTCATTTTGAAGTTCTTCATCCTCACTTTCAGGTTCTTCTTCTTCACTTTCAAGTTCGTCTTCCTCGTCATTACGTTCGTCTGTGGCCCCGTCAAATACTCTACTTCTGAAATTCCTTCTAGAAAAATAGTCAAGGACATTTCCTCCTTCCTCTTTTATCACACCTATCAAATACTCTGCTATTTCGTAGTTTTTATAAACAACAGCTTCCTCTGAAAGTCTCTTCCCTTCTGTATCACGTGTCGATAGATAGTGGAATATGTTTCCACCTTCCTTCTCTATCTCCTTCAAAAGCAATTCCAAAACCTCTCTGTCCACGTACTTGGCCAAATAGTAAGTAACTGATTTCCTTGTGTTCATTTGTTCAGAAAGTAAAGATAGAATGCTACATTTATGTTTTCTTATTAGACGAATGAAAAACAGAAACAGTTCAACATTTCTTTTCTTCAAAAGACTTTGCAAAATCTCGTCCAAGGTCGTGGAACTCCACAAACTCCACTGGAAGATATCTTCTCCTTCTTCTTCACTCATGGTCTGCATCAACAATGTTGACACTTTTGTGTTACCACTTGAGATGGAATAATGCAGGAGAGTTTTGCCATATTGGTCTCTGCTGTAGAGGTAGTGCTTGAAAAATTTCACCCTATTTGTCACTAGTTGTATCAAGTAGGAGAGACATTTCCATGATCCATGAATATGTGCATAGTGGAGAGGTGATCTTGTATATTTACCAAGGATGCAACTTACTAGATTCTTAACGAAAGTAGTCTTGTCCCTTCTCCTTCCAACGTTCTCAAAAAGGAATTGTATTACTTGCACCTTGTTGTGGCGAATGGCGTAGTAAAATGGGGACCTCTTGCAGTTTCCAAACACATACCAGAAAATACTACTTGGCGTTCTCACTGTTCTTTTACATTTCATTATCTTTATACCTCGAAAATTGGTATTATATTTTGGGAACTTCTTCTTCTTAATTTTACTTCCACGTTTGAGTATACATCTTTCACGTTGGTTTCTTCTACATTTCTGCAATACAAAATCCAGAAGGTCGATGTCACCATGAGATGCTGCATCACGGAACAGAGTGTTCTTATATTCTTGCTTGGAGAGAATATGATCTAGAAGAACAGAACTTTTCATTTCTATGACGGTAAGTAAGAGCTTTACAACTTCTGCATGGCCATTAGAGGAAGCGCAATGAATAGCACCCTGTCCACTAGTTGTTTCTTGCAGAATGTAAGATACTGCCTGATCTTGTACAGGAAGAACTCTATTAAGCACAAACTTCCACCGACAGCAGCTTAATGCAACAGCGTCCATCCTTTCTCGTTCGGATAGAAGCAGTCACTGCAGTCTCCACATTCCTCTTCCACTTCTTCAAGAAGATATTCAACGACTTCCTTCCTCCCTCTCTCAGCTGCACACTGAATACTAGTCTTACCCTGATAATTCCTTCGTGTAATCAAATACTCAAGGTTTGTCTCACTTCGGCGTATTATTTCAACATAGACTCTCAGCACAGTTATATCGCAGAACTTTGCAAGGCCATGGAGAAAATAGTCAAGTTTAGAATCTTCTCTAAGTAACATCAAGACATCTTGCTCCAACTGCGAGGATGACATTTTCTTATTCATCAAGCATTCTGAAAAGGTTTGGAGAATATATTTATTACGTATTGTGTAATATATTTTCCAATCATGTATATTCTTTCCTCCACGTTTTATTTTCTGGAGAATAAACTCAAACATCTGTATGTGTCCTCTGTAAGCTGACAATTCAATCAGTGTATGATATCCTGGATAATAATCATTGTTATATATCAAGTGAATAAGATCTCCTCCCTCTTTCTCCATTTCCTCTGTGAGAAGTTTAAATATTTCGAAATAGTTTTCAGAGGCTGCTGTAGACAGAGCGTTCACTAACCATGCATTCTCGGAAGCAATCAAGTAGGTCACTGTTTTCCTCTTTTCAATACTCATAAGGATTGAGAAATTTATGAAATTCTCAACGCTAAATGTCGATGAAATTCCCTGATATAGGTCAACAAAGTCATTCTTCACATGTTCCCTTATCCATTCCACGCAGCATACTCCATTAATTTTATGCCTTTGGTAGCAAATATGCTCATCTTTATCTTCAACTAAGAAGTCAAAAATATTCATTTGTGCGGAGTCGGTTTGCAATATGTAAGCTAATAAGTTCCTTCCATGTTTCATAATTTTCAGATATAAAGTTTCAAAGAACTGAATCTCATCGCTTGATTCATGGCAACTCACTAACGGATACTTACTTGTTCCATCGAAAATAGGTGTTTGTTCGTCTCTCATTTTCAAAATAAGAAATGCCACCATTTTCATATGTTTATGATAAGCAGCCCAATGGAGAGGAGTTCTACCAACATGGTCTTTCTGGAATGTACATTCTCCAACATTTCTTCGGCATTCTCTAACTTTTTGAATGTATAGATCACAAAGTCTAACGTGATTTCTCCTAACAGCATGATGCAATAGTGATAGCTGTTTCACATCTGGAGGTAAAATATAATGAAGGATATTTTCTCCTTCTGTTTCTAATGTCCTTATTAGAGAAATAACAGAATCCTCTGTACCATGAACCGCAGCAAAATGTAACATGGTCTCGTGTGATTTAAAAGGTTGTAAAACGAGGGACACAATATCGTTATGTACCTCACGCACCTTCATGAAAATTTTCTCCAACTTATAGACTGTGCCATGTAATAGAGTGTACCACAGCACATCCTTTAGGGTAACGTCATATTCCAACAAACAATGCACATAAGTTGAAGGGTTCCAATTTGTGTGATACAAGTCATATTCAAACAATTTCTCTGTGAGGATACGAGAGTTATTACTTGCTATCACATTCTCAATTAGTAACTTCATACATGCTTTCTGTCTTTCCCCGTCACAAAATGAAACCTCAAAGAGGCGTTTGATTACTTCATCTTCTACACTGTGTACAGAATAGTTCGTACATTTGTCAAGAAGAATCCTTACTACTTCAACATTGCCATTTTCTAAAGCGATGTTCAACCCAGTACGCTTCATTGCATCTTGTGACTGATATATCTGCTGGAACTGAAAAACATTGTTCAGACATAATGTAAGTTTATTGAGCATTTCTTCTAAAGCCTCTGTCTTTCCCTTGGCACAAAGATATATAAATAGTGTGCATTTCTCCTTTATTGTTAATTCAATATTTCTTCGCTTTGATAGAAACAGAGAACATATCTCCCAATTCCCCACCTTAACAGCCACTTCCGCTGGTGTATAATTTTGAAGACCGTCTTTTATGCGTGTATTACATCCCCTTCTCAGGAGAAATTCTGCTGCCCCCATGTTTCCATTGGAAGCCGCTAGATGGCAGGGCGTTCTTCCCAGTGCATCACGTAGGTTAACTGAAGTTCCCTTTTCTAGTTCTTTCTTAATCGCTTCTAGATCATTTGCGAGAGCAGCGTTATGAATTCTGCTTCTAGCTAAGGCGTTGTCCAGAAACAACTTTACCACAAAATATCTTCTTTCATAGAATCCTTGTTTTAATGCCTTCACGAATTTCTTACAACATTTTTTCATTTGTAGGAGATGATGTATTGCGAAGAAGTACTCTGCAAATGTTCTGTGAATAAAGGATAATCCTCTTACGCCGGTCTTCTGCAAAATTCCAATCCTCAGAATTTGATCCTCCTGTAGCATTCGCTGTTTCTTCGGTTTCTTCCCCAAACAACAATCACATGGAAATTCAGAGTAAGGGAAGAGATCTTTAAGAGCTACTTCAATACATATATTTCTGTGATCATTACAGATTGTATTCAGTAGATCCTCTTTAATCGAGCTATTTGATTTTAGCTCATTCCTACATAAATCCTCATACTTCTTTTCTTCAAATCTCCTATAGAGCATTAAAATATTCTCAATTCCAATGACAACAGACTCAACTTGAGGGTCTTTCTTATTGCAATATAAATTACATTTCCATTCATACACTTCCCCAAGCAACGTCACCAACAAGGGAATCCATATCAAGCTCTCTATCCTTTTATCAACTTTATGAGAAAATTTTTTCACAAACTCACGTGCATAGACGTGAACACTTTCTGCTTTGTCCTCATTGGGAGAAATACAAAGGTTTTTAATCCATGTCTCTGCCAGAAGCTTTTCCTGCTGTTTTGCTTCCAATGGTTTCAAGCAGTAAGCAATGGATGATACTGCTAACTCTAATTCTTCCTTGAAGTGGAGCCTCGTTGTTATTATTACCTGGCCAAGAGGGTTTTGTTTCAATTTCTGTAAGAACATACGCACCTTCTCCCGTTCTTCTTTAGAACCAATCTCGTCGTATCCATCCAACAGAACAATAAAGTTCCCTGTCACTTCAAGGCTGTGTTGGAACAAGTGCTTTGAGAGTGAACTCTCTCCTTCCAAGAGAACCTCACTCAAGCACTTGGCGATGTTGGAAATGCTGTCTCTTGGATTCAAGTTGGGAAGTTTGCTGGCGACGTTTTTGAGGCTCACGTTGACAACCCATCGGTCGCTGTGGTTCTTATTTTCTTCTTCTGCTGGCTCGGCTGCTACTATAGCGATTGGCTTCTGTTCAATTCTTGCGACATCTACAGTTTCACTCTCATATAGGTATCTGAACAGAGTATCTGCTCTACCATAAGTATGAAGCCATTGTAATTCATAACCTGTTCCAACACGCCATGAATAATCGAAAATCAATTTGTGAATTGTCTTATCTGGAAACTTTTGATGCAATTCCACTAACTTTACATCAGCTTCCTCGAAAGTCACTGAATAGACATTTTGGTTTCCTTTACAAAATGCACGTAATGTTGATTTAAGCTTATCTTTCTCCTCCCAAATTTGTATAACAAAAATGTCATCCACTAAGTGGAGTAAACAAGTTTGTTGCAAGATAGATTTAACGTAGAACTTCCGTGGGATAAATATCCCCAGATTATTTCCAACACTAATAGCATGATCAGCTATGGTGATGTTTGATTCCGACACTAGAGTTTCAATGTCATGTGAATCAAATGCATGCATGGAATCCCTGTTACAGAGTTTATTGAATGCTACCTGAACTCCTTGAAATGTTACTACCTTCTCCATGATTAAATCCTGACTTTTACGAGAGAGACTTTTGAAGGTGTATGTGTCGTCCTCCGCACAAAAAATATGTTTGCATAATTCAGGAATTGTAGCCGTGTAGAAATCTAAGGAGATGGTTGATACAAGAATTAATTTTGATACAATTTCCTCTTGTAGCCTGGTTACGTGAGACTGTTCATCTTTGCTTGATGCATCCGATTGATATCCTGAGGCCGAAAAACGTTCCACTAGAAAACGCAAAGTTTCCTTCCACACTTCCGAATTCTCTTGGACGTCGCATACAACTATTATTAATAGTTTATTATTTAAGGGAAGACAAGGCAAGACAATGTTTCTCGATTTTACCAAATCCTCTAAATACAAGATAAGTGTTTCTTTACAAACGTCTGGATGCATAATTAATTTGTTGCAGCAAAGCCTATCATTGCATGTAGTAATGTGAATAGTACATTCATCAGATAGCCATATATTGTCTATCAGATCACACGATGAAAATGTAACATCTAACAGAATCGATTTTTTATACGTTTCTGACAGTACGTGTAACACAATTGTTGCTGTTTCAACTTCCGTAAAGTATTTCGAATTTGATTTCCGTTCCATGAACGATTTACGTAGACCCCTAGAGATGTTGTCCCTTAAAATATGGGGATCAATATGTGCAGCTGCCTCCTTAACTTTATTCAACACGATATCAGTGAGATTTTCAACTGTTGGCTGTCCCACAGCAAACCGCAAATGTTGAAAAAAGTGCTCTACGTCCTCGTCAGTGGCATCACTTGTTTTCTTCAAGTGTCGTTTTATGAAGTCATCTGCAAGTAATTCAAACATGGAGTATCTACTTGCCTCCAGCAGATCGTGTTCTTCTGTCACCTTTCTGAATCTCAGAGAATTGCTTTTTGAAGTTATGTAACAAAAATACTCATCGATCTCATTGTTGTCGAAGTTAAGAAGTGCTGGAGTGTATATGATATACGTCGACACAGATGCTTCTGTAGATATTTTCCTTTTCCTAATGTATAGAAATGATTGGAAGTATTTCCTCAGGTAGAAGTCACCCTTCTGCTCAAAGAGAAGATCGTTGAAAGTAATCTTTGCACCGTTTTCCGTATGCTTAGCTTGAAGAAACCAGCAGATATATTGTCCCTGGTGAAGAACTTTGAAGACAAGGTCATCGAATTTCCCCGCAGATGTATCTTCAATCGATAGATTGTAGCGGATGTTTTCTCTCTTCAGAGCCAAAGCCACAAACAATTCTGCTATCTTCATTTGATATTCTCCTCCTTTTTGAGTAATGAAGAATCCAAAATTATTCTCGAAACCTTTCTCTCTGTCTTTCAGCAACATATCCTCGGCAGTAGATTCTTCTTCCATCTTGAATTGTAATTAACGAATATGTGAAGGGGTCTGCTTCTAACTATCAGTCTAGATGGTTACAAGGACATTGAAAAGTCAACCTCAACGTTTCTTCAATTCATGTTATTTACTTATTTTAATTCATCTTTTCAGCCTTGCCTCTGTAAAGGAAAAATATGAATAATCAAAATATTAGCATAACAGAAATTACAAATTTTAATACCAATCCTCTGAAAGAACTACGTGGTGCTAAAACAATTAAATATTCAATGGCTGCCAATCAGCTTTTCCATTGAGTCACACGTGACCAGCACATCAAATCCCTTTGCCGCTGCTTGTGACTCTCGAAACCATAGTCATTTGCAATAGCTTTCAAACAATTCTGCAATTGTCCTCACGATTCTAGTCAAACTCGGAAATTGTCTGTTTGAGGAAGGAGGGAGGTGTGGAACAGTTTATGTCCATTTGGTACTGTAAAATATTTCACCCCACTAAATTAAATATTAACGGAAGTACTTTGAATTATTTATTACTGTTAAAATACTATTCTACTAATTACTTTTAACAATGGAGTTATTTGCAATTTGAAAGGAGAGTGAATAAAATTTGCGATTCAGAAAAAAATCGAAAATTATGACGAACTTCTCTGCCAAGAAGAGAACAACCTCTCTCTGGCTCTGCTGTTGAAATATCATTTCTAAGCGAGCGGAGGGAGCGCAGGTGATGTAATCCTGCCCCTGCGTTGCCAAAATGTGCGACATTCTAAACATGTTGTCATTATTCATTCATTTTGAGCCAGAAATGTTTGTAGCATCTTGAAAGGGAAAACTATACACAATGAAAGCATAGGCGTAATTTTTAACATAATTATTTTTTTTTGTTTTACAACACAAGGGAGGAAAGTTATTAACATGTAAACGTAGGGACACTCGGAGAGATGCGAAGGAAAGCCTTTTCTTGTTAATAGACTGTGACAGAAGTAAAAAAAATGTCTGCTTTACTTCGCTAGTTAATAGCGACTTTCTTTTCTTGGTTAGATCTATGCTGTTTGATTGACACTTCTTCTCATACAAAGAATTGAATGCCTGTATCTATGCGATTAAGGGAGTGGCCTGGCAAGACACCCAAATATGAAACTAACCACCGCGTATTTCAACTTAGAGTGCACTTTGTAGACTAACGAGGTTATGGTTGAATTCACAACCAAATAATAATAATCGTCTGTGGGGATCGTCTTGTGTCGTCCATATATGTTTGTGATTGTCCATTCATCCATTTCATCATTACTATTCATCCGAGTCGTCGCGACTAGCCAAAATTGGCGGAAAAGCAACGTAATATAAACCAAATCAATCAATCCATCTGTGTGTGTTCGTGTGTGTGTGTGGATACAGTCCAAATTATGAAAGCAAATTATACAGGTTATCACAGCCCTGCGCTTTTCATAGCTGTACGGCGAACTTGGCAACATTTACGTCAACTGTTCTGACGTCACACGCTAAGTAATCTCGATGCCTCATGTCCGAGCAAGGAAATCCGCTCGACAACTTGGTCTTGGTTAGCGAAGCAACACACACTTAGGGAAACTTCCATAACAGTTAAGTATTATAACCAGTACCGTATCTAAAAATCTTGGGCCCCCCAGCAAAATATTACCAAAGGCCCCACCTTCACACAAACACACACACTTGGTTGATTGTTTTTTTAAGTCCACTTTATGGACAGTAAGGCTACAGTTTAAAGTGGGATCCGAACCAGTATGTGCCTCCACCGGGTATCTAACCCGGGACCACTTCATTACAAGGCGATGACGCTACCACTGCGCCATCGGGGAGGCCACACACACGCAAGTGTGAATGTGTGTAATTCTTCATCTCATGTTGACAAAGACACATACAAGGGTCTACAGGGTAATTGAAAAGTTCTTTAACACCCCCTATAAAAGTAAGGGAGTTAGGCTGGGTACAGTTGGTAATGGTAGAAACACGTTAGGCTTAGGAGGAACACATTGGAGTACTCCAAGTTGACGTCCGCCTTAATGGTGGTCCTCAAATTGAATTCAACTCAAAATTTGTAAATTAGAAGGGGTTGATGTGCATAGGCGCCAGGAAGTCAACAGTACGCTTTTTGGCACTGAATTGAACTGGTAAATTCATGGCGGCCTTAAAATATATATAAGAACACAGTTATATGATATTAGTGGCTTCAAAAAGTACACCAGCAGGGAAGAATGTAAGGTTGCAAGATGGAAACAAGTTTTGATCGAGAAATTTCCAAGAACTGAGAGTAAAGGAAACCATTAACGAGAAAAGGGGAATGGAGAAAAGGGGGTGGTGTTAACAGAGGAAGACAAAAACAATAAATTGTTTCTCTCCCGAAAATCAAGATGTCATTTTTGACTGCAATGACCGGTCTCCAATTTTTATAACCTTTCGTTGAGTAACACGAGCAAGCACGTAAGTTTTTTGGTCTCTCTCAGATTAAACTGCAACGCGATTGTATATAGATGTTGTTTAACAGAAAACATACAAGGTCATCTTCGATGGCTTAGTGAAGACCTCTTCGCCTTGTAATCAAGGGGATATTGGGTTCGATATCCTGTGGAGGCAAATTGCACGATAGTTCGGATCTCGCTTTAAACGCTGGGTCCTGTTCCTAATGTTCATAATGTGGACTTAACTATTTAAATTCGAGTGAAAACACTCAAAAAATATTGTATAAATGCTTTTACCTTACACAGAACAGATACACTCGTCCTGTGTTGTTCATGAAGTAGACCTATATCTGACTGCGCAGTCGATGAACATCTTTTTAAACTTCTTGTTGATCTTCAATCATATCTCGTGCTCTTATTTTAAAGGACTGAGGAATGTACGTTCTCCAAGTTCTGAAAATAACAAAGTTGTCAAGTACTATTTACATTTCTTGCTTAACTATGCCACGTAGCTTGATTCAAGGAGTTGAAAACACTAATTCTTGAAACGAACTGCAATATACGGGCAAAATTAGGCGAAACAAAATTCTAGGTTGTGATCCATCATTTTGTGACTGTACTTATGACATGAAGGCAGACATTTTATTTACTTCATGAGCAAGTTTACTCTTGGGAAATATTTTTTGTTCCAAATTTGGCAAATACATTGGTATGGGACGGAATGTAGTAGTGTAATTGGCTATACAACCAGGACCACTTACAAGTGTACAAAGTACGAGCTTATATAATTAAACAGCCCGATTTGCCCACACTTAAAATTATGCCAAGATGCCCTTATACCCCAATTCTTCAAGTGTGATATGTTCATAATTCTAAGAATTTTGAATCCTAGTGTACAAAGTATGACCCCCCTCAGATTGATTTGCCTACACTTATAAAAGGCACTTCTGTGAGATTGTTGTCCATAAATTTGTTAAAAATATGCCCTTCTTGATATTTTTTTTTGCCCACACCTAAAACTAAGCCCCCCTCACCCACACCCACCCACCCACCCACCCACACACACACACACACACACACACAAAGCACATTGTTGAACCCATCTGATATTTTTTATTAAGTATAGAGTTTTGATTTGAACCCCAAGAAATTTTATATAAATACTAAAGCCAAAAATATTAACACACATACACACACACACACACTAAATATACAAAACACACTGCTGAACCCAACTGATATTTTTTTATTAAGCATAGAATTTTGATTTGAACCCCAAGAAATTTTATATAATAAACATAACAAAATTCTAATATTTATTTTTGTTTAACAGGAACAACAAGTTCTGAGCACATAAGCAGTTTCTGAGGAATACAAGGCAGCAGCAGCAGCAAGCAAATAACTTATAGAAGGCAGTGTGTATTTTTTCTAATTTGCATGGATAATCTTGACACAGGATTTTTTGAAAGAAGATGCATTTCAAAATACATAAAATCCAAGTCACTTGTTGATGATTTCAAGCTTAGATTCTCTGGCCTGTCCGAGTATGACCTGTTTGCTGTGCAGAATGAGACTGAAATGCAGTGGGTGCTTGCCAGTAACAGGCCATTCCAATGCCTGTATCTCAATTTTATCAGTGAGTTTGAGAGGCGTGTATACAACAAGAACAAGAGAATTGCTGGATTTTTTGTTAATTTTTATACAGACAGGTGCCATTATAATTTAAGGTTGAAATTGTTTGACAATTATTGGCTCAACAATGCTCATAACAATTGTTTTGAGTATAGGATGCACATGATTGCATCTCAGAGTTTAAATTGGAGACATTATAAATATTCAAATAAAATTAATAACAGGATATCTAAAAATAAGAATATTGAATTTGTTACAACTGATAATGGGCATTTGTACAGTGGTGAGGATTTCAATCCAGAGTTTGTATCAAATTCCAACTATATATATTTGAATGAGCTTATCTTGTATTTTATAAGGCAAAAATTTAGAGATTGCACTTATGATTGTATTGTTCAGGCACTGGGGCAGAATAATTTACATGACATATGCAACTGTGGGAGAGTTTTGTCCAGCCTCTCAGTGTGATTTCAGGCACAGGAATCTGGCAGTTGGGAATCAACAAGCAGCAGGCAGCCCTGATTATTTCAGCAGAGACAGCAATCAAGGTAAATAAATATTTGCTGCAAGTGTAATTTAATTCTCTTCTCATCAGTGTAAAACATTTCCTGTTTTATGCAGTTCCAAACCCCTGCCCCATCAGTGCTGTAGAAATATCAGCCAGGCTCGGGTCTGTATGCAAGAAGAGGCAAGATATTTGTTTGAAATCTGTTTTGAAGCCTGTACCTAATCACAGCACAGCTCTGTCAGAGATAGGGACAATGAGTAATATCTGTAATTAATAATTCAGTAATTATTTCTAACAAGTTTAATTTTCAATAGGCTCTTCTCATCAGTGTAACACATTTCCTGTCTTATGCAGTTCCAAATCCCTGCATAGCAGTGCTGTAGCCAGGCTCAGGTCTGTATGTAGGAAGAGGCATAGTTGAAATCTGCTTGGGTATAATTTTTTGAAGCCTGTACCTCATCACAGCATAGCTCTGTCAGAGGATAGGGATATTGAGTATAAAATCTGTAATCAATAAGTCAGTAATCAATTCTAACAAGTTTAATTTTTAATAGGATCTTCTCATCAGTGTAACAAATTTCCTGTCTTGTTTCACATGCAGTTCCAAATCCCTGCCCCATCAGTGCTGTAGAAATATGAGCCAGGCTCGGGTCTGTATGTAAGAAGAGGCAAGACATTTGTTTGAAATCTGCTTGGGTATTATTTTCTGAAGCCTGTACCTAATCACAGCACAGCTCTGTCAGAGATAAGGACATTGAGTATAAAATCTGTAATCAATATTGTCAGTAATCAATTCTAGTAAGTTTAATTCTCTTCTCATCAGTGTAACAAATTTCCTGTCTTGTTTCACATGCAAATCCCTGCTTATTACTGCTGCAGCCAGGCTTGGGTCTGTATGCAGGAAGAGGCAAGATATTTGTTTGAAATCTGCTTGGGTATAATTTTCTGAAGCCTGTACCCATCACAGCATAGCTCTGTCAAAAATAGGGACATTGAATAATAATTAATAATTATTCTTGTCAGTAATCAATTCTAACAAGTTTAATTTTTAATAGGTTCTTCTTATCAGTGTAACAAATTTCCTGTTTCATGCAGTTCCAAATGCCCATCAGTGCTGTAGAAATATCAGCCAGGCTCGGGGGGGTCTGTATGCAGGAACAGGCATAGTTGAAATCTGCTTGGGTATAATTTTCTGAAGCCTATACCCATCACAGCACAGCTCTGTCAGAGATAGGGACATTGAATAATATCTGTAATCAATAATTAATAATTATTCTTGTCAATAATCAATTCTAACAAATTTAATTTTTAATACGCTCTTCTCCTGTCTTGTTTCACAAGCAATTCCAAATCCCTGCCCATCAATGCTGTAGAAATATCTTCCAGGCTTGGATCTGTGTGTAAGAACAGGCAAGATATCTGCTTGGGCATAATTTTTTGAAGCTTGTACCCATCACAACATAGCTCTGTCAGAAATAGGGACATTGAGTATATATTATTACTACACCTGCCCCATCTAACATGTTGCTGTATTTCTTCAATACATTAATCATAATCAATAAAATATTCAGAACAAACCTCTATAAGATATGACAACCTGCAATAATTTGGATGTATGAGATGTTTTATTTTCTGTATTTTTCAGGCTCTTTTATTACAATCTTGTTTCTCTCTCCAACATTGCCATCACTATAATTCCACATGTTCTATGCTAACAACTTCAAACCTGAAAACATATCTGTAATCAATAATTAATAATTATTCTTGTCAATAATCAATTCTATTATTTAATTTTTAATAGGTTCTTCACATCAATGTCCTGTCTTGTTTCACATGCAATTCCAAATCCCTGCCCATCAGTGCTGCAACCAATTTGTAATTGAAATCTGCTTGGGTATAATTTTTTGAAACCTGTACCTCATCACAACATAGCTCTGTCAGAAATAGGGGCATTGAATATAAAATTATTACTGCACTATATTTTAAAACCTGCCCCATCTAACATTGCTGTGTTTCTTCATAATCAATAAAATATTCAGAACAAACCTCTATAAGATATGACAACCTGCAACAATCTGGATGTATGAGATGTTTTATTTTCTGTATTTTTCAGGCTCTCTTGTTACAATCTTGTTTCTCTCTTCAACATTGCCTTCACTATAATAATATCTGCCACATGTTCTATGTTAACAACTTCATAATCGATGCAAAAAAAATAAACCTGAAAACATATCTGTAATCTAATCAATTCTAACATTTAATTTTCAATAGGCTCTTCTCCTGTCTTGTTTTACATACAGTTCCATCTCTGCTCATCAGTGCTGTAGAAATATCAGCCAGGCTCGGGGTCTGTGTGTAGGAACAGGCAAGATATTTGTTTGAAATCTGCTTGGGTATAATTTTCTGAAGCCTGTACCTAATCACAGAATCACAGCATAGCTCTGTCAGAGATAAGAACATTGAGTAATATCTGTAATCAACAATTAATAATTATTCTTGTCAGTAATCAATTCTAACAAATTTAATTTTTAATAAGCTCTTCCTGTCTTATTTTACATACAATTCCAAATGCCCATCAGAGCTGTAGAAATATCAGCCAGGCTCGGGTCTGTGTGCAGGAAGAGGCAAGATATTTGTTTGAAATCAGCTTGGGTATAATTTTTTGAAGCCTGTACCTCATCACAGCATTGCTCTATCAGAGGATAGGGACATTGTATTATTACTGCAAAACCTGCCCCATCTAACATGTTGCTGTGCTTCTTCATAAATCAATAAAATATTCAGAACAAACCTCTATAAAATATGACAACCTGCAACAATCTGGATGTATGAGATGTTTTCTTGAATTTCATGTTTCTGTATTTTTCAGGCTCTCTTGTTACAATCTTGTTTCTCTCTGAAACATTGCCATCACTATTCAAACCTGAAAACATATTTGTAATCAATAATAATTATTCTTGTCAGTAATCAATTCTAATAAAACAAATTTCCTGTCTTGTTTCACATGCACATGTTCCAAATCCCTACTGATCAGTGCTGCAGCCAGGCTCGGGTCTGTATGTAGGAAGAGGCAAGATATTTGTTTGAAATCTGCTTGTGTTTAATTTTTTGAAGCCTGTACCTCATCACAGCATTGCTCTGTCAGAAATAAGGACATTGAATAATCAACAATTAATAATTATTCTTGTCAGTAATCAATTCTCGCTGCGAAAACAACGTTGAAACGTTTCGGAGATACAAAATCTTATGTTTCTTGAAAACATATAAGTACAGTAGTCATGTTTAAATTTGTACAAGCAATATATAGACTGGTTGTAAGCAGTATCACTTGCATTTCCAGACATAACATATGTAAAAATTCAACATGCAATTTTTAAAAATTGGGTTTGCATGAGAAGAGCCTATTAAGAATTAAATTTGTTAGAATTGATTACTTGATTATAGATATGTTTTCATATGAAGTTGTTAGAGCATATAATCATAGAACATGTGGCAGGGCAATGTTGCAGAGAGAAACAAGATTGTAACAAGAGAGCCTGAAAAATACAGAACAATAAAACATTTCATACATCCAGATTGAAACACAGCAACATGTTAGATGGGACAGGTTTTTGCAGTAATAATACAATGTCCCTATTTCTGATCAGCCAGGCTCTGGTCTGTATGCAGGAACAGGTAAGATATTTGCTTGGGTATAATTTTTGAAGCCTGTACTTAATAACAGCATCACAGCATAGCTCTGATATTTCTACAGCACGGATGGGCAGGGATTTGGAATTGCATATAAAACAAGACAGATGTCCCTATTTCTGACAGAGCTGTGCTGTGATGAGGTACAGGTTTCAGAAAATTATACCCAAGCAGATATTTTGCCTCTTCTTACATATAGACCCGAGCCTGGCTGAGCACTGATGGGCAGGGATTTGGAATTGCATAAGACAGGAAATTTGTTACACTGATGAGAAGAATTAAATTTGTTAGAATTGATTACTGACAAGAATAATTATTAATTGTTGATTATTCAATGTCCTTATTTCTGACAGAGCAATGCTGTGATGAAGTACAGGCTTCAAAAAATTAAACCCAAGCAGATTTCAAACAAATAGCTTGCCTCTTCCTACATACAGACCCGAGCCTGGCTGCAGCACTGATCAGTAGGGATTTGGAACATGTGCATGTGAAACAAGACAGGAAATTTATTTTATTAGAATTGATTACTGACAAGAATAATTATTATTGATTACAAATATGTTTTCAGGTTTGAATAGTGATGGCAATGTTTCAGAGAGAAACAAGATTGTAACAAGAGAGCCTGAAAAATACAGAAACATGAAATTCAAGAAAACATCTCATACATCCAGATTGTTGCAGGTTGTCATATTTTATAGAGGTTTGTTCTGAATATTTTATTGATTTATGAAGAAGCACAGCAACATGTTAGATGGGGCAGGTTTTGCAGTAATAATACAATGTCCCTATCCTCTGATAGAGCAATGCTGTGATGAGGTACAGGCTTCAAAAAATTATACCCAAGCTGATTTCAAACAAATATCTTGCCTCTTCCTGCACACAGACCCGAGCCTGGCTGATATTTCTACAGCTCTGATGGGCATTTGGAATTGTATGTAAAATAAGACAGGAAGAGCTTATTAAAAATTAAATTTGTTAGAATTGATTACTGACAAGAATAATTATTAATTGTTGATTACAGATATTACTCAATGTTCTTATCTCTGACAGAGCTATGCTGTGATTCTGTGATTAGGTACAGGCTTCAGAAAATTATACCCAAGCAGATTTCAAACAAATATCTTGCCTGTTCCTACACACAGACCCCGAGCCTGGCTGATATTTCTACAGCACTGATGAGCAGAGATGGAACTGTATGTAAAACAAGACAGGAGAAGAGCCTATTGAAAATTAAATGTTAGAATTGATTAGATTACAGATATGTTTTCAGGTTTATTTTTTTTTGCATCGATTATGAAGTTGTTAACATAGAACATGTGGCAGATATTATTATAGTGAAGGCAATGTTGAAGAGAGAAACAAGATTGTAACAAGAGAGCCTGAAAAATACAGAAAATAAAACATCTCATACATCCAGATTGTTGCAGGTTGTCATATCTTATAGAGGTTTGTTCTGAATATTTTATTGATTATGAAGAAACACAGCAATGTTAGATGGGGCAGGTTTTAAAATATAGTGCAGTAATAATTTTATATTCAATGCCCCTATTTCTGACAGAGCTATGTTGTGATGAGGTACAGGTTTCAAAAAATTATACCCAAGCAGATTTCAATTACAAATTGGTTGCAGCACTGATGGGCAGGGATTTGGAATTGCATGTGAAACAAGACAGGACATTGATGTGAAGAACCTATTAAAAATTAAATAATAGAATTGATTATTGACAAGAATAATTATTAATTATTGATTACAGATATGTTTTCAGGTTTGAAGTTGTTAGCATAGAACATGTGGAATTATAGTGATGGCAATGTTGGAGAGAGAAACAAGATTGTAATAAAAGAGCCTGAAAAATACAGAAAATAAAACATCTCATACATCCAAATTATTGCAGGTTGTCATATCTTATAGAGGTTTGTTCTGAATATTTTATTGATTATGATTAATGTATTGAAGAAATACAGCAACATGTTAGATGGGGCAGGTGTAGTAATAATATATACTCAATGTCCCTATTTCTGACAGAGCTATGTTGTGATGGGTACAAGCTTCAAAAAATTATGCCCAAGCAGATATCTTGCCTGTTCTTACACACAGATCCAAGCCTGGAAGATATTTCTACAGCATTGATGGGCAGGGATTTGGAATTGCTTGTGAAACAAGACAGGAGAAGAGCGTATTAAAAATTAAATTTGTTAGAATTGATTATTGACAAGAATAATTATTAATTATTGATTACAGATATTATTCAATGTCCCTATCTCTGACACAGCTGTGCTGTGATGGGTATAGGCTTCAGAAAATTATACCCAAGCAGATTTCAACTATGCCTGTTCCTGCATACAGACCCCCCCGAGCCTGGCTGATATTTCTACAGCACTGATGGGCATTTGGAACTGCATGAAACAGGAAATTTGTTACACTGATAAGAAGAACCTATTAAAAATTAAACTTGTTAGAATTGATTACTGACAAGAATAATTATTAATTATTATTCAATGTCCCTATTTTTGACAGAGCTATGCTGCGATGGGTACAGGCTTCAGAAAATTATACCCAAGCAGATTTCAAACAAATATCTTGCCTCTCCCTGCATACAGACCCAAGCCTGGCTGCAGCAGTAATAAGCAGGGATTTGCATGTGAAACAAGACAGGAAATTTGTTACACTGATGAGAAGAGAATTAAACTTATTAGAATTGATTACTGACAATATTGATTACAGATTTTATACTCAATGTCCTTATCTCTGACAGAGCTGTGCTGTGATTAGGTACAGGCTTCAGAAAATTATACCCAAGCAGATTTCAAACAAATGTCTTGCCTCTTCTTACATACAGACCCGAGCCTGGCTCATATTTCTACAGCACTGATGGGGCAGGGATTTGGAACTGCATGTGAAACAAGACAGGAAATTTGTTACACTGATGAGAAGATCCTATTAAAAATTAAACTTGTTAGAATTGATTACTGACTTATTGATTACAGATTTTATACTCAATATCCCTATCCTCTGACAGAGCTATGCTGTGATGAGGTACAGGCTTCAAAAAATTATACCCAAGCAGATTTCAACTATGCCTCTTCCTACATACAGACCTGAGCC